>NC_067207.1:17021076-17375322 GCF_026262505.1 Trichomonas vaginalis G3
TAAAAAAACCTCAAAAGATGAAGAGTAAACACTATGAGAAGGTCGACAACTTTGTTGAAAGGTTCTCCCCTTTTGTTTTGAAATACGAATTACTCAAGGTCAAGGTGGCTTAGTAACCACAGTAAAACCTATTGTCGAACATTGGTCTTACCCTCAGTTCGCAAAGGCAGTCCTTGACAACTACAACAAATTCTTCTCCGAAGTCAAATCCAAAGTGAAGGTTTACTATGAGAACATTGACGCACTCATGACGAACGAAGAAGGTACAACAAACTCATTGAAATGGGAATGGTCGGTGAAAAGATGGGTCAATTCAAATTGGACAAAATTTTCACCGAAGTTCATGTCCTCTCCAAGCGTAAGTACTGGGGCATACTTGAAGACGGCACAGAAATAAAACATTGCATGAAGTAAAAAATTTTTATTCGAATTTGAATCGGACAGGTCGAGTTACACCATTCTTGGTCTCAAACTCATATATAACCTGTTTGTTTGTATTTTCGTCGACTATGGCACGAGACACGAACATTGACCAAACGGACAAAAAGTGTCATTTCAGATGGTCCGCAGCCAATCGCATTCGAGCACTTCGAAGAAGCCTTACGTTCCAAGGGAGAGGGTGTCTGGTGCAAGGCAGAGGTCATGAGACTCTACGAGCAGTACATCCTCAATGCCTGGGAGGACAAATCGTCCTTGGATTGGCAATTCTACCAACTCCTCTGGGACGACCTCCTACGCAACTGGGATGACGAAAGAGTCCAATTCAGAGGTCGGGAACTAATTGTCCAAATTACCTTAATTTCACTACTTACCAAATAAACACCTAAATTTACTCGGGGTTTCCCCCTAAAATAAAATTTTTTTACTCTTAGAACCACTCGAGGTTCTCCTTACGGTTGTTGAGCTTGTCACCGTCAATGTGTCTGACCTCGTCTTCTTGTCTGGATTTGGAACCCATTGAATTGCGACAAGCTTGCCCATGGAAATTGAACCGTAATTCCGAAGGGTAAGGTTCAAGTGTCCCAAGTTGTTGAGGACTGGGGTAAGAACCTTGCCTGTCTCCTTGTTGCGGATTTGGTATGGGTAGGGTTGGGAAATTTCGTAAGTGTCATCGGCAACAAGGGTTGCCCAAACTTCCTCTTCTTCGTGTTTCTCTTCTTCCTCTTCTTCCTCTTCCTCTTCTTCGTGTTTCTCTTCTTCCTCGACAATTCCTTCTTCAATTCTGTGTTCACGAAGTACGGTGTTGCATGTTCTGTCCTTTCCGAGTACCTTCCAGATGGCGTCTATCTCTTCGAAGAAACGGTAGATGAGTCTGGCAAGGTCTCGGTTCTCTCTCTCGTAAATGCGCAAGGTTTCCGTCAAATCATTCAGGCATTTCTCATTGGAAGCTTGGTTCATGAGGACATCGGCTTTGAGCTTGGTCATCTCTTCCATAAGACTACTTTGGAGAGTCTTAACGGTGTTTGTCAGATGAGCTTTCAATTCAAAATTTGAATTTGAACTGGGCGCTTTTCTGGCAACATTGAAAGGACATCTGCCATTGAGTTTGGCTTCGGTGCTTGTTCGGACATCGAAAAAATGAAGTGGTTTGAGAATGGCGGTTTTACTTCAAAAAGCTTGTTATGACGTTATGTCATACAACAAGTTTAAAATAATATCTTGTTCTTCTTCTGAACGTTTGTTGTCTCTTCCGATAAAAGTTTCGAACATGAGAACCAAAAAACGTTTTTTGAGATTGCGGAAGAGTTCAGGCAAACGTTCATATTCTGGATATGTTGGGAGCAGTTCAAAACATCTGAGCTGACTTTCGGACAAAATTGGGACAATGTCAGAAAATTCATCTTTGGTCGGACTGCTTGAAGGTAAGTCCCTTACATGTAAGTAGCTCTGGTAAAGTCTTCTCATTTCTGCTAACTTTTGGAGTATAGCTTCGTAGTTTAGAAGTTTTAATTTTAAATGTCTTATTCCACTCTTGACATCTAAACGGTAACTATCCATGAGGTCAAGAGTAGCTTTGGTAGCTTTAAGTGGAGCTATCTGTTCCTTGACTCCTGCAATTTTGGTTGCAATTGTGGTTTGAGCTCCTTCAAGTTCGCCGTCTATGTCGTTCTCAACACCTTCAACCATGGCTTGAAACTCTTCATCGGTCCATTGAGATTGGTGTGGAACGAATTTAACTTGCTTCATTCAAAAAATGAAAAAAATGTTTTTACTCAAAGCGTGCCATGTATATGGCTATAAGAAACTTACCAGAAGGCTTCTTCTTCACATGAGTCTTTGGCAACTTGAGTGTTGGTGTTGGAGTTCTTGGGGGAGGTGGCTCTGAAATTTCAAATCTCTCTCGAGCGCAACAACAGATGTCAGAATAACATTCCCCACTGTCTTTCTTGCCACCATAAATTGTGTATTGACCGAACTTGCATTTGCAGGAAGACCGGTCAATACAAGGTTCACAGTTGAAATAGTTGTACACAAACCTGTTGAGTACGAGTGTGAGTAAAAACATAAAAAAAAGTGAAGTTAAAATGAGATGTTTACTGAACTGGCTGAAGAATTGGTTGGATGTCGCCTTCTGAGGTTATGAAGAACGGCTGTCCAGAGTAGTGAAGTAGTGCTCTGAGAATTTGTGTAATTCGTGGAATTGGGCTCTCACGATATGGAAGTAGTATCCAAGGACGTTTCATGAAGAACTTCAAGAGGGCTTCTTTCTTCACATCCTTAATATCATCGAATGCAGTGCCTTCTGGAACTTGAATTGCAACACCTGTTTCAATTTCCAACTTTAAGACACTATTCTTGGACAACCAGAAGCCAATGGACTTGCTTGGTTTGCACTTGCTGAGATATTCCTTCACGGTTTCATTTACCTCAATTAGATAAATTGCTTCGTCTAAGGGGTCAAGCTCCATACTGAGTCAGTACAATATTGTACTTTTTCAAGACAATGTTGTACTTTTTCAAGACAATGTTGTACTTTTTCAAGACAATGTTGTACTTTTTCAAGACAATTGTACTTTTTCAGAACAATGTTGTACTTTTTCAGAACAATGTTGTATAAATTCAGTACAATGTCTCTCAAATTTGAGGACAGCTGTACTTTTTCAGAACAAGTCTTGAACTTTTTCAGAACAATGTTGTACTTTTTCAAGACAATGTTGTACTTTTTCAAGACAATGTTGTACTTTTTCAAGACAATGTTGTACTTTTTCAAGACAATGTTGTACTTTTTCAAGACAATGTTGTACTTTTTCAAGACAATATTATATTGTTTCAGAACAAAGACGGTTAAGACACAAACGAATGTCCGACGTCCCACCTACTGAACCCGTTCCACAGCCAGAGGAACAGCATGCTCCAGCACCACAACAGTCTCCTCAGCAACCTCAGTTCCAACAAGGACCTCCGAATTACTACCAATTTCCACCTCAAGGTTACTACCCACCACAAGGCTTTCCAAACTACCCACCACAAGGCTTTCCAAACTACCCTCCTCAACCCATGCCTTACTTCCCTAACCCTTGGATGTTCATGTCAAACCCTCCACCCCAATTCCAATCTCAATCCCAATCGAAGAGAGACCAAGAGTTCGAAGAAGGTCTGAACCGTTTACGCAAAGAGTATGCCACAGCCCCTATGGAAGATGACAGGCTTTCAGTCTCTTCCCTAAGGTCGACCAATTCGACTCGTACCACAGATTCGGTTCGTGACCGTGAAGACTACCTCAAGCAGTCTGAGAGACTCTTCATCTTACAGCCATTTACAGTTGGAGCTCTCAAGAACATGCGCAATTACGAAGGTCAGACACCAGCTGGAGACCGCAAAACAGACGTACTCGCAAGAGCAGTCCAACTGGTCAAGACAAAGACTGAGATAGTCGACTTCATTCTTGCAGCTTGCCCATACAAGTAAAAAAATAAACAATTACGAGTTAAACTTTTTACTCTTTCTTTTCTGAGTTGTTTAGAGCTGGTTTCTCTTGTAGAAACCTTTCGTACTCTTCCATGGTCATGTAATTGCGAATTTGGTACGCAATTCCAGGTTCGTTGTTTTTGAACCTTACGTATGTAACGCTTCCATCTTCCTCAGGGAAGTAAGCTGCTAACATCTGACCAAGTTTTCTCGGTGACTCGGAGCTCATTAAAAATGTCACTTTTTAAACGTTAAGTTTTTAGTCTTATTTTACCCTTTGTTTGTCAAGGTAGTATTGGAGTGCAATTTCTCCAAATTCTCTGTGTCGGAGTTCTTCAGCATTTTCCAAGGTGTACCTGGAGAACTCAAAGAAGTTGTCAAGAACATACTGCCATGCTGCTCTTCTGAGTTCGTCGGTATTTTGGAAGTGTTGCACCTTCGAGTCTTCGGACATGAAAAAAATTACACTTTTTCTATTAAACCGTTTACAATTTGAATTTTGTTGCTGAATTCGGCAAAAATATATTTTAGGGTAGAAGGTTAGATATAACCTCTTTTCTAACCTCTTTTCTACCCTCATGAATTTTCATGAATTTTATACAGAAAATGCTTGTTTTGAGGTCGAGCCACTTTTGGCTCCACCGTATTCTTTCAACCAAAACTCATGAATTCGGCAAAAATATATTTTAGGGTAGAAGGTTAGATATAACCTCTTTTCTAACCTCTTTTCTACCCTCTTGAATTTGTCATGAGTTTTCCCGAAATAAAAAATAAAGTTGGTTTTTTTAAAAAAATATTTTTTATTTTTATTGTAAGAACATGTTAGCAACAACAGCACCAAACTCGTTAGTCATGAACCCAACTTCAATGTTAGTAGAGATGAAAAGCTTCATTCCTTCTTCATATACTTTCGAAACAAAAATCCAGAAGATAAAGCAAGAACTTTTAACAAGTAATTTAGACTGTAGTGCGAAAGATGAAACAAATGAACAGTATCTTTATGAAATGCAGGATATTATTGACCATTTACCCAAATTGCCTGAAATCCAACAACAAAAGCTTACTATTCCAGAATTCGATGAAATAGAAGTCAAAGCAACTGACTCAGTAGAAATAAAGAAGTTCATACGAAAGGTTAACTATGAGTTTCTTGGATTTCATTGCAACCACAAAGTCATGGACAAAGATTGCGACATGGTATATAAGAACATCTCTGACATATATAAATCTGAAGAGTTTAAGACCTACGACAACTTTGTTTCGTTAGTTGCTGAATGTGTATGGCAGATAAGAGATAAAGATAGAAGAGGTAAGATATGGAATGAACAGATAAAACCCGCAACTTTTGAGTTAAAGAGAGCAATTGACGCCTTAGTCATACTAGCAGGTAAGATTTCAATGTACAATGCTAAAATGAACCCGCAATGTTCAAAATGTAAAGCAGCAATGAGGAAATATAACTACTCCGTCAAAGAGATAGAACGTATGCGAAACGACTATGCAGACTTAAAGAAAGAAGTAGAGAAACCAGCAGAAGATAAAATGGACATGTTGACATTTCTGAACAAAAACTATCCAACAGCTGACGATTTCCTTCTTTCAGATGTCAAGAAGAAATATAAAGAAACATTCGGCATAGTTAAAACATTCGATGTACTGACAGAAGAAATAGAAGCTACGAAATTGTTTAGAATTTCACGAATTCACAATGTTTACCATGTAAAACGCTTATAAAATAACTGGGGTAGAAAAGAGGTTAGAAAACAGGTTATATCTACCCTTCTACCCTAAAATATATTTTTATTGAATTCTGAGTAAAATTCTGAGTAAAATGACATAAGATTGCTTCTCTCGGAAAACCGAGAGAAGAGATTCCGTATGAAAATCGTGAAGAACAGCGAGTAGGGAAGAAACCCTGGTCGCCAAAACTCATGAAAACAGTGAAAAATAACAGAGTATTTTGACAACTTCAAACAAGCAGAGTAAATGAACCATTTATTTTTCAAGCTTGACTTTTTACAATTTGAACTTTGTTCGCGTAGATGTGAATTCTGAAAGAAGTATGAGGGTCTTGTATGACTTTGTACTTCTCCCATAGTTCATGTCTGTCAAACTTACCTGCCATGGACTCTTTCATAAGTTCCATGAAATCGTCTTCGGACAATCCAGGGAAAAGTATGATATCAGTAAGTATTCTCTTTACATCCTTACTTAAACTCTTTGCTGTCTGTACACAAATGACAACTGAGATGTTAAAGTGTCTGAGCTTCTTAAGAATTCGACACATGTCTTGTTCTCTGTTCTTTAACAAAGGATGAGAAGCAAATCATCTAAGATAAGAAGACATCTATGAGGGTAAGTCTTCCAATCGTACGATTGCAATTTCTTCGAAATGTATTCTATCTCTTTCTGTTTGTTTCTGAAGTGTTTCTTCTCTAATATTCTCTGCATTTCCTCATTTGGGTCTTTAAACTTCGAATTTATATACTCATTTATAGCATTGTACTTCAAAACTCTTCTTTGGTACTTCTTTATCCAATCTAACAACTCAGAGTCTTTTATACATACTAACTTAGACTTCTTTATAATATCTTTGAACGAATTGACGGTTTGGTCAAATTGACCAGAAGTACTACAAATGACAACTAACTCATAGAATGGGTTCTTCTCATCTAGTTCTTGTTGTTGTGCAGCCATTTTAAGATAAGTGAAAGTCTTACCCGACCCAGGTGGTGCAATTAGACCTGTTATACCATTCTGAGCAAATAAGAACTTGTCATGTATGGGTTTTATCTGAGCATTTTCCAACTTCCTCTTGTTCTTCTTTAAAACATTCTCAAATTTCTTGTCAATGTCAGCAAACTTTTTTTCTAACATATTTTTAGAAAAATTAAAATTTTTATCTTTTAGAAAATGTCTAGCGATTTCGCTATCTATATTCGAGACAAGCTTTTCGACTCAAAACTCTGTCGACCATAAAATCTTACATAGTGTAAACAAGAAAGGTGAATTTGTTCTAAAGTTCTGTTTCTGGGAATATGACAAGAACCATAAAACATTACAAAGAGCAGTCTTAAAATTTGTCAATGACAGACTTGTTGACAGAGATGACGCCGATTGGAAAGATGAAGTCCAACAAAAGTTCTTAGAATGCAAAGAAGGCACATGCGCTGTTCTTGAAGATGAAATAGAAAACAGAATAGAAGAGCTATTAAAGGACAAAGAACTTTTACATAAATATGGTTCTGAGAAATTTGACATAACTCCACCAGAGAAGAAGAAGAAGAGAGAAAAGAAAGAAAAGAAAGTAGAAGAAGAGAAGAAAGAACCTGAACCAGTTCCAGAGAAGAAATTTGACATGTAAAAATAAAATTTTATTTTTAGAACATTTCTGGGTCAATGTCAATGTTCTCTTCCTCTTTAGGAGCAAACACTGGCTTAGACTCTAAAATCTTTTTACCCAATTTACCTTGAACTTCAACTATCTTAGACTCATAATATTCATAGTCGTCTGCTTTCTTTGGTTCATAAGGTATAACAAGTTTGTATGCTTTGCCTTCTTTAAGGTTTGAGAACCTTCTGTCAAAATTTTCTTTGACTGCTAACAAACCTTCTATGTCTAAGTCTTCAAATTTCGCACCATTTTTAGTCACAATAGCAAACTTAACTGGTTCGATGTTCCAAACTTTGTCAAATGTAGACTTTTCAAAATGGTAGAAGTAAACATTCAAATATAAATGGGTCTAGTTCTTCTTTAAGTCCTGACATGTATTGTTGACTGAAATATATTTCGTCATCTTTTCTATCGGATAAAAAAATATTTTTTTTAAAATTTACTCAGAAAAATTTTTCTTTGTATATACGCCGTTCTGAACATCTAAAAGATTTTTGACATTTGCCAAGAATGTTCGTTTAGACGCTGCCATATAACCATATCTTGACAATATTGTTTATATTCATCGTACAATGACCTTTCATCTAAACACTCAAAGTTAGTCTCATCTATAAACAGTTCATATACACTCTTGTTTGCTTCTAACAATGTTTGTCTTTCTTCGGTATGTGGAATTTGTCTTGGATTGAACTTAGAAATATCTAATGTCATGAAATATGAGAACAAGTGGTTGTAAAAGTTAGGTGTCAAAGTTTCTGCTAAGTCGTCAAAATATTCTGTATCTTGCATATGAGAATCTGACGTTCTGACAACTACATATCTTCTGTCAGAACTTTCTAACTTCATCGGAACAACATTGTTTGAAACCATGACGAAGTTTGCAACATTTTCACAAACTCTTTGGTCTTTATATTTTCTTTCAACAACTCCAACTTTGTCTGTTATAAGACTCTTCAAAGCATCTGAGTTTAAAACCTTTGTTGTATCTATACTTTGAAGTTCGTTACATACTATAAGTTTCATATTCTCTATTGAAGAGTTAAATTTACCGCAGATGTTTTCTAAGTTTGTCATATTCGGGTTCGAATAGCCCTCTAACAGTTTGCATAAGATATCTGTAAAGAAAGTGTTCTTACCAGTTCCTTGTTTTCCAATTATAATGAGAGCAGTTTCATTTTTAGCACTTGGATGTTGTAAGATGTTTGCAAACCAACATAAGATATAC
This sequence comes from Trichomonas vaginalis G3, assembly GCF_026262505.1. Taxonomy (NCBI): domain Eukaryota; phylum Parabasalia; order Trichomonadida; family Trichomonadidae; genus Trichomonas; species Trichomonas vaginalis. Next base: position 17,029,605 of record NC_067207.1, read on the forward strand.
TCATAGACTCTTTCGTTTCCATTGCATATAATTTCTTTGACATGGTCTAACCAAGCTTCTATAACATTTTCTTTCCATTCTACTTGTTCGTATTTATATCCAGTGAAGATAGAATAGAAGTTTGGAGATGGTGTATAGAACTTTATACCACGAACTGAAAAATCTTCTAACTTTGACAATAAGATATCCCAAGCATCTAACATCTTCATCCAACTTGTACGACTTTTATTTTCTTAAGTTTCTGTCTACATTCTTGTTCTGAAACTATGGTTGCTCTTGGTTTGTTAAAGACAACATCCCATTCTTTCATGACATAACATTCTGGGGCAGAGTCAACATAAATGACTAAACGTTTCAAATTCTCGACTGCTTTGTTATAGTCTCTAAATGGACACATATTTCTGAACGCTTGGAAGTCATAAAAATCTGAAACGTCTATTCTGTACATTTTTATAAAAATAAAAAAAAATATTTTTTTTATTCTTGACTTTGTTGTTGCATTTGTTCCATTTGTTCATTTGTTGCATTTGTTGTTCTTGAGCTATTTGTTGTTGAAGTTGTTCTTGTAGTACAATACTTTCACCAGTTGCATCTTCCAATTCGAAACTTTCTGCCGTCATTGACAAATACATAGGACATAAAAGTTTTACAGGAACAAAGTTTGCGTCAACTAAGGTTAAGTTTATGTTTGCTAAAGTGTTTGAGTTTACTAAAGCTGAAAACTCTGCATTCGAATGAACAATAGGCAAACCAGCAGAGAAAGTGTTGTTTATACGCATGAGTATCTTTTGGTCATAGTAGTTTCTGTCGACATTCGAATAGCACTTTGAACCTAAGTTTGAAACAATATATAAAATAGGTGTACTTAAAGTCAATGGAACAGACATTCCTTGTATGACACCTTTTCCTGTTATAGGAAACTGTTGGTAGTAAAAACCAGATATAAGTTTTGTATTATAGCTCATATCGTTTATAGTAAACTCAGTCGGACATCCAAACATAATGAAACCTGCTCTAGTTGCAGCACATGTTACATCCGTCCTTAAAGTATTAAATAAGTCAACAAAACCTGTTGGTGGTATATCTGAGTAAGTATCTTCAAAGAAGTATTTTTTACCATTCACAACAACAAAGTCTTCTGGTGTCAAAAGAGCAAAACAGGCTTTAGTCGTCATCGTGTTTAAGGTCAGTTTACAATATCGTCCTTGAGGACTTTGTAAGTTTGTTGTTATAGAATTATATGACTCAGGGTTTTTAGTCGTAATAGTATAAACCACTATGTCTTCTGCCATTTACTTAGCAAGTAAATTTTAATGAAATGTTGTGGTCGTCAAATATTTTTATGACGTCTGGGAAACTATATTTTAAGTTCAACGTTTCACCTCCTTTCATAACGTATATCTTGTCAATGACATTATATGAAACACCACAGCAACAATGTCGGGTTCTATTTCTTTGATGTTTATATCGTCTGCCTCTGTCAAAAGTTTCAATAGTTCTTTCAAAATTTCATGAGGTGCGATGACATATGAGTTCACTTTTACAGGGTTGTGTTCGACCAAGTTTAACATTATACCCAAAGCTTGACAAATCTTCTCCTGAGTTTTAAGTTTGTCTTTAAGTTGTTGGTAGTCGTTTCGAATATCTGCAACAGAACTTAAGTCTCTGCTAACTTCAGGGTATGTTGGTTGTTCTTTTACAGGAACTATTGTTATACCATCTTCGTCTTCGTATGGTTTCCCCACTTCAACATCTCTTTCTTTGACATTGACAACAACACTTTGACTGTTTGTTTGAGTTGGTGAATTTAACTTCACATCTGCCACCGCCATTAAACCTTTTGAAACACTTACGCTTCTATTTTTCGGAAATGACATTTTACTTAGAATAAAAAGATGGACGTATTTGAGTATCTCTTCGAATTGAAGCAAAACAAAGTTTACACACACAAACAATACAAGTTCATTGACAGAATAGTTCTTTACACAAACAATGGAAAATGTTATAGAATAGCAGTCTTTGCTGAACCAAAATATTTTCATAAAGCAAAGAAAGTTGGTATAACTGAAATGGTGAAAGTTCTTGAAGCAGACAAAAATATAACAACAAAACTGACCGATATTTCTAAAGGTAAGTTTATAATACAATTTTATGTCAAAACTGGCGTACTGTCAATATTTGACGGAGAGAAGTCAGTTCAAGAACAACTTACTGACCTGCTGCCAAAATCTGCTCGATGGAAGCTGTCGTTATGCCAATCTGAGGAGCCCCAGCAGGTTTCATCGAACGAATCTTCAAAAGAGCATCTTCCGTGAAAAGTGCTATTGGTTTTGTAAACTTCTTTGCTTTCAATTCATTGGACCGTCTCTGTCACCAGTATATTGTATTTGAACTGTACCAACAGTTGAAATACCACCCATAAAGTCTTCTGAGTCAGCAAATGGAATGCCAAGCCAAAAGTTTGAACGGTCTCCATTTGTATATTGAGTTTTTTGAGCTCCTGTATGGTCCATACTTTCACATATGGCATAATAGAACTTTGCATTTCAGGGTTAATGGTTGTTGTGAAGTTGTTGTTAAAGTTCATAGCATCTAATGTCAAGTTGTATGACCTCATATCCTCAACTGTAGAATATTCTTCTCTTGGATAATATTTGCCATCTATGTTTATATGGTATTTAATACCAGGGTTGTAGAAGCAAGAATAGTCATTTATAGTTCGTCTGAACAGTACAAACATAGTATCTGCATGTTTCATTGCAGTTGTTAAAGCAATATCTGTTCTTGCACCTGGGTCAGCACTTTGGTTTCCAACTTCACCTGCAAAGTCTTTGACAGATATTTGGTGTATAGGGAACATAAGTGGAACTGCAATATATTTGGCAGCTAAAGCATTTGAAATATCTGGGTCCAACATATAGACTGCAAGTCTGCTTTCTATTCTCTTGCATTCAAACTTTTCGCATGTGAACTTAACTGGGTCCCAAGCATCTCCAGCAGCATTGAAATAATAGTTTACTTCAGTGTTGAGGTTTGAGAAACCAAAGTCTAAGTCAACTTTGTTTTTGCAAAAGTCGGCGAATGACATTTTATTTGTTCCCACTACTTCTGTAAGAGTGAATGGGTCTTGTGTTGGTGCAATGACTAAGTTATTTTTGCTTGGAGTAAGTTCGATAGAAATTTTTCCTGCCCAGTTTGGCAAGTATCTTAAAAACCTGAAGATGAGGAAAGATGACAAAGGAACTCTAAGTTTCAATTTTACTTTGGTTACTGCTGCTGCAGTTTGTCCAGAAAGGTTAACATAAACTCCTGGAACGTTAGGGTCAAGTCTTCTTATTTTCTCAATAGTTGCATACTGGTCTGTTTGTTCTCTAGCTTGTGGTTGTACTGAGTTTCTCAAAGCGAACCATTCATAGTTTGCCCATGTTACTGTTTGAACTAAGTCAGAGTTAGAATATATCTTATATCCCATGAAAACTTCTGGAGCATATTGGTATCCGACATAGAAAATTCCATTGCAACCTTTCTTGTCAGACAACTTGGCAGAAGGTTTTATTTCAATGTCTTGTTCCACGTATAAGAAAGAGTTGTCAATAGAAATTATATGAAACCTGTCGCAAGCAATATCTACTGTTGTTGAAGAACCTTCTCCAAACTCACCTACGTTTCCATAAGAAACAGCAGTTGTATATTCGTAAGTTCCAGGAACTATTTCTGACCTTCTAATGGCATTGTCGCATTCGTTATACCATTCGGAAACATTTCCATTCATAGCATCCAAAACTGTTGGCGTTATATTCTGAGCGGCGTACATTTCATATGAGTAAAAATATAGAATAGTTGGATTTATATGTCATAATAGAACCCACGTGGACCAAGCTTTACTTTCTTCCTGACTGAGTTTTTAACTCTTCTTTTTCCTTCATTGCCCTCTGCTTGAAGTTGTTGCATCTTTGCATTATGTTCATCTAGTATGTTGCAAATTTCCCATGTCCTTTTTGCCTTTTGGCTCTGGTCGCCCATCTCAGGTAACCTATATCCTAGAAAGAGTTTGTCATAGTCTGTATTTGAGTCTTCGCGTATTGTTTGCATGACTCTTTCCTGAGTTTCTGGTTCAAGCTCTTCAAACAGTGCCTGTCCATATGGAATAAGCTCGTTTCCAAATATATGTTTTTGTAGCCATTCTGGTTTTCTTTCCATGTTACCAACTATATCTTTTGTGAATGGGAAAGCTTTTACCCAATCTTTCAGTCTTGCGTCGTTTATTTCTGTAGTTGGTTTTATTTTGTCAAGGAACATGTTTTTCAATACTAACATTTCATTTGGTACTGTCCATTTGAGTTTTCTTAAATATTCATCCCTTCTCGTTCATTGTCTGCAAAGTAAGTTTTTATGACATTTTGTAAACTTTCGTTTGCAAGGTCATGTACAATAGGTTCTCTTCCTTCCTCTCCCTAACTTTCTTTCTAAACTCTTCACCAAATATACCATCTCTATGGTTCTGTGTAGTTCTTTGAGATAAATGTTCTAGAACGTCAGGTGTTATATTTCCATCAGCCATGTTCATTTCATACTGGTCCAAAATATCTGCATCTTTCATATCTTTCAATGGCATTAAAGCCGCGCTTAAAATACCAGCTATATCTGGTTCACCATTGACTTCCATTGCGTCTACAACTTCTTGGAATTGTGGTTGTAAGTTTATGAACCACCTATCCGGATTAGCTTTATGACCCCATCTCATTGTAGTTCCATCGTCTGCAGAAACAAAAGTAGGTTTGTTTCCATCTTGGCTAGGTTCTGAATGAACTTTAAACAATGTTTCATTTCTATATGTTTTCTTGAAATTTAACCTTTTATTTTCACCGAGTTCATCCGAAGATTGAACGTTAAATGCTCGTAAGTAAAAAGGGTTGTTGTATTTGTGTACATTTTTTTCAGTTCTTCCATTCTATGCTGAATATTTTCATCTGGTGTTGGAGTCTTTTGTATGTCGGCAAACATTTTTCGATATTCTTCTACTATGTCAGCCGAATTTTTTTTAGACTCTTGGAAATATTCCATATTCTCCGCATACTCTTGTTGAGGGTCAAGATTTTTCGGCTGTTCCAAATCTTCATCTAGTTCTGTGAGGTTAGTTTCCAAAGGAGCGACTTGTTCGTTTCCTTCAGGCTCTTCTAGCTGTTGTTGCTGAACTATTTCTTCCATGTCTGGTTGTATCTGAACTTCTTCCTGTGGAGTTTCTTGTACCTCATCTGCTGGCATTTCATATATTCCGAGACCGTTTTTAACAAGTTCCCTATTTAAGTCATCTGCATTCATAAGCCTTTCTTCTTTCGTTCCGTCTCTATTTTTTACGCGTTTCATGAAGATAGTTGAATCATCATTTAGCTCTGACACCAAATATCTCGGAGTAAATTCGTTCATGTCATTTGGATGATATGCTATTAAATCATATCCCTTTGCGAGCTTGTATTTTCCAGGTTTGAAATTATATCCGATTTGGTGTTGAGCCATAAAGCTAAATAGGTTCGGGTCAGTATTTCCTTCCTTGAACTTTCTAATAGCTTCTTTATATCTGTCACTAAAGTCAAGAGTATCTGGGTAACCATAGTCTTCCTTAAGCATTTTTAAGAATTCTTGGTTTCCTTGTTCTCTACTTCTTTTATGTCCTTGCTCTGTTTGTGGTTGTTGCTGTGCAGTGTTTTGAACTGTTGGTTGTGGTGCTGGATTTTGAACTGTTGGTTGTGGTGCAGTGTTTTGAACTGTTGGTTGTGGTGCTGGATTTTGAACTGTTGGTTGTTGTGTTGGTTTTGGTGCATGCCTGTGTCTGCGTCCATGTGACGATGTAAATGTTTTAGGTAGTCCTGGTGCAGGTGCTTCTCTTGGAGGGTTTGGTGGTATATAAGTTCCACTAGCTAGTATATAAGTTCCACCAGCTGGTATATAAGTTCCACCAGCTGGCACATATGTTCCATCTGCAGCGTAATGTCCTACCTGACTTTTCGTTTTTAAGAAAGCATTTACTAGGTCTGTTTTGGTCTGTTGTAACTCTTTTTCTTGACTTTTCACAACAGTTGCTCTAACGGCGTCATAGGCACTTTGAACTGCCTGTCTCGTTGCTGCATCTGTTATTTTCGTCATATTTTGTGCTACTTCTTTTAACTCTTTGTCGAAACCTTCAGACTTCAGTTTCTTTCCAGATGAGAAGTCGTTCACTTGTTTCACCTTACTATGAAGAGCTTCGAAGGCGTTCTTAAAGTCAGCATTTGTTAAAGCTTCATTTGAACTATCTTCATCCGCTTGTATTTTTGTCCTTATTGACCCTATGAGTTGGGCTGCTTTAGCGTTGGCTTGGGCATCTAACCAGTCATTGTTGGCTTTTATATATTCTGCGCTTTTCATTGCCTTTTGCATAGCCGCGTCGTTATTTTTACTTTCTTGTGCTAAGTTTTCATACTGTACGGTTTGGTTTTGCAACTGTAAAAGTTTTTCTGCCTTTACATTTGCTTCAACTTCTTTTTTATACTCATCGCTATCCATATATGTCTTCAGGGCTTTTTGTTTTATCTCTTCATCTTTCAGTATTTTATATTGAGTAGTATGGTTTTTCAAATTTATGACATCTTGTTCCATTTTTGCTACTTCTGCTGCTTTTTCTGACACTTTTTTCGCATATTCCTCTGTACTTAGTTCTTTCAGTTGTTCTTCTTTCTTCTTTTTCTCTACGTTTAACTCATTTAGTTTCTTTGTGTGTCTGTCATATTCTAGTTTCTTTTCGTTTTCACTTATTTGCTTCTGTATGTCTATGTTTGACTTTTTGACATCTGTTATTTGATTTTTGAGTGAACTCAAATTCATTTGACTTTGAGGGTTATAAGCTGTTCCGTCTGCAGCTCCACCATAGCCTGCCATTTTCGCTAAAAGTGCCGCTCTTAAACCTCCACTCTGTGCACCAACAACTCGGTTTAAAAGCATAGGATTGCTTGACATTTGTTGCAACATAGTGGGGTCATTCAGCATTTGTTGTTGCAACTGTTGTTGTGGTGTCAGTCTTACTATTGGATGTTTCAATGCTCTCTTCCTCTTACGTATATTCTTACGTAGCTTACGTGGCATTTTAAGTGAAGTTAAAAAGCGGTTTTTGACAGATGTTTATATGACACTTTTTGTTCAGCACAAAAAACTACTCGGTCAAAGTGTTGTCAGTTTTGTAAAATAACCGTCCTATCTCATTCTATAAGGGGGAAAGTCTTCTCAAAGTATACTTCCTTGGAACGCCTGTAACTTTTCCTGTAGCGACGATAGACCCTTACTTGTCCAGACAAAGCTGTACTATTTTGAGTGCTCTACAAAAAAGTCAACGGCGACGACTCTCAAAACCGTTGTGTAAAAAGTTTTACCGTTGGACAAAAAAGTATATATAGAAAACAAAAACGTTTATAGTTCATTCAATATTTGAGATGGAACGGTTTGCCAACGGTAACTATTAAATAAAATAAAAAAATAGAGGGGGTTACCGTTGACGAAAACGGTTTATTTTAAACTTTTCTATGAGTAGTCCGAAAAAAACAGTTTATTTTTGTCTAATGGAAGCCAACATTAACAATTCTCAACCGCTAACCAAAGCCAAAGCCCCACAACCTCCAAGAACTGGCACAGCTGTTAGAATAACCGCCAAAAAGTCTAACAGCGAATTAAGAGAAATTCTTCAACAAATTTGCTCTAAATATCTCAAAGACGCCGAAGAAAACACACAACCAGACGCTATATACAATACTCAGTTCTGTGAAGTTCTGAACAAAGCAATTGCTAGTTCAATTGAACTTACTAAGACAATTCCAAGTCCAATTGAGCTTAGCGATGTCTTAGTTCAGTATTTTCCAACATTTACTAAGCTCATAATGTTGAGAACTTTATACCAAGTTCGTCAAAATCTTCCTCGTAACATCCAACGGTCATTCGACAAGACAATTGCCGAATTCCAAGTCTTTAGTTACGGATATGACCAAGATGAATACATTGACGAGTTCGGAGACAACTGTACAAAATGGTTTGACTGCTATACGACTACACAATTTGAATTCGACTTTCTCGAATTCAACGCAGCAACCATTTATATCATTGCTCTTTACCTTTCCGAACAACAACAAGACCTCGCAGATGGAGATGTTGTTACTGTCGTCATGGAAACTCCTGAACAATTCGGAAAAAAGAAGTCTCTAATTGCCAAATTTGTTCCAGGACATCAGCTTTTCCAACGCACAGAAGTCTTCTGTATTCCTGGAACTAAGTTCTTTGTCAGGAGCGAACTCAAAGAAAGATATAATGTGTCATTCAATTACACATTATATAATGTCTTCGACCCAGAAGAAGACTTCTTCCCAGAAGCAATGGAAGAGGAAGAAGAAGAGAAACACGAAGAAGAGAAACACGAAGAGTCCTCCGAATTCACACCAGAAGACTAACAATTTTCCGAATAAAAACCTCATTTTATACTAAACATCTTCGGGGCTAGAAGGGGCGCAGCCCCTGGAAGCCCCACTACCTTTTTTTTTTTTTTTTTTTTTTTTTTTTTTGATTTACCGTCAGGAAATTATATTTCTCTATTTTTCATGCAATTTTGTTGAAATCATTTCAATTTTATAGAAAAGATTTCGAAACTAATGCTGATGATCATTCAAATGTCATGCATACGATAACTCTCGATTAATGTTCATTGTAATATTTGCAATCTGAGAAAATTTGCTTTTTTTTTTCAATTGATTTCTGGTCGAATAACTCCCTTTTCAATGCATCAAGAAAATATCATGCAGCATTATGCTCAAACACATTGATTTGTTATCATACACAGAGTTACAATGCTTTGTTTCGATGAGAAATGAGTTTGCAGCTCCGTCACTAAAATCGAAAAGAAACACAAAAGTTGTTTCTCTTGAGATAGCATTTCAACAAATCAAAGATTTTGAAGACAACGCAGGTAATGCTGAAAATAAATGGAAGCGATGTTTAGTATGTGGAATATGCTTTTTCGATAACTCGATTGCTCTAAATATTCCACAATTATCAAAAGTAATTTTTAAAGGGAGATCATCTATAAATAGTGGCTTAAAGGTGATGGGCTATAATGCCAATACAATAATGGCTAGTGAATGCAAAGAATTATTAGATGCGATTCCAATTTTAAATACTAACATAATTGAATGCAGACTATGGACTGTAAGGCATAAGACCAAATCTAGTGAATCTAAACCCCCACAAATTGATGATTCTTTCCAGGAATTTGATTTCGATTTTTTTGAATAAAATAAAACTCTATTGTATTTCATCAAATAACATTTTAAAATGATTTTTAGAAATCCTTTGCAGTTGAATTTCAAATTGTAGATAGTTTTGAAAAAAATAATTTGACAATTGAAAAACAAACTGTAACATGAGGTTTTTATTATAATTTTGATGCAATCTATGCAAACATTAAGCATTCCATAGCCATCATGAAAAGCTGCGCAGAATAAATTACAAAATAATTTCCTTCGTTTGAGCACTTGCAGCCAACGGTGTTCTTCACAAGTGTAAATGGGTCAGATGGTTCTATGCGGATGAACCCATCACCGGTATGGCCGGTTACAACAGTTCCATTCGGTGAATTGAAAGTTTTATCACCACCGAGTAATAGAACGTTAAACAGATCTGGTGATGCGTAGCTGCTCCCACCACCACCGCCCGCTAGATCTGCACCACCTCCGCCGCCGTAAAACCCGTTTCCTCCACCACCAGCCGAGCCTGAAGAAGTGCAATTTCATTGCCTCCTTTCAAATATGAACCTATCGTTCCGTTGCATGGAACCGCTTTATAGGTACCTGCATAAAAACCTCCATTTCCTGGATTAAACATTGTCGCTCCTTTGCCCCTAATTTTTTTCTTATCTTCCTCTAATAAATTGTCAGCATCACCAAAGGCATCCCCGGCAAATGGTCCACCTACACCTCCAAAAAACTCACGATGATAAAACCCAGATCCTTCCACAATGGTTGTTAAATTTCGAAGAGATTCTTTTACCAATCAAGAAACTCTTGAATTATGCAGAGAGTGACGTTGGCTGCTTCTGCTACATCTATCCAATGTTTCAATCGACGATTGAGCAGTTGACCGGAATTGCAAATCGTCCTGAATTATCAAGTTCGTCAAAGCGCATTGCAGATGCATTAATCGCCAACATGAATGAAGTTTTTGACAAACAGGGCAACTACGCTTTGATGAAATTTGCCTTTGGTCTAACTCCATGGGGCCGGTCAGTCATCCGCGCAGAATTGAACATGCATACTGAGTACAAGCCAGACGTTTCACTCTTCTTCCAAGAACCAATACCTATCAATGCTGAACTTGAAATCCCTCCAAGGAGCTACACCCCTGATCATTTGGATGAAGTGGCAGAGGATCAATTGGACAGAAATCTAGATATAGAAGAGCCCGAGATTGAGAACGAAGCAATTGAAGGTGATGGCCAAGTAGATGCAGAAGACATTGCTCAGGATGAAGAAGTTGAAGAGAATGAACCAAGGAGGAGACTAGGCAGGAACCTTGGTGAATGGGCGTCTCTGTCAATGCAAGAAGTGGAAGAGTACAGCTTCAACGATTTTATGATCGAGATGCTTTCGAGACGTGCAGAAGCAGAAGCGAGGTTCTACAAGAGAAGTTCGGCCAAGAACATAGCTAATGAGTACAAGAAAGCTCTTTCCAACTTTATACATATGAATGAGAGTGAAATCAGGAACAACACCGACCTCACCTGCTTGGATCAAAGGTTTTGGGTAGCATGTGATGCAAATTTCAAGGCATTGAAAGAGATTGCCTTAAAATTCATGTCTATTGCTGCAACCGAAGCTGATGTGGAAAGAATGATTTCAATTGTGCGGAACCTGCGTAATAGGTTTAATCAAAACGCACGTGAAGATCTAATAAAGTGTAGAATCCTATTGAAGCTTTTCATGACAAATGAAATCCTGAAAAAGATATTTCCAGATCTGACTGATCTTTAACTTGCCGTAGCTCCTTGATGCTGTAGCTCCATGCTGCAGCTTGACCTACTGTAGCCCCTTGATGCTGCTTGATTGTAGATGTTGGCTTGGAATGATGCCGCTTGACCTGCCGTAGTTCCTTGCTGCAGCTTGATTGTAGATGTTGGCCTTGAATGATGCCGCTTGACCTGCCGTAGCCCCTTGCTGCCGTAGTTCGTTGCTGCCGTAGCTCCTTGCTGCTGCTTGATCGTAGATGTTGCCCTTGAATGCTGCCGCTTGATCGTAGATGTTGCCCTTGAATGCTGCCGCTTGACCGTAGATGTTGGCTGTGAATGTTATCGCTTCAACCGCTAGCTCCTAACTGCCTCCAAACAGCCGTTTTGCTATGACCTCAATCACTTTTATTTATTATTTTAAATATTACCCAGATTTTCCTTACTTTTACCACTCCCCATGTAATTTCTGGGGAAAACGATAATTCATTTTTTTATGGATGAATAGATCGTTTTCCTAGAAAGGACCTCATATCTCTGGCTAAAAGAGTGTCAGATCCTAAATAGATTATTGATCTAGTGTACAAATCCAATAAAAAGCCTATTTTTTGGCTTTTTTGGTGCTCATTTTTTCGAAGATCTACATGAATATGGGGAAACCATCGGATTTTTTTGGTTAACCCACATCTTCATGTAGTCTGGACTATCTTTCCTCGAAGGACCTCTTTACGGGTGTAAAAACTCATAAAGTTCTCAAAAGATTCATTCTCGATCTCCATGCTGAAAGAATTTACAATAAAAAAGAGATCTACGCATCAAACTACAGCCATAAATGAACTGAACCCCTAAAGCTCAGCTCTTAGTTTATCAAAAACGTCGAAATCCTTCTCATTGCAATCAAATTTTCTCAATAACTCATAAGAAAAATCGAATTTTGATTAAGCCGATGTTATAGGTATCACAAATACTACAAACTTGAGCAATATCGAAATTGCCAGCAAAAGTTTGAAATTGCATTGCTCATATTTGTTTTGTAAACTAAAAATCTGCTTATATTATTCATTAATTTTTTATATATTATTCATATACTTTAATAAAAACAATACTATTTCACCTTAAAAATGAATTTCATAAGTCAATATTATTTTTTTGAAAATGTATCAATTTTCGATTAAAACAACATGAGAATAAAATTTACGCAAAATTATTTTAAAAAATGGTTTTAAAAATTTACAATTGATTAAGAATAAGATTGCAAGAAGTTTTGAAGTTTAATTTTAAGAAAAAAAATTCGGATATTATTCATGGATCTAAGTAATCTGATATTTGAGTATCGGCACTATGCATAAAACATATATTTATAGTTTTTTTGGAGTTTTATGATTTTAAATATATTCAAATTTGGCAATCCAATAGATTTTTAAAAAATAGGTAAATAAAAATAGATTACATATGCAGCAGATTTAGAACATGAAACAAATCTTATAGTGACCCAAAAAAAATTCATGATCCAAAAAAGAAAAAATTGGTTAAATGGGAATCAAACCTTGGCATAATGAATCATTATGTGGGATGTTTGCACTACACTACACCGGCAGTTCGAAAAATACCCTTGGTGGTTCTATTTAATAGCTACTCCCAACGATAGGCGGTGTCCCCAGCTTTAGAGAGGTGGTAAAAGTAAGGCAAATCTGGGTATTTAATTTTATTATTTGAATAGGCCAACTTATATTTGAGAAGCTCAATTTGAGACCACTTAATACATTGAAATATCATAAATATTGAAATATTAAAAAGTGTATTTCAAAATATTGAAATTATAAAAATTTATAATACTGAAATTGAGACAAATTAATAAATTCAATGTGTTTTTTTTGAAATAACTCTCAAATATTATTTTTTTGTTTATTTAATGATGAATAAATATGATTGCTTTAGCCAATCATAAAAACTAATTTAAGTTTAAAATAATGAAAGGATAATTTGATCGTTTTTTAAAATACAATTATTTTTGATGATTTGCAAGAATCTTTGAAAAGAATATAATATAGGTTCTATTTTTGTAAAATTTCTCCAAATCATGTATTACATAAATTACGATTAAAACGATGAAAGAACCAAAAAGTGTGTTTTGTGTTTTGTTGTTGCGTGTTGGATGCGGGATCCTGTTATTTCCGAAATCGACAAAAAATTTGGAAATTGAATTTCCGAAATCGAAATTATATTAATGTTTTTAATATTCTTATATCAAAAGGATTAAAGTTCATTAAGAGAAAAACAATTCTTCTTCTTCAATCTATTGGCGCATTTATTTCTACACGCCAATAAGGAAGGGAAAATTATAAGACACCATGGTGTCTTCAAAACGCTAATTTTTGATATTTTTAACAACCCTAGCTGGCGCCAAAAAAGTAGCGCCCATCGTGCCATGTATAGAATTTATATCAAAATTAGGTGCTTGACATTTATACAATAATATTTTTATTTAAACGTACATTATCACAAAATATTTCATTATTTTGTGAAGCAATAACGATTTTATCTTATTGGTTTTGCGGCAAATCCTTATGAAAGAGTTTTGCATTCCGTGAGAATAATGATGTATCTCAACTGTCAAGGTTTCTGAAAGATAAGAATAAAATTTAAGGAAAAATTACCAAAAATATAAAAGATATGCTTTGAGCAACTTGCACTAATGTATTGGATTTGTGTTTATGGTATTTGAGTTAAAATTTTGAATATAAATTCAATATCAAATATTGTTGAAGGGTAGCCAATGTCAGTCATGGTTTTGTATAAAAGAAGTACTTTAAACGATGAAATCCATTAAAAATATAATAATTCTTTATGAAAAATTTAAATTCTATTTTGGGATATATTTTTCCTGTATTTCTATCAGTGACATTTTCTATTGCCATTAAGTTTTGCTTTAGAAGAAGAATTCTATTTTTTTGAGGGCATACCCTTTACAAAATTTTCAATTATATTTTTCAGTATGACGTAAAATTGGGTCATACCATTAACAGGCCATTTTGATAGATATTCTTTCTATGCTTATTTTAAACCTATTTTATAAGAACTGGCAAAGTATTATCATGCTTCCTGGATTGTTAATCAAGATTTCTAATTTGTACGAAGAATTGAGAAACTATTTCAATTTATAAATTTGAGATATTGAATACTTTGAATTTTGAAACAAACGAATAAATTGTATAACACGAAATTATTAATGAATATTATATATAATGTATGGTATACAATTCAAAAATATATTATTTAAAGTAAGAAATCTATTATTACTTATAATGGCGTCATAGCCAATCGGAATTTTCTTAGAAAAACAATTAAAGTCATTATTCTAAATGTTTCAACTCCTAACACTAGCGGCTTCAGTCGATTTCACCGGCTATCAGACAGCCTCTGTTAGCTTTCAAGGTAGTGGATTCTCCGACTCTGAGTATGACGTTTTCAACTGCCAATTTCATGAACTCGGAGACAAAGAAGGTGCATCACCTGTTCATTTCGATGGGGGAGATAGTAGTAAGACTGTTACTATACATGGATGCACTTTTGAAAACTGCTTCGGTTCTTTGGGCGGCGGATTGCATTTGGTAGGTGACTTCAACTTGCGTTTAATGTTCAATTGTATTATAAAATGCAATGTTGGAGGAGACCAAACAGGATCCATTGCCTACATCAAAGTAAATCAGCCATACAACGTTTCATTTCTGTCATCAGCCAAGTGTGGCAAATCTAATGAGCCCTTATCATTAACTAACTTCTTATCGGTTACTCAATGCAATATCTCCAGTGCTGAGTCATATAACTACAGAGCCATATCTGGAACATACGGAATCATTTACATAACTTCAGACTTTGAAAACTGTGAGTTTTCTTTCAATACAATTGAAAGAAATACAAGTCCACAATCAATTATCTACTTTTACCATTTCAAGTACCCTATTGTTTGCAGAAAGTGCAATGTTTTATATAACGATGTAGACACATACTCACTTATCATTTCTGGAAACGCTGATCCTGCAAGAGCTTCATCATACGTTCACATAATTGGTTTCTATATTTTTGGTAATACAGTAAGAAGATCCACAACTTATCAAGCTCATAACACTTATGGAACATTAAAGATTGAAGATTGTGCCGCAGATTCACATTCTTACACAAACTTCCTTCTTTACCAGCGCATTACATTCATTGGTGAAAAGATTACTTTGACTAAAGATGAGCATGAGAAGCTTGAGCACTATACAACATATGAATGCTATGCCGAATTACCACACTACTATCCACCAACAGAAATTATCGTTACAACTCCCGAACAAAATCCAATACCATCATCTCCTGAGCAAAACCCAGCAATCACAACTCCAGAACAGCATCCATCAACTGAGAAAACACTTCAAACGCAAACAGCTTCATTTGAATCTCCTACATCAGTCTCTCCAAACGGAAATAATGGCTCATATAATCTCACAGACAAGAATTCTCAGAAGATCAATGATTCCAAATTTAACTGGATAGTTGTTGTCGTTCCGTGTGGTTTAATCCTTCTGGCATTGATAATACTTGGTATTTACCTTTATAAGAGACATAACAAAGATGAAACTTCATCAGATTTCTATTCTGAAGAACCGTTTCACAATGAAGATGCAGAAGTGATTACTGACACAACAACAGTAACTTATGATAATCCACTGTTCACAACTTCAGTTGTTGCTACTTCATCAGATCCATTCAAAAACGATTTTGAGGAACCACATGAAGATAATGGATATATGGACACCAAAATAATTGATCCTGAAAATGATTGAATTTGTTATTTGTAAATTGTTAAATATATTTTGTTTAAAGTATATTGCTAGTAAAATTCCTCTATCAATAACTATTCTTTCTGTTTTTTCCTAAATAAATTATTTAATTTTTGATATTAATATGATTTATTTTGTATTAACAACGATCTATGGATTATATTTAAATATATGCACTATTTTCATTTTGAATATCATATGTTTCCAAACAGTAGTATATGATGAAGGGTTTAGTGACGTTTTTTGTAACCGTAAGAATTCATGCAATATCGAGCAATTTTTGTATCATTTTTTTTAACATATGAAGTAAAAAATGTATGATTCTTACGGTTTTTATTCTTACGTTTTTGAATAAATCAAGATTTAAAAAATTTTCAAAATTGTAAGACATTTACACTCAGCCCATACATAATGAAATAAATCATTAAAAAATTAACATTAATTTTAAAAGAAGTTATATATAGATGATGTCAGATATTCCGCGATTAATTAAACATTGTTTAAATCCCGAATGGGTTAAACTTCAATTTAAAAATGAAGATTGTGAATTTATGAAATCAATTATTTGATTCATTCTTTCTTCAATCTCTTCTATTCTTTTTGTTAAATCATCTATTTTCATTAATGAGGTGATTCTTGATTGAGGAATAGATTTCAAACTAATCACTCCTTTTATTTTTGAAATTTTGAATCCATCAACTTTAAACATTTTATTCAATTTACACGTTGTCAATTCTTCAAATAATTTTTTATTATTAGCATAATAGTCATTAAATTCTTCAACAGATGAAAAAATTTTTATTTCAGTAATTGGTTTAACAACGTTTATTTTTTGTTGAACATTTTCACTTTCATTTATTTTTAAAATCGGTTTCATTTATCATTAAATAAAAATTAGAATTAAAAGATGAAAATGAATTTTTAATTAATATTAAATCAGAAATGGCGGCAGGATTCTTTAAAAAATTATGGGATGGAATTAAGAAAGCTGCGGGTTGGGTTCATAAAAAGATTATTAAACCCATTGCAAACTTTTTGGCACCAGTAGCGAAAACGGCAGGAACTATCATAGGTGGAGTATTAGGTACTAAAGCAGGTAATCCGGCGATGGGAGCACAAGCAGGTAACGCAGTTGGTGGAATTGCTGAAGGAATACTTAATAAAATAGGAGGTAGATAGTGGAAAAATAAATAAATATTATTTTTATCTTAGTATCGGTTGTAGTCTTTGATAAACTTTTTCTCCTTTATTTAAAACTTCTCTTATTGGGGCAGCTTTTGGTGTTATTGATTCAGCAACGTCACTAATTGCTTCTTTATTCTTAAATATCCAATTTGCCCCCTTCTTCAATGTTTCCCAAACTTTACTCGCTCCTCTTTTTACTTTATCCCACAGTTTCTTAAATATACCTGCAGCCATAGTTGATTATTTCATTAAAATTAAAAATTCATTTTCATCTTTTAATTTTGATTTTTTATTTATTAATAAATGACGACTAACTATTTGGTGCCAAACACTAAACCGATTAATGGAAATGTGTTTCATTCATTCGAAAAGATAAATGAAATATTCGCGAAGAATGATGGTAGAAGATATTATAGAGAACTTGAAAGTTCATGCTATGACTCTGATACTCCATATTTTGATGATAAACAAACTCATTTAAGAATTACAAATCCAGCTCATGATGTGAACCAATTAGGTGACACATATATTAAACGCAAAGTTAAAGCAACTCTAGTTTCAAATAAAGCTTTCACATGTGATGCCGCTTTTAAATGCATGCGTTTATTCGTTGGTTACAAATCATCAAATCAAAGCTTTAAACAATTAGAAGTAGAAACCGAAAGAGGTGATGCCGGTTATCTTCAGATGGATTGCGCCCGTGAATCTTTCGCATTTGCAACATATAAACCAAAATCAGAAAGGAAAGTTAAAAAGTTTGTTCATTCGTTATATAATAATGTTCAAAATATGATAACTCAGTATGTGGTAAATATATTGACCCTTCAGAAGTTTTCAAGAAAGCAAATGAAGAAGTTGATGTCACTTTTGATATGATTATTCCGGTAAATGATTTGTTAGCATTTCAGGCGTTCGATGATTATCCTAAATCATTTGGTGATATCATTCTTAAATATTATGTTTTCAGGGATACTTTAGTATTTTGTCAGGTTGACCCGTTAAGAGTTGCTGATTTACAAAATTACGTATATGAAAAGATAACTGATGAAATTATGAAAAGATTATGAATCATGTTTATAAATATGATCGCAAATTCCAACAAATCGGACTTCCTGCCAAATTAATTACAAGCTTAGCCGCTACATCTGCTGAGGCAACAGTTGATGACGTTATTATTTCATGCACAAAGATGGAAGTTTTAGAGGATAAATGCATTACACCAGGATACGGTTTAATTGAAGAATCAGTTAAAGCAATACCACGTTTATTTAGTAAGGAAGATCCATTCATGATTCCAGCTCAACATATTGACGTTCGTTCACTAAATGGAGGTTGCATCACTCCTGAAGGTATCAGCTCAGATTTCTCATACGCTCTTCATAATGTTACAGATGTTGTGTTAGCATTTCCGAAGAATGCAATGCAAAGAACAGTTTTAGAAAATCCAATGCTTCGAGGTCTTCAGGTCACTATAGATTCCAGAAACTTCCCCGATCAAGCGATGACCACAGTGGGTGACATATTCTTTACACGTATGCTTCAAGCTTCTGATTTAGATGGAGTGAATGAATGCACAGAAGAATACGAGGACTCATTAACTAGACCATTGAATGCAGATGATGGCACGCCATTAGCTAGAACATGGAAAGACCAAACTTCATTCTTATGCACTATTCCAGTTCAACGTGATGGAGCGGGTATATTCTTTGATGGATTAGAAACTTTCAACTCACAAGTTACAGTACAAGTGAAAGCTTATCCAATCATTCAGGGTGAAAATGACACTTACTGTTCAAAGGTGACAAATCCTCCTGAGGTTTGGTTTACTAGGACTACATGTTGGACATGGACACCGGATGAAGGTTTGAAATATCATCCAACAGGTACACCACCACAGTATAGAAGTTCATATGATGAAATATTGATGAATAGAAATGTTTAAAATTATAAATTTATTTTTGATTAAATGGATTTAAATTCATCCACCCCTTATGAAGAATTAGCAGGAGTATATAATACATACGTAGATGATATGATTAATGAAGCATTGAGTGATAATAGAAATGCTCTATCTAAGGAAAAATTAATGAAAATTCCATATTCTGAATGTTACTTAAATTCAATCACTGCAGCAATTGGTAAACAAAATAAAGGTAAAACATTAACGATATTAAAACAAATTATCATTATTGCTAACACTTCCCCCTATTCACATGTGTTAATTTATATCAACCGTTCAGGTTCACCTTCAGATGATACATTTGAATCTTTAAAGCATTTAATCAAAATTCCAATTATTTATTTATCACAGAAGAAGCAGAAGATTATTTAAAAAACTTTTTAATGTATAAAGAATTATATAATACAATCAAGAAGCAAGGATTAGAGGATAAAATTATTGATAAACAACGGGATGAATTATTTGAAACACTTTCTATTTCAAATTTTGATAGAGAATTTTTGCATTCACTCATTTTTCTAGATGATGCAGTGAAATCAAAACTAATAACAAATGAGAAATCATATTTTAATCAGTTATTAACTCAATGTCGACACATTCAGTGTTCATTCTTTATGGCTGTTCAATACTTCAAAGCATTAAGCACAAACATTAAATCAAATCTATCAACCCTTTTCATTTTCAGTGGGTTTAGTCGTCAACAGTTGAACGTTATGCTTTATCAAGTGAATTTACCAATGAGCATTAATGAACTTTACACACAATATCAGCAATTAGGTGAACATGGAAAATAATAGTTGATTTAAATAAAGGAGGTGTTAAATTTGATTAACTTTTTATAATTAATTTTTTTTTTTATTTATAATTAAACATGACAGAAATAGCAAATCTTCTACAGGTTCCATTAAAACAAGGGACAAACAAAAAGGGTGCATATAATAGAACTATGAAAGTTCCTGATGGAATGAAAGAATTAGTTCATATTGTTGCTGGTCTTCAAAAAGATGTTAAACAAATGAGAAACGTTTTAACATTACCAGAAGCTCAAGCATATGCCAAACGTCAAGGTCCAAATTGGGAAGCACACGAAGCAGACATTACGGGTCCAAATGGAAAACCTGATGGTATAAATGAAGTTTTCATTACTGATGGTCAAGGTAATATTAAAGTCATAAATGGTTACAAATTAACTATAACTGATTATCCTAAACGTAAAGCATATAATGAACGTTATCCTATGCAATTTGATGAAAATGGAAAAGCTGTTAAACAATACATTGGAGAAGGTGAAAATGGTCCAATTAATTCATACCGTTATAATCCATATTCTTATTTCAATGAAGAATTAAATGCTATTGAAGAGGGACCGGATGGATTACCACGATATTCTAACCAGTTTGATGGTCAATATGCAAATATTAGACCTGAAATTTCAGCTAAGAAATTCTTTAAAGTTGCTTTATTCGATCCAGTTTTCGCAAATGTTAAAGATGAACTTAAACAGCAATTCCAACCAATTATAGTAGCAAGAATTGCATCAGGTGCTTTATCTCAAGCATTCAAAGATTTAATTAAGAAACCATTATATCAGCAACGAGGTTTAACTTATGATTTAGTTAAGGAATCAGATAAAAGAAAATTTGAGAAATCAGATGATTATAAGAATGCAATTAATGAATATATTAGGTCTATTAATTACAATGAATCAGCTAAAAATCAACTTCATGAACAAATACAGGGAATAATAGATTCAAAACTTCCAGCAAAATAAAAGTTTAAATATATTTTTTATTCGAATATAAATGAGAAGACGTTTCACTAGTCAAAAGAACACTAACGCAAAAGCAGAGATTACGGTTGGTTATAACGTAAATGATGATAAATCACGAATTATTCAAAATGTTAAAGTTAATGTTAGCCCTGAATTAACAAGGTCAGCAACTCAACCAAATTTATTAACTCGTGACTTACCGAAAAAGGAGGATGAGCAAAATAAAGAAGATGGGGACCCAATCATTTTATCTGAACCCGGTAAAGAACCTGTTGAAATTCCCACTTATCCAACATACCCAGCACCACTTGATAACCCATATAAAATAGACATTAATTCTGAATTAATGAAAATTTACCGTGATATAATAATTAATAATTATGATTCAATAATAAATTTAATTGACCAATCCGGTTTAATTATTTTACCTTATGAATTATTAATTCACATTATCGCCATTCTTTGTGATGTTCAAGATTCAGACGTTAAGATTCAATTTTTCATAGATGATGAGGTTTCATGCTGCGGAACAGTTGCAAAAATAAATCCTATAAAGGATATTTGCACAATTAAGATATCAAAGAACGGAACAACAACTGAACTTCATTTAACATATAATGATATTTATAATAAAATAGTTGATGAATATAAAATATCACTTGAAAAATTCTTTGTTAAGGCTATTTAATATTCAAGCATTAACATTATCGAATAATAATCCTTTGAATCATAATCAATAATAATTGACCTTTCACCAGTTTCTATCGTTTGTTTTATTTCTTTTTGTTCCCCACTATCCGGATCAGTCATTGTAATTGTTTTTGTTATAGTATCAGCTTTATCTTTAACTTCAATCTTTTTTCCATCGGGATATTTAAACCAAAATTCCAAAAATTCGATATTGTCAATCTGTTCATATTTTAATCTATCAATTACATTTTTAATACCATCTGAAAATCTTATGAAATGGTCATTATATGGGTTTGATTGAACTAAATTTGAATGAAGTGAAATATAACCTGTTGATGAATATGACACTGACTCATATTTTCTGAAAACACTAAAATTTATAACATGAATGAATTTCTTATTCGTTGAATTTATGAATTCTTGAGGTAATCTTATTCTAGTTTTATTTATCACTAGAAAATAACGCTTTACCATATTTTTAATCGTAATAAAAATGTCAATTATCAATATTATTTCGAATAATAACTGTGAATTAAATTTAACAGTTAGCGGAATTTATAATGTTACTCTCGTTTCTGTGAGTGGTAAATTTAATCCCATTCTTTTAGACCCTTCAGATTATATATCATTTATTAAAGATGACCATGAAAAAACGTATGATATGTATATAAATAATGTGATAGCGAAATGGGATATTAACACGATTTTAAGTTATTTAAATGAATCATTTATCGTATGGTATGAAGAAAATTTTAAATCAAAACCCGATAAACTTTTTGAACTTGATGAAATAAATAACCTTATTAAATTCCCGCTGAAAATTAAATTTTGTACTCCTCATCTTCGTTCATTGTTGGGGATATTAAATTTTGAAAAAGATGTTGGGGATGTTTTGTATTCTGACACTGGTTCCAATTTCATTTTAATCAAATGTGATAAAGTTAATACCCCAATGAGATTTTCACATCAAACATTAGACCCTAACTCTTACCCATCAATACAAAACATTTTATCCATCAACTTAAACACATTTTCTTTATCATATTCGTTTCAATTATCCGGGAATTCATTTATTCTTCATTCAAAAGATTTATCAAATATTAAATTTAGAATAACTGACCTATTTGATTGTGATTTAGAATTTATGAATGAAATATTATGGCAATTTCAAATAGAGAAATAGCTGATGAGATAACGGATTAAATATTTATTTTTAAATCGTAATAAATGATTAAACAACAGCAACTTAAGGCGCAAAGCACCCAGGTCCTTCAGACCATTACATACGCCATATATGCATATAATTCAAAGACGGCGGCAGAACAAACGCAAAGGTTGAAATATGGAGATTTGGAGATAGTATTGAAAAATGACCGTTTCGAATTCGTTTGCAAAGGTGGTGCAGTGATATCAAATATAAAAGAAATTTTATTTATGAATTCAAAAATTAAAGGAATAACGGATGATATAACATCAATTCCACCAGAAGAACAGAGATATTACGCATTAAATGCATTTCCTAAAGTTTTGAAGATTGGAAGATTTAATTTAAATGAGGAATTCATAGAAGGTTTCCTAAATGACATAATGAAGAAGGTAGATAAGGAATACGTGGATAGTGAGTTAATGAAGAAGGCAAATTTGGTTTATGTAGATGAAAAAGATAATGAAATTAAAGAAAAGGTTGAATGGTATCATAAATGGACATCGGAGACTTTTAAAGTTAAAGCTGATACAGGATGGGTTTCAGGATGTTTAGACCTTAAAGCAGATAAAACTTATGTAGATGAAAATTATGCAAAGAAGTCGGAAGTAAATGATGTGATTACAAGCATGAAAAATGAAATACTTCAAACATTATATCCTATAGGCTCTATTTATACATCAATGAACTCAACAAATCCAGCAAGTGTTTTAGGTTTTGGTACATGGAAGCAGATTGTAGACAAATTCTTATATTGTACTAAAAGTTCAAAACAAGCCGGTGGTTCAAAGAAAATTAAAGAAGCAAACTTACCTCCGCACACTCATACAGGAACTACAAACTTTTCTGGCGACCATAGACACTCATTAAGAGACCACCCATTATACAACTCAGACTATGAAGCTGGTTATGATGTTTTATCTCCAGCTTATAACGATTCAACAAAAAAGACTTTTCGACAAACTGAACCAGGAGGAAATCATGTCCATACTTTCACAACAAATCCAACAGGCTTGGGTAAAGATTACATGCCACCATTTGTGACTGTATTTGCATGGTACCGAATGAACTAAATATATTTTATGTCTGTAATTAATTAGGTAATGAAGTAGCGGATGAACTGCAGAAATAAATTTTATCGTTAATGGTTTTTAGGTTATTCAATAATTAATTATTTTTGAATAACTGAAGGTGTCACCACGTCACCATGTGTCACCAGGTTAATTAACTTCTCTTAAAAATGATGACAACATGACATTTTGACAACATTCCCGGAAATAAATTTTATCGTTAATGGTTTTTAGGTTATTCAATAATTAATTATTTTTGAATAACTGAAGGTGTCACCACGTCACCATGTGTCACCAGGTTAATTAACTTCTCTTAAAAATGATGACAACATGACATTTTGACAACATTCCCGGAAATAAATTTTATCGTTAATGGTTTTTAGGTTATTCAATAATTAATTATTTTTGAATAACTGAAGGTGTCACCACGTCACCATGTGTCACCAGGTTAATTAACTTCTCTTAAAAATGATGACAACATGACATTTTGACAACATTCCCGGAAATAAATTTTATCGTTAATGGTTTTTAGGTTATTCAATAATTAATTATTTTTGAATAACTGAAGGTGTCACCACGTCACCATGTGTCACCAGGTTAATTAACTTCTCTTAAAAATGATGACAACATGACATTTTGACAACATTCCCGGAAATAAATTTTATCGTTAATGGTTTTTAGGTTATTCAATAATTAATTATTTTTGAATAACTGAAGGTGTCACCACGTCACCATGTGTCACCAGGTTAATTAACTTCTCTTAAAAATGATGACAACATGACATTTTGACAACATTCCCGGAAATAAATTTTATCGTTAATGGTTTTTAGGTTATTCAATAATTAATTATTTTTGAATAACTGAAGGTGTCACCACGTCACCATGTGTCACCAGGTTAATTAACTTCTCTTAAAAATGATGACAACATGACATTTTGACAACATTCCCGGAAATAAATTTTATCGTTAATGGTTTTTAGGTTATTCAATAATTAATTATTTTTGAATAACTGAAGGTGTCACCACGTCACCATGTGTCACCAGGTTAATTAACTTCTCTTAAAAATGATGACAACATGACATTTTGACAACATTCCCGGAAATTTGATGCAGTCCAATAATAAAGTTAGTTTTAAAATTATTTTTATTTTTTTATTCCTATATAAATGACAGCAACAAACAACAACAGCAACTATATCGTTTCTGATGAAAAAGTTATTGATTCATTAGCTGAGGAATTAGTTGTGGCAGAAACTAAAACCCTCAACGAAAGAATTGGTGAAAACAAGATTGATTTACATAACTACCTCAAACATGATGGAGGAAGAGGAAGGAAAACTGGTATGGCTTTATTAGTAAATAAAATATCAAATTTAACGATTATAGATGTTGATATCAATAAATCATACAATGATGAACTTAAAGAAACAGTTAGAAAAGACATTCTATCAAAACTTTCGGATAAAGATGTTATCGTTAAAACCGCTTCAGGAGGTCTTCACATTTATTGTAACACTAATTTCTTCTATTCAACCTCGAACAGAATGATTAAATGCTATTCCTGCAATGATTATGATATCGATATCATGACTTCTATGGATGATTCAAAGCGTTCTTTAGTAGTTATGGCTGATTCAAGAGTTCGCAAGAATGCAACAGAACCAATCAATACATACTCATTCATTCATGGAAGTTATGACTCAACCATAACCAGAACAGTGAATGATATATTAAATGATTTGAATATTAAGGTAAGAGTTGAACAGAAGAACGAAGAAATAAAGAGTATCATGAATGAAAACAAAGATGTAAACATTGACGATAAACTTGCCCAGAGCATAGTTGATGGCATCAGTGATTTTGAAGTACATAATGACGGTGGAAACATGAATTTAGAAAAAGAAGTTACATTATTCACACTGTTTCAAGCAATTAATTCGTTACCTAATCATTTAATTAATGAAGCATACGATAACGTTTATAACTTCTGCAATTTAACTGAAAATGCAAAAAGTAATTTTGAAAAAGCACGTAGTAGATATGCACATTTAATGACTTCTCCATTTGTTTTAGTGAAGATTCTAAAACTATACCAAAAAGAATATTATGATGAATATGTTTTACCTTTATTACGTAAGCCAAAAATAACATTTGATATAAAACTTGATGACTCGTTTTTGATAACAGATATTAGACGCAAGGCTGAAAATCATCAGTATAAAAACAGTTCTCAAGTAATTGAGGATTTATCACGTGTAATCCGTTTTGTAGATTGTGGAAATAAATACTTCATTCAGAAAGATTACAATATCCACGACAGAATGAATCAAATATCATTCGTTCTTCAATCAAACATGAACGAGTCACTTAAAATGATTAAATTATTTAAAGAAGAAGGTAAAACAATAACAACATGGGACGTACTATTAAATCAATTATCCTCATTAACCGTTAAGGGTGTTTGCTTTAAATCTGATTCTCCAGATGTTTTCTCAACGTTTCAAGGTTATAAATACAACGTTCTCGAAAAACCAAATTACTCAAAAATTGAGATGTTTATGGATTTCATTAAAGAAGCCATTTGTGATAATAACGATGAAGTGTATAAATACCTTCTCGGTTGGATTGCATCAATGATTCAACATCCTGGAATCAAGAATGAAACAGCAATTATTTTGAAAGGACTTCAGGGAACAGGTAAAAACAGATTTACAGACATTATTTCTGAACTTCTCGCCGGTTATTCATGTAAAAACATTACCGAAATAGGTGAGCTAACGGGTAATTTCAATTCAGTAGTTGAGAATAAAATGTTTCTTGTACTTAATGAACTCAAGAATGTAGGTGAAGACAGACTCGCAAACTTCAACTCTTTGAAATCAATTATTACGGATAATGAGATTAGAATTAATGAAAAGAATCAACCCAGAAGAACTGCTCAGAATGTTGCCAATTTCATTTTGGTAACTAATAACGTCTACCCTGTCAAAATTGAAGTTGGAGACAGAAGATACGTAGTTTTAAGAGTTAATGGTAAATTCAAGGGTCAATTTGATTATTTCAAGAATTTAATGGATTCATGCACAAAGGAATTTTATGATAATTTACTGACGTATTTTATGCAATATGACCTTTCATCATTTAATGTACGAATCATTCCGATGACTGAAGCCAAACAAGATTTAATAGAATTATCAACAAATCCTTTAGATGTATGGATAAATACACATTATGATGAATTGTGTGCAGGTATGACGTGTAAAAATGCTCTATTCTGCAAACCATCAGACATGAAAGACAAAAACTTTCAAATGAGCATTAAGGATAAATGTGATAGGAAACAGAGAAGAATAGATGGTAAACAAACATGGTGTTATGTTTTGAAAGAAGAAATGAAAGGATTATATAAACAGGTTGAACCAAACGATAATGAGGATTCATTTACTGACGATGAAATACCTGTAAATGAAGCTTTATAAAGTATGATTGGAATTTATTTTTGTATTAATCCTACTGTGTTGTCAAAATGTCATGTTGTCAGTAATTTTAAGAGAAGTTAATTAACCTGGTGACATGGTGACGTAGTGACACCTTCAGTTATTCAAAAATAATTCATAAATGCCTTCCTCCTTTCGCACCTGTTGTCAAAATGTCATGTTGTCAGTAATTTTAAGAGAAGTTAATTAACCTGGTGACATGGTGACGTAGTGACACCTTCAGTTATTCAAAAATAATTCATAAATGCCTTCCTCCTTTCGCACCTGTTGTCAAAATGTCATGTTGTCAGTAATTTTAAGAGAAGTTAATTAACCTGGTGACATGGTGACGTAGTGACACCTTCAGTTATTCAAAAATAATTCATAAATGCCTTCCTCCTTTCGCACCTGTTGTCAAAATGTCATGTTGTCAGTAATTTTAAGAGAAGTTAATTAACCTGGTGACATGGTGACGTAGTGACACCTTCAGTTATTCAAAAATAATTCATAAATGCCTTCCTCCTTTCGCACCTGTTGTCAAAATGTCATGTTGTCAGTAATTTTAAGAGAAGTTAATTAACCTGGTGACATGGTGACGTAGTGACACCTTCAGTTATTCAAAAATAATTAATTATTGAATAACCTAAAAACCATTAACGATAAAATAACTGATAACAAAATTTTATTTTTATATAGGGTGTCCAAAGGTGCGTTTAGCACAGCGCTCTATATGAGACTATTAAAGGAGATATATGCTGATTATAAATATATAATAAAAAATATGAATATATGTATATGATGAGTATGTTGTATTTTGGCGCCATGCCGGGATATAAAATGAATTTTGAGACAAGAGGCGGTTTCGCGGGAAATTTTGGCGGGATTTTTTTCATTTTTTTAATGAATCATAAAGAAAACATCCTCGCTCTTGCAAAAAAATGCAAAGACTGTAAAAAAATCTACGAGACATTGGTAAAATGCTTCGGTATGGATGCTCCTAGCTATTCCACTGTAACGTATCATGTTAGGATGTATCACTTCATGAACAAAAAGGCGCCCATCATAAAAATTGACAAAAAATCGCCGGATCAAAGAAAAATCAAAGCAATTCTTCAAGCGCTAGATGAATACCCAAGAGCATCACTCAGAAGGATAGAGGAGATGACAAAGATACCACGTACAACAGTCAGTTATTATCTGCACAATTATTTGAACTACAAACTAGCGTATACACGTTGGGTTCCGCACAACCTTAATTCAGTTCAAAAAAAATCTAGAGTCCAATCTTCGAAAGAGCTCCTCTCTATATTGGGTGCGTATCAATCAAGAAGTTTCGCTTTTTAGTAACAGGGGACGAGTCTTGGTTTCAATATGCAACAGAAGCCAAAATCATGTGGATCCCGAAGGATGAAAATCCGCAAACATTCCCGAAGAAAAAAATTGACACACCAATGATGATGTTGTCGGTTTTTTGGGCGTGAATGGCATCATCGCAATTGATATTCTTCAAAAACCTAATACGATGAATGCTCAGTATCTAATTGACAATGTTCTTACTCAAATTATCAATTCTGATGAGTTTGAGAAATCCAAACAACAAAAACAAAAGTTTGCAATTCATTTTTGATAATTCAAGAGTTCACAAAAGTCATAAGGTAATGAATTACTTGGTGGAAAACAATGTCAAAGTTGTTCCAAACCCAATTTATTCACCTGATATTGCACCTCTGACTTTTATTTATTCGGCACGCTAAAAAAGAGAGCTGAAGGACGCGAATTCGCGAGTCCAGATGATCTTGAAAATTTTGTAAGAGAGCAATTTGAGCAATTTTCTCATGATGATTTAAAGCGTGTCTTTCAAGCCTGGATCGATCGCTGCGAACGCGTGATTGAATCCAATGGTGATTATATTTAAATAAACTTTATATATATGTAACTTGTTTATTTCTATTCGCAGTATTCAGGTTTGTGCTAAACACACCTTTGGACACCCTATATAAATGGATACCCCACAAGCTCAAAATTTACCACGAATCATAACAAGGGAGGAAATAATAAAAATGATGCAAGAACGAATTAAAAACAACAAACCACGAAAACCGAGAAGATGCGGTTATGCAGTAATGATGGAAAGAGAACCCAGAAGGGTTCGGCGTCTCGAAGAGACGTTGTCGAAGAGGAATAAAAATTAAATTTGGATAGAGTTTAAAAATTCATCTTTATTAAATTCATCTCTTCCAATCAATTTATTTATTCTATTAAATTTTTTTATTTTTGCTTCACTCAGTTTAAGGATTGAACGGTAAGTTTCTAATTTTTCGATTATTTCTTTCCTCTTTTATCGTTTCAATTACTTTAGTTTTATGGGCATCAGCCCCGCCGCATTGCGACTTCTTTTTGTAATAGCATATTTTTGATTTAATTCTGTTTAGTTTCTTTTTATATTCATCGTCTGGACTCTTGGATGCTTCGTTGTCACTCATTTCTTACGAAATAAAAAAATTAAATATTATTTAAATATAATGGAGTAATAAAATAAATCGGATTTTCTATTAATTTATTGTCAACTTCAACTAATGCATTGCCGTTAATATATCTAACAAATTCAGCTATTGTGTCAAATCTTCGTTTCTTTTTGTCATTGATTTATCAGTTTTTCCATAATCGAGATGAATCAAAACTTTATCCCCTTGTTTAAAATTCATGAGCCCCGAATTAATTTTTCACGTTTAACATCATTTAACCTTTCATTTGCTTTCTAATATATTCCCATTCTTTTGAAATATCATTTTTCATTTCCACTGGTTTCATGTTTATAATTCTATGCCATGTATTATTGTAATAATATACTAACTGCTGTATGATGGAGTCATGATTTCCATCCCAGTATATCTGACCGTTAACCCCTAACGCAACTCTAAGAGTTCTCATTACCGCATCAACTATTTTATTATGAAACGTATATGGAGAGGATGAAAAGAAAAAATTAATTTGTGGGAAATAATGAGCCATAGCTGCCTGAAATCCTTTATCACCATCGCCCCTGATATTATCTACTCTTTCATGATCTAGTAAGTATTGAATAGCTCTTCTTGTTTCCTGTTCTGTTTTTCCCTTTCACTGGAATGCAATATAAATATCTAGTGTTAATGTTAATGGCAAATAAATAAGTAACGTTTCCTTTTGAATATTCCAGATGATCGATTTCGTATGAATATGGATATGGAGCAAATGAAGGGCGACTAAATTTTTCCTTTAACGGTTGAATTTTCGGGTCAATTGGTTTATTTAATATCTTGAAATCCTTTTTAAAATCTTTTGCTTCTTTAATGTTTGAAATGGATATAATAAAGTGAATGATGAAGGATTAACTGAAGGAGGAGGTACTACCGTTGGAGGTTTTGGTGTTGCAAGTGGTTTAATTTTATCTGCTTTGATTTTGGATGATGAAGTTTTGGATTTCATTCTCCTTTCATTAATTCTGGATGTATTCTATTCATTTGTTTTAAAATATGCTGTATATAAAGGTTTGATATACTTTCCCGCTTCGAGTTTATGTTGAAGGATGAATTCCAAAAGTTGATCTTCATTTAAAAGTCGGCTGAATATGATTTAACTAATGAATCATAAATTAAAGCTTGTGCTTCATTTATGGTCTGAAGGACCTGGGCGTTTTGCACCTTTTGTTTTTGTTCCTTTGGTTTTTGCGGCTCAGGATTATATAATTTATATAATTCATCAATATCTTCTTCTGTTAATACTTTATTTTTGAAATCTTTCAACTGTTTAAGTTGTGATTTAGTTTTTCCCTTTGTATATTCATTATTTTTAATTTTGTCTTTAATTTTAGAAATTATTTTATCATGATATTTCAAAATTTCATTTTTATAATATGGATAATAATAACCCATATCATCACCCGTTATATTAGGTAGGTGAGTGGGGCTTCCAGGCGCGTTGCGCCCTCTAGCCCCGGAGAAACTAGAGGAGGAATGATACAAAGACCAGATGAAAAAAATAAAAATATTATAATAAAATTAAATTTTTAGTCTTAAATTGTTTTTTTTTATTCGGTATATTCTGAATCTTGAATGTCTTGGAAATTTTCTTCTTCTTCACTCTCTGAGGTGAGGATTTCTTCGACTTCTTCTTCTTCGCTCTCTGAGGTGAGGATTTCTTCGACTTCTTCTTCGCCATTGGGAGCAACAAATCCTGCGATGAAAACTTTGTATATACCTTCTTGAGGAGTCTCTATGATGAAAGTCGTATTGTTGAGGAAATGGAACTCGACATCTTGAACAAATTGGCAACTGCTGTGTGTGAATTTTGCAATGTGTGAGAGGCTTTCCTTTATAGCCCTTGGGAAAGCTTGAGATAGTTACTGTTCCTCCATATGGAACTCTGGCAGGAATATCTAAAGCAACAGTTGTTATAACGTGGAAATTGTCTAAGAATTGAGGCATAGGTTCAATGCAGTATAGTCGTTTTGACTGGTTGTCTTTTGTGTAGAAATATAAATAGAATGACCTTTCACCATGTTCATTCAATTCTTCCAAATAATTGTATGAATTTGGATATAAACGGACAAATTCAGCAATTTTAACTTCTTGTAAATGCTTCTGCAAGTTCTTTGGAAACAAGTGAATGAACTGGTCAATAGCTTGCAACGCTATGAGATTGGCAGTAACGGGTAAATATGAAGCAAACATGTCAACAAGTACGCCAGGGTCTTTGATTTCGTTTTCAAGAGGCTGAATGGCATCCATGACAGCTTGAAACATCTCGTTATAATCTCGATTGTCTTCTGAACCCCACTGTTCATTTAACTTATCTAACAATTCTAACCTTTTCTTTGCGTATTTTCTACGAACTTTCTCTGAAAGAGGAGTGTCGCTATCTTGTGTGTCTTGAATTTGAGACTTAAATTGTTTGCTAAAGGCGAGATATCGTGTTTGCGACCTAGTGGTCATTGCAGAATGTGTTTCTGTATGTTCGATTGGATGTGTTTCTGTATTTTCGGGTGGTTGTGTTTCTGTATGTTCGATTGGAGTCTGATTGGTATGAACTTCTTCTGAAAATGCTTCTGTTCCGATAGTTGTTGTTGCCTGACCTGTTGGCTGAGCTGTTTCTTTGTGCAAATGCATATTGTCCAACAATTTGTTTGCAATTGTATGAGGAAGTTGCTTTGGTATTATAGGAGGTCGTAAGGGTTTTGAGAATGGTGAGACATAAGTTGTAGGAACTTTAACTGCAGAGGTAGTCGACGAATTGTTTGCGACATTTTTTCTTCCTTCCATTATGAAAAATGAACTGTTTTTTCGGACCACTCATAGAAAAGTTTGAGATAAACCGTTTTCGTCAACGGAGACCCCCTCTATTTTTTTATTTTATTTAATAGTTACCGTGGGAAAAACGGTTTATCTCAAATATTGAATGAACTATAAACGTTTTTTGTTTTCTATATATACTTTTTTGTCCAACGGTAAAACTTTTTACACAACGGTTTTTGAGAGTCGTCGCCGTTGACTTTTTTGTCGAGCACTCAAAATAGTATAACTTTGTCCGGACAAGTAAGGGTCTATCGTCGCTACAGGAAAAGTTACAGGCGTTCCAAGGAAGTATACTTTGAGAAGCCTTTTTCCCATTATAGAATGAGATAGGACGGTTATTTTACAAAACTGACAACACTTTGACCGAGTAGTTTTTTGTGCTGAACAAAAAGTGTCATATCAACATCTGTCAAAAACCGTTTTTTAACTTCACTTAAAATGCCACGTAAGCTACGTAAGAATATGCGTAAGAGGAAGGGAGCATTGAAACATCCAATAGTAAAACTGACACCACAACAACAGTTGCAACAACAAATGATGAATGACCCCACTATGTTGCAACAAATGTCAAGCAACCCTATGCTTTTAAACCGAGTTATTGGTGCACAGAGTGGAGGTTTAAGAGCAGCACTTTTAGCGAAAATGGCAGGCTATGGTGGAGCTGCAGACGGAACAGCTTATAACCCTCAAAGTCAAATGAATTTGAGTTCACTCAAAAATCAAATAACAGATGTCAAAAAGTCAAACATAGACATACAGAAACAAATAAGTGAAAACGAAAAGAAACTAGAATATGACAGACACACAAAGAAACTCAATGAGTTAAACGTAGAGAAAAAGAAGAAAGAAGAACAACTGAAAGAACTAAGTACAGAGGAATATGCGAAAAAAGTGTCAGAAAAAGCAGCAGAAGTAGCAAAAATGGAACAAGATGTTATAAATTTGAAAAACCATACTACTCAATATAAAGTACTGAAAGATGAAGAGATAAAACAAAAAGCCATGAAGACACATATGGATAGCGATGAGTATAAAAAAGAAGTTGAAGCAAATGTAAAGGCAGAAAAACTTTTACAGTTGCAAAACCAAACCGTACAGTATGAAAACTTAGCACAAGAAAGTAAAAATAACGACGCAGCCATGCAAAAGGCAATGAAAAGCGCAGAATATATAAAAACTAATAATGACTGGTTAGATGCCCAAGCCAACGCTAAAGCAGCCCAACTTATAGGGTCAATAAGGACAAAAATACAAGCGGATGAAGACAGTTCAAATGAAGCTTAAATGAATGCTGACTTTAAGAATGCCTTCGAAGCTCTTCATAGTAAGGTGAAACTAGTGAACGACTTCTCATCTGGAAAGAAACTGAAGTCTGAAGGTTTCGACAAAGAGTTAAGAGAAGTAGCACAAAATATGACGAAAATAACAGATGCAGCAACGAGACAGGCAGTTCAAAGTGCCTATGACGCCGTTAGAGCAACTGTTGTGGAAAGTCAAGAAAAAGAGTTACAACAGACCAAAACAGACCTAGTAAATGCTTTCTTAAAAACGAAAAGTCAGGTAGGACATTATGCTGCAGATGGAACATATGTGCCAGCTGGTGGAACTTATATACCACCAAACCCTCCAAGAGAAGCACCTGCACCAGGACTACCTAAAACATTTACATCGTCACATGGACACAGACATAGGCATGCACCAAAACCAACACAACAACTAACAGTTCAAAATCCAGCACCACAACAACAACCAAAACCAACAGTTCAAAATCCAACACAACAACCAACAGTTCAAAATCCAGCACCACAACAACAACCAAAACCAACAGTTCAAAATCCAGCACAGCAACCAACAGTTCAAAACCCTGCACAGCAACCAACAGTTCAAAATCCAGCACAACAACCACCTCCACAACCAGCACAGCAACCAACAGTTCAAAACCCTGCACAACAACAACCACAAACAGAGCAAGGACATAAAAGAAGTAGAGAAAAAGGAAACCAAGAATTCTTAAAAATGCTTAAGGAAGATTATGGTTACCCAGATACTCTTGACTTTAGTGACAGATATAAAGAAGCTATTAGAAAGTTCAAGGAAGGAAATACTGACCCGAACCTATTTAGCTTTATGGTTCAGCATCAAATGGGATATAATCTCAAACCTGGAAAATACAAGCTCGCTAAGGGATATGATTTAATAGCATATCATCCAAATGACATGAATGAATCTACTCCGAGATATTTGGTGTCAGAGCTAAATGATAATTCAACTCTCTTCATGAAACGCGTAAAAATAGAGACGGAACGAAAGAAGAAAGGTTTATGAGTCCGGATGACTTAGATAGGGAACTTGTTAAAAACGGTCTCGGAATATATGAAATGCCACCAGATGAGGTACAAGAAACTCAACAGGAAGAAGTTCAGATACAACCAGACATGGAAGAAATAGTTCAGCAACAACAGCTAGAAGAGCCTGAAGGAAACGAACAAGTCCCTCCTTTGGAAACTAACTTCACAGAACTAGATGAAGATTTGGAACAGCCGAAAAATCTTGACCCTCAACAAGTGTATGCGGAGAATATGGAATCTTTCCAAGAGTCTAAGAAAAATTCGGCCGACATAGTAGAAGAATATCGAAAAATGTTCGCCGACATACAAAAGACTCCAACATCAGATGAAAATATTCAGCATAGAATGGAAGTACTGAAAGAAATGTACGCAAATACAATAATCCTTTTTACTTACGACCATATAACGTTCAATCTTTGGCTGAACTCGGTGAAAATAAAAGGTTAAATTTCAACAAAACATATAGAAATGAAACATTGTTTAAAGTTCATTCAGAACCTAACCAATATGGAAACAAACCTACTTTTGTTCTGCAGACTATGGAACTACAATGAAATGGGGTCATAAAGCTAATCCGGATAGGTGGTTCATAAACTTACAACCTCAATTCCAAGAAGTTGTAGACGCAATGGAAGTGAATGGTGAACCAGATATAGCTGGTATTTTCAGCGCGGCTTTAATGCCATTGAAAGATATGAAACATGCAGATATTTTGGACCAGTATGAAATGAACATGGCTGAAGGAAATATAACACCTGACGTTCTAGAACATTTATCTCAAAGAACTACACAGAACCATAGAGATGGTATATTTGGTGAAGAGTTTAGAAAGAAAGTTAGGGAGAGAGAAGGAAGAGAACCTATTGTACATGACCTTGCAAACGAAAGTTTGCAAAATGTCATAAAAACTTACTTTGCAGACAATGAACTGAGAAGGGATGAATATTTAAGAAAACTCAAATGGACAGTACCAAATGAAATGTTAGTATTGAAAACATGTTCCTTGACAAAATAAAACCAACTACAGAAATAAATGACGCAAGACTGAAACATTGGTAAAAGCTTTCCCATTCACAAAAGATATTATTGGTAACATGGAAAGAAAACCAGAATGGCTACAAAAACATATATTTGGAAACGAGCTTATTCCATATGGACAAGCTCTGTTTGAAGAGCTTGAACAGGAAACTCAGGAAAGAGTCATGCAAACAATAAGCGAAGACTCAAATACAAACTATGACAAAATCTTTCTAGGATATAGGTTACCTGAGATGGGCGACCAGAGCCCAAAGGCAAAAAGGACATGGGAAATTTACAACATACTAGGTGAACATGAGGCAAAGATGCAACAACTTGAAGCAGAGGGCAAGTTACCAAAAGCGACACCAAAGAAGAAGAGAAGAGTAGAACAAAGTGAAAGTAGTGAAGAAGTAACTTCATCTAGTGAAAGTAGTGGCAATGAAGGAAAAAGAAGAGTTAAAAACTCAGTCAGGAAGAAAGTAAAGCTTGGTCCGAGTGGGTTCTATTATGATATATAAATCCAACTATTCTATATTTTTACCCATATGAAATGTACGCCGCTCAGAATATAACGCCAACAGTTTTGGATGCCATGAACGGAAATGTTTCCGAATGGTATAACGAATGCGACAATGCCATTAGAAGGTTAGAAATAGTTCCTGGAACTTACGAATATACAACTGCTGTTTCTTATGGAAACGTAGGTGAGTTTGGAGAAGGTTCTTCAACAACAGTAGATATTGCTTGCGACAGGTTTCATATTATTTCTATTGACAACTCATTCTTATACGTGGAACAAGACATTGAAATAAAACCTTCTGCCAAGTTGTCTGACAAGAAAGGTTGCAATGGAATTTTCTATGTCGGATACCAATATGCTCCAGAAGTTTTCATGGGATATAAGATATATTCTAACTCTGACTTAGTTCAAACAGTAACATGGGCAAACTATGAATGGTTCGCTTTGAGAAACTCAGTACAACCACAAGCCAGAGAACAAACAGACCAGTATGCCACCATTGAGAAAATAAGAAGACTTGACCCTAACGTTCCAGGAGTTTATGTTAACCTTTCTGGACAAACTGCAGCAGCAGTAACCAAAGTAAAACTGAAACTTAGAGTTCCTTTGTCATCTTTCCTCATCTTCAGGTTTTTAAGATACTTGCCAAACTGGGCAGGAAAAATTTCTATCGAACTTACTCCAAGCAAAAATAACTTAGTCATTGCACCAACACAAGACCCATTCAGCATTACTGTAGCTGGAACTGGTGGAGCCAAGTTCTGTGACTTTTGCAAAGACAAAGTTGACTTAGACTTTGGTTTCTCAAACCTCAACACTGAAGTAAACTATTATTTCAATGCTGCTGGAGATGCTTGGGACCCAGTTAAGTTCACATGCGAAAAAATTGAATGCAAGAGAATAGAAAGCAGACTTGCAGTCTATATGTTGGACCCAGATATTTTCAAATGCTTTAGCTGCCAAATATATTGCAGTTTCACTTATGTTCCCTATACACCAAATATCTGTCAAAGACTTGCAGGTGAAGTTGGAAACCAAAATCCAGGAGCCGAAGGTGCAAGAACAGATATTGCTTTAACAACTGCAATGAAACATGCAGATACTATGTTTGTACTGTTCAGACGAACTATAAATGACTATTCTTGTTTCTACAACCCTGGTATTAAATATCATATAAACATAGATGGCAAATATTATCCAAGAGAGAATATTCTACAGTTGAGAGATATGAGGTCATACAACTTGACATTAGATGCTATGAACTTTAACAAACAACTTCACAACAACCATTAACCCTGAAATGCAAAGTTCTATTATGCATATGTGAAAGTATGGACTCATACAGGAGGTCAAAAAACTCAATATACAAATGGAGACCGTTCAAACTTTTGGCTTGGCATTCCATTTGCTGACTCAGAAGACTTTATGGGTGGTATTTCAACTGTTGGTACAGTTCAAATACAATATACTGGTGACAGAGACGGTCCAGATGAATTGAGAGCAAAGAAGTTTACAAAACCAATAGCACTTTTCACGGAAGATGCTCTTTTGAAGATTCGTTCGATGAAACCTGCTGGGGCTCCTCAGATTGCATAACGACAGCTTCCATCGAGCAGATTTGGCAGCAGGTCAGTAAGTTGTTCTTGAACTGACTTCTCTCCGTCAAATATTGACAGTACGCCAGTTTTGACATAATATTGTATTATAAACTTTCCTTTAGTAATATCTGTAAGTTTTGAAGTTATATTTTGTTCTGCTTCAAGAACTTTCACCATTTCAGTTATACCAACTTTCTTTGCTTTATGAAATATTTAGGTTCAGCAAAGACTGCTATTCTATAACATTTTCCATTGTTTGTGTAAAGAACTATTCTGTCACTGTATTTGTATTGTTTGTGAGTATAAACTTTGTTCTGCTTCAATTCAATAGATATCCGAATACGTCCATCTTTTTATTCTAAGTAAAATGCCATTTCCGAAAAATAGAAGCGTAAGTGTTTCAAAAGGTTTAATGGCGGTGGCAGATGTGAAGATAAATTCACCAACTCAAACAAACAGTCAAAGTGTTGTTGTCAATGTCAAAGACAGAGATGTTGAAGTGGGGAAACCATACGAAGACGAAGATGGTATAACAATTGTTCCTGTAAAAGAACCAACATATCCTGAAGTTAGCAGAGACTTAAGTTCTGTTGCAGATATTCGAAACGACTACCAACAACTGAAAGACAAACTTCAAACTCAGGAGAAGATTTGTCAAGCTTTAAGTATAATGTTAAACTTGGTCGAACACAACCCTGTAAAAGTGAACTCATATGTCATTGCACCTCATGAAGTTTTGAAAGAACTATTGAAACTTTTGACAGAGGCAGACGATATAAACATCAAAGAAATAGAACCCGACATTAGTTGCTGTGGTGTTTCATATAATGCCATTGACAAGATATACGTTATGAAAGGAGGTGAAACGTTGAACTTAAAATATAGTTTCCCAGACGTTATAAAAATATTTGACGACCAACATTTCATTAAAGTTTATTGCTAAGTAAATGGCAGAAGACATAATGGTTTATACTATTACGACTAAAAACCCTGAGTCATATAATTCTATAACAACAAACTTACAAAGTCCTCAAGAACGATATTGTAAACTAACCTTAAACACAATGACGACTAAAGCCTGTTTTGCTCTTTTGACACCAGAAGACTTTATTGTTGTGAATGGTAAAAAATACTCCTTTGAAGATACTTACTCAGATATACCACCAACAGGTTTTGTTGACTTATTTAATACTTTAAGTACGGGTGTAACATGTGCTGCAACTAGAGCAGGTTTCATTATGTTTGGAATGTCCGACTGAGTTTACTATAAACGATATGAGCTATAATACAAAACTTATTTCTGGTTTTTACTACCAACAGTTTCCTATAACAGGAAAAGGTGTCATACAAGGAATGTCTATTCCATTGACATTAAGCACACCAATCTTATATATTGTTTCAAACTTAGGTTCAAAGTGTTATTCGAATGTCGACAGAAACTATTATGACCAAAAGATACTTATGCGTATAAACAATACTTTCTCTGCTGGTTTGCCTATTGTTCATTCGAATGCAGAATTTTCAACCTTAGTGAACTCAAACACTTTGGCAAGTATAACGTTGAATTAGTTGACGCAAACTTTGTTCCTGTAAAACTTTTATGTCCTATGTATTTGTCAATGACGGCAGAAAGTTTCGAATTGGAAGATGCAATTGGTTGAAAGTATTGTATTACAAGAACAACTTCAACAACAAATAGCTCAAGAACAACAAATGCAACAAATGGAACATAACAAAGTCAAGAATAAAAAATATATTTTTTTATTTTTATAAAAATGTACAGAATAGATGTTTCAGATTTTTATGACTTCCAAGCATTCAGAAATATGTGTCCATTTCGAGACTATAACAAAGCAGTCGAGAATTTGAAACGTTTAGTCATTTATGTTGACTCTGCCCAGAATGTTATGTCATGAAAGAATGGGATGTTGTCTTTAACAAACCAAGAGCAACAATAGTGTCTGAACAAGAATGTAGACAGAAACTTAAGAAAATAAAAGTCGTACAAGTTGGAATGAAGATGTTAGATGCTTGGGATATCTTATTGTCAAAGTTAGAAGATTTTTCAGTTCGAGTATAAAGTTCTATACACCTTCTCCAAACTTCTATTCTATCTTCACTGGATATAAATATGAACAAGTAGAATGGAAACACAGTATTATAGAAGCTTGGTTAGACCATGTCAAAGAAATTATATGCAATGGAAACGAAAAGGTTTATGAGTATATCTTATGTTGGTTTGCAAACATCTTACAACATCCAAGTGCTAAAAATGAAACTGCTCTCATTATAATTGGAAAACAAGGAACTGGTAAGAATACTTTCTTTACAGATATTTTGTGCAAACTGTTAGAAGGTTATTCGAATCCGAATATGACAAACTTAGAAAACATCTGTGGCAAGTTTAACTCCTCAATAGAGAATATGAAACTTATAGTTTGCAATGAACTTCAAAGTATAGATACAACAAAAGTTTTGAACTCAGATGCTTTGAAGAGTCTTATAACAGATAAAGTTGGAGTTGTTGAAAGAAAGTATAAAGACCAAAGAGTTTGTAAAAATGTTGCAAACTTCATTATGGTTTCAAACAATGCTGTTCCGATGAAGTTAGAAAGTTCTGACAGAAGATATGTAGTTGTCAGAACGTCAGATTCTCATATGCAAGATACAGAATATTTTGACGACTTAGCAGAAACTTTGACATCTGACTTTTACAACCACTTGTTCTCATATTTCATGACATTAGATATTTCTAAGTTCAATCCAAGACAAATTCCACATACCGAAGAGAGACAAACATTGTTAGAAGCAAACAAGAGTGTATATGAACTGTTCATAGATGAAACTGACTTTGTGTCATTAGATGAAAAGTCTTTATATGATGAATATAAACAATATTGTCAAGAATATGGTTATATGGCAGCTTCTAAACGTACATTCTTGGCAAATGTCAAAAGTCTTTTAGATGTTCAGAATGGTGTATATACAAAGAAAATTTTTTCTGAGTAAATTTTAAAAAAATATTTTTTTATCCGATAGAAAAGATGACGAAATTCATCTCAGTAAACAAGTACATGTCAGGACTTAAAGAAGAACTAGACCCATTCACATATTTGAATGTTTACTTCTACCATTTTGAAAAGTCTTCATTCAGCAAAGTTTGGAACATCTAGGGTTGTTAGATTCCCGACGATAGGTGTCTTGGAAGATTTGCCTGGTGTCATCATAGTGTCTTTAAATCAAAAATTTTATTTTGGAGTTAGTTTTGTTCCATATTAAGTTCTGTCAAAATGTAAGCTATTCAATTCTATCGTCGGAGGAAGTATCACAAATCTATCAATTTTTTTGTAAAAGTATACAAAAACATATGGTGGTCAATTAGTTTATAATAATATAAATATTAAGATTATCCAAAATAAGAAAAACTAGGTTTTGAGAACACTTTTGAGATGATAATCAAAATATTTTGATTGAAAAATAATATATTATTTATCAGATATAGAATGGATTTTTTCAAATTTAAAAATTCTGAAAAATAAACAGTTTTGTAAAGTAAAAAAAATGAACGAAAACTCGAGACCTCGTATTCCAAATGAATGAGTAAGATATATGTATGAAAAACTTGAAAGTGGTGAGTAAGGATGTCAATTTGGAAGAAAAGTGAGAAAATTTTGATTGTGAACTCATCTCTAATATTTTGGCTCCTTAATATATTTGAATCATGATCTTTGAGAAGAGTTCTCAAAAGTATTCAAAAAAGCTATTTTTCCTTGAAATTTAAAAATCCTGTTTATTATATATTACCGAATTCAATTCCCTACATATTTCAAAATATTCTATGAACATTTCAATTTTTGAAAAAAACATATTTTTCCAAATATATTTATTATCATATTTCTAATAATATTTCCTAAAGCGTCACTTTTTACTTCCTCGACGATTATTTCTCTCTCAAAAAATTCAATAGCTTACATTTTGACAGAACTTAATATGTAACAGTTTTATTGATTTTTCAATAAAAAACATTTCTAAAACAAGAAAATAAAACGATAAAATATTTATATTTTATATAAGGATCTTATATATTTAAAATAAATATCATTTTATTTTTTTCATTGGTGTCTGTCAAACCATAATACACTATTCAAAAATTCAATGTGTCTTGCGGTTTCAAAAGACACCTTCAAATTGAACGATAGCACAGACACTATTGAATTTTACCCATTGTATTTAGTTTTTACCCTTTTTATTTTTAAGAATTAATGACTGAAACAGCCGTTTTGCTATGACCTCAATCACTTTTATTAAGGGTTTCGTTTTGCGAAAAAAACGTACAATACGCAATTTCGCTAAAAAAACATTTAGCTAGCAATTTCGACCTTTGACTCCACTCAAGACGTCACTTTTTTAATTTTGCGGTATCATATTTTTGGAAAATCTTTATGAATATTGTAATAAACAGAAATTCATCAAAAGTGACAGCTCTCAATTTTTTGACATTTGTAAATTCTAAATTGAATGAGAAAAATGAAATAATACTAAGCATAATACAATATTCTAGATTTAATTATAATTAGGAAAAAGTTAGTTTTGAGAGTACTTTTCATAGGAATATAGAATGAAATCTTCTGAAAAATAATATCACATAAACTCATATTATTTTCTAATATATAACTATTTTATATAAAAATCAAATTCAATGATCTTAAAAGCGAAGGATAAACCTCAAAATTTACGAATATAATGAGTGGGAATAGGCGTAAAGCAAAAATTGATATTTCATATGGTTTTATGATAGATAACCATTATATTCCCACTCATTATATTCGTAAATTTGAGGTTTATCCTTCGCTTTTAAGATCATTGAATTTGATTTTTATATAAAATAGTTATATATTAGAAATAATATGAGTTTATGTGATATTATTTTTCAGAAGATTTTGTGTTCTTCTTCAAAATTTTATTTTTTTATTAAAAAGAATCTTTACAAAATATACATTTACTTTAATTAATATTTAAAAACGTGCTCTATCAAAAGTTCCAAAAATTCAATATTTTAGCTTTTCTGAGGTGTCACTTTTGATGAATTTCTGTTTACAACAATATTATATTAAAAGTCTCTTTAATATCTATATTTCATATTTTTATCGATTTTTAAAGTTTTTGCGAAAAGTATTCAATTATTTTTGCTATTTGGTCGGGTAAATGTCAGATTTGCGACATTTTCTGATATGATATTCAGATTCTACGTTGATAATAATGCTTATAGAACCCTCTTGCTATTGTGTCAAAATTGCGAAACCGATAGCAAAAATATCTCGCAATATCAAAATTGAGATATTGAGTGAATTATGCATTATAGAGATTAAAAATCTGATTTGTGAAAACATCTCATCAGTTTCTAGCTAATTCAAAAATCTTTACTATCTTATTCGATTAAAATGAAAAGGGAATAGTTTCATTATGCTTTAAATGACAGCCTTATAATATAATCATAGTTTTCGCTCAATATGCAGCATTTTTTTTTCGAAATCTATGGTCAATGTCCTAAATACTGATTGCTTTGCATTCATATCTCTTACATTTTCTATACCCACATCACTATTCATTGCTATTCCTATCTTTTTCATTTTTGTTTGTTTCTCATAATTTCTCAAAAAACATGATAACTTGATATTTGTAAATATCATACTTTATAACGTAAATAAGAACTTGACCTATTAAGAAAAGCAGTAATGAAAAGAAAATCTGAAATTCATAAAAATTACAAGTTTCTGATGACAATTAGCTTAATTAAACCAGGTACAAGATTATATAATTGTATTTTCTATTCAATTATCCATATAATATCTTATCCAGAAAAAATAACTTGATCAATACCAAATGATTTTTTAACTAGTAAATAAAGTATTTTCTTTACACACACATTGTATATCATAGTTTTTTTTTGGTTTCGCAAAACATCCAAAAACAAATATGCTATAAAAGTGACAATTTTAGCAAAACGAAACCCTTACTTTTATTTATTATTTTAAATATTATTTAATTTTATTATTTGAATAGGCCAACTTATATTTGAGAAGCTCAATTTGAGACCACTTAAAACATTGAAATATCATAAATATTGAAATATTAAAAAGTGTATTTCAAAATATTGAAATTATAAAAATTTATAATACTGAAATTGAGACAAATTAATAAATTCAATGCCTTTTTTTTTTGAAATAACTCTCAAATATTATTTTTTTGTTTATTTAATGATGAATAAATATGATTGCTTTAGTCAATCATAAAAACTAATTTAAGTTTAAAATAATGAAAGGATAATTTGATCGTTT
The DNA here is from genome assembly GCF_026262505.1 of Trichomonas vaginalis G3. Lineage (NCBI taxonomy): Eukaryota > Parabasalia > Trichomonadida > Trichomonadidae > Trichomonas > Trichomonas vaginalis. The sequence goes on from NC_067207.1 coordinate 17,073,951, forward strand.
TTTAAAATACAATTATTTTTGATGATTTGCAAGAATCTTTGAAAAGAATATAATATAGGTTCTATTTTTGTAAAATTTCTCCAAATCATGTATTACATAAATTACGATTAAAACGATGAAAGAACCAAAAAGTGTGTTTTGTGTTTTGTTGTTGCGTGTTGGATGCGGGATCCTGTTATTTCCGAAATCGACAAAAAATTTGGAAATTGAATTTCCGAAATCGAAATTATATTAATGTTTTTAATATTCTTATATCAAAAGGATTAAAGTTCATTAAGAGAAAAACAATTCTTCTTCTTCAATCTATTGGCGCATTTATTTCTACACGCCAATAAGGAAGGGAAAATTATAAGACACCATGGTGTCTTCAAAACGCTAATTTTTGATATTTTTAACAACCCTAGGAACATCGAACCAGTTAAGTTTGCTATTGTGACTAAAAATGGTGCGAAATTTGAAGACTTAGACATAGAAGGTTTGTTAACAGTCAAAGAAAGTTTTGACAGAAGGTTCTCAAACCTTAAAGAAGGCAAAGCATACAAACTTGTTATACCTTATGAACCAAAGAAGACAGACGACTATGAATATTATGAGTCTAAAGTTGTAGAAGTTCAAGGTAAATTGGGTAAAAAGATTTTAGAGTCTAAGCCAGTGTTTACTCCTAAAGAGGAAGAGAACATTGACATTGACCCAGAAATGTTCTAAAAATAAAATTTTATTTTTACATGTCATATCTCCCCTTATCTGGAACTGGTTCAGGTTCTTTCTTCTCTTCTACTTTTTTCTCTTTCTTTTCTCTCTTCTTCTTTTCTGGTGGAGTTATGTCAAATTTCTCCGAACCATATTTATGTAAAAGTTCTGTGTCCTTTAATAGCTCATCTATTCTGTTTTCTATTTCATCTTCAAGAACAGCGCATGTGTCTTCTTTGCATTCTAAGAACTTTTGTTGGACTTCATCTTTCCAATCGGCGTCATCTCTTTCAACAAGTCTGTCATTGACAAATTTTAAGACTGCTCTTTGTAATGTTTTATGGTTCTTGTCATATTCTCAGAAACAGAACTTTAGAACAAATTCACCTTTCTTGTTTACACTATGTAAGATTTTATGGTCGACAGATGTTTTGCTGTCAAAAAGTTTGTCTCGAATATAGATAGCGAAATCGCTAGACATTTTCTAAAAGATAAAAATTTTAATTTTTCTAAAAATATGTTAGAAAAAAAGTTTGCTGACATTAACAAGAAATTTGAGAATGTTTTAAACAAGAACAAGGTGAAGTTAGAAAATGCTCAGATAAAACCTATACATGAAAAGTTCTTATTTGCTCAGAATGGTATAACAGGTCTAATTGCACCACCTGGGTCGGGTAAGACTTTCACTTATCTTAAAATGGCTGCACAACAACAAGAACTAGATGAGAAGAACCCATTCTATGAGTTAGTAGTCATTTGTAGTACTTCTGGTCAATTTGACCAAACCGTCAATTCGTTCAAAGATATTATAAAGAAGTCTAAGTTAGTATGTATAAAAGACTCTGAGTTGTTAGATTGGATAAAGAAGTACCAAAGAAGAGTTTTGAAGTATAATGCTATAAATGAGTATATAAATTCGAAGTTTAAAGACCCAAATGAGGAAATGCAGAGAATATTAGAGAAGAAACACTTCAGAAACAAACAGAAAGAGATAGAATACATTTCGAAGAAATTGCAATCTTACGATTGGAAAACGTACCCTCATAGGTGTCTTCTTATTTTAGATGATTTCGCCTCTCATCCTTTGTTAAAGAATAGAGAATATCTCATACCGAAATGGCTCACCAAAAAGGTGATATTTTTGGCGCCAATAATTTGATTTTTCTGATTCTTTCTATTTAGATATATTTATTTAATATTCATATTCCTTTATATTGCCTCATATTATTTCCCATTTTTAATCATATTATACAAATCTTTAATAATTTTTAATGTTTTGAGCTTCAAAATCTTGTTCTAACTATTTTCATTCATATATCCTAGAAAAAATTAAAAAGTTTTTTAGAAATAAAAATGTTTGTATGTAAAGTATTGAAAATATTCTAGATGAGAAGACATTCTCCAGAAGAGATTGATATTGATTGGCTTTGTGAAGCCATCACAAAATCAAATAATGGAGTTAAGTTAACTGATATTTGCGCGAAAGCTAAAATAAATCATGAAGGCAGAGTTATATATAATCATACTATCTTAAAGTATTCCTAGAAATTTCCAAAATTAACCGAAATATAACTGTACAGAATTACTATTTTCGAGATAAAATTCATATGGAAATACTAATTCATAACGCTTTATGTTATATAAAATTTAATTTATAAAAATTTCAAAATAAATCAAATTTAACACAATGAATATAACTGCAATCGAGGTTTTTGACGATTGATTCTTACGAGAAGTTTTCCAAACTTTGAGTTAATGTCTTGACATTAACTCAAAGTTTGGAAGTCTAATAAGGGGAATTGTAGGCTATGAGGCACTGATATATAATCAGTGCCTCATAGCCTGCAATTCCCATTAGAAATCGGAGAAACTTTGTCCGCATAACTTATGATGCGGACAAAGTTTCTCCCATTTCTACTTAGAATGAAAGGGCAAGAGGTATATAGGTACACTATATATCTCTTGCCCTTTCATTCTTACCTAAAGACTTCCAATCTTATTTTTTTCCAATTTTTCCCCTAAATTTAAATCTTATATAATATAAATAAAATGCATAATATCAATCACAAAAATTAATGTTTATTTTTTAAATTAAAATTGCCGCGTAATTTAAGGTTTTCTGTCACTTTTTTGTTAGCCATTTCGGTACGAAACAGTTAAAGAATAGAGAACAAGATATGTGTCGAATTCTTAAGAAACTTAGGCACTTTAACATCTCAGTCGTAATATGTGTACAGACAGCAAAGAGTTTAAGTAAGGATGTTAAAAGAATACTTACTGACATAATACTTTTCCCTGGATTGTCCGAAGACGATTTCATGGAACTTATGAAAGAGTCCATGGCAGGTAAGTTTGACAGACATGAACTCTGGGAGAAGTACAAAGTCATACAAGACCCTCATACTTCTTTCAGAATTCATATCTACGCAAACAAAGTTCAAATTGTAAAAAGTCAAGCTTGAAAAATGTAAGTGTTTAGTCTTAGTAAGATGGTAACTTCTTAAAGCAAATACCATTGCTGAGTTTTATGTACGTGAAGAGAAGTACAATGAATTCAATTACGAGTACAATTGCAATGACAACTAAGGCAACTATTTTTGTCTTTTGCCAGCAAGGGTACTTCTTCTCTTCCAATGGTTCGGCAGAACTATACTCACTCATGAGAAATGCCAAAACGGTTTAATAGAAAAAGTGACATTTTTTTAATGTCCGAAGACTCGAAGGTGCAACACTTCCAAAATACCGACGAACTCAGAAGAGCAGCATGGCAGTATCTTCTTGACAACTTCTTTGAGTTCCCCAGGTACACCTTGGAAAATGCTGAAGAACTCCGACACAGAGAATTTGGAGAAATTGCGCTCCAATACTACCTTGACAAACAAAGGGTAAATTAAGACTAAAAACTTAACGTTTAAAAAGTGACATTTTTATGAGCTCCGAGTCACCGAGAAAACTTGGTCAGATGTTAGCAGCTTACTTCCCTGAGGAGGATGGAAGCGTTACATACGTAAGGTTCAAAAACAACGAACCTGGAATTGCGTACCAAATTCGCAATTACATGACCATGGAAGAGTACGAAAGGTTCCTACAAGAGAAACCAGCTCTAAACAACTCAGAAAAGAAAGAATAAAAAGTTTAACTCGTAATTGTTTATTTTTTTTACTTGTATGGGCAAGCTGCAAGAATGAAGTCGACTATCTCAGTCTTTGTCTTGACCAGTTGGACTGCTCTTGTAAGCACGTCTGTTTTGCGGTCTCCAGCTGGTGTCTGACCTTCGTAATTGCGCATGTTCTTGAGAGCTCCAACTGTAAATGGTTGTAGGATGAAGAGTCTCTCAGACTGCTTGAGGTAGTCTTCACGGTCACGAACCGAATCTGTGGTACGAGTCGAATTGGTCGACCTTAGGGAAGAGACTGAAAGCCTGTCGTCTTCCATCGGGGCTGTGGCATAATCTTTGCGTAAACGGTTCAGACCTTCTTCGAACTCTTGGGCTCTCTTCGATTGGGATTGAGATTGGAATTGCTGGGGTGGAGCTTGCTGGAACAACCAAGGGTTGGGGAAGTAAGGCATAGGTTGAGGAGGGTAGTTCGGGAAGCCTTGTGGTGGGTAGTAACCTTGAGGTGGAAATTGGTACTAATTCGGAGGTACTTGCTGGAACTGAGGTTGCTGAGGAGACTGTTGTGGTTCTTTAGGTTCCTCTGGTTTGGGAATGGACTCGGTTGGTGGGACGTCGGACATTCGTTTGTGTCCTGTCGGACCACAACGATAAAAATCCCTGCTACTAGCAGTACTTTTACTGACAGTAGCAGTACTTTTTCTGACAGTAGTAGTACTTTTACTGACAGTAGCAGTACTTTATCGTCGAAAACCCTCTCAAATTTTCCTTTTTTCTGCTCCTAGCAGTACTTTTACTGACAGTAGCAGTACTTTTTCTGACAGTAGCAGTACTTTTTCTGACAGTAGCAGTACTTTTACTGACAGTAGCAATGGTCGAGGTCGAACCTACCGACGAGGCAATTTACCTAATTGAAATTAACGAGCTTGTTAAAGACTTCCTCAGGCAGAATGTAAAAGGCAAGCTTGTTAACGGTTGGATAACGGGAAGGGCTGCCTTGAATCTCGAGACTTCGACTGGAATTCCAATTCAAATACCAGACGGGACAGCCTTCGACGACATAAAGCAAGCAAAGAAGGAAGCCATTAGAAAGTTCTTTGCCAAGCGTCCTTGGATACTACTTCCAAACAGAGAGAACCCTTTCCCAAGAATGAACCAAATTCTCAAGGGTCTCCTTCACTTCTCTGGTCAGCCGTTCTACATAACCTGTGAAGGCGACATCCAACCAATTCAGTAAACATCTCATTTTAACTTCACTTTTTTATGTTTTTACTCACACTCGTACTCAACAGGTTTGTGTACAACTATTTCAACTGTGAACCTTGTATTGACCGGTTTTCCTGCAAATGCAAGTTCGGTCAATACACAATTTATGGTGGCAAGAAAGACAGTGGGGAATGTTATTCTGACATCTGTTGTTGCGCTCGAGAGAGAATTGAAATTCCAGACCCAACTCCAACACCAACACTCAAGTTGCCAAAGACTCATGTGAAGAAGAAGCCTTCTGGTAAGTTTCTTATAGCCATATACATGGCACGCTTTGAGTAAAAACATTTTTTTCATTTTTTGAATGAAGCAAGTTAAATTCGTCCCACACCAATCTCAATGGACCGATGAAGAGTTTCAAGCTATGGTTGAAGGTGTTGAGAACGACATAGACGGCGAACTTGAAGGAGCTCAAACCACAATTGCAACCAAAATTGCAGAAGTCAAGGAACAGATAGCTCCACTTAAAGCTACCAAAGCTACTCTTGACCTCATGGATACTTACCGTTTAGATGTCAAGAGAGGAATAAGACAATTAAAATTAAAACTCTTAAATTACGAAGCTATACTCCAGAAGTTAGCAGAAATGAGAAGACTTTACCAGAGCTACTTACATGTAAGGGACTTACCTTCAAGCAGTCCGACCAAAGATGAATTTTCTGACATTGTCCCAATTTTGTCCGAAAGTCAGCTCAGATGTTTTGAACTGCTCCCAACATATCCAGAATATGAACGTTTGCCTGAACTCTTCCGCAATCTCAAAAAACGTTTTTTGGTTCTCATGTTCGAAACTTTTATCGGAAGAGACAACAAACGTTCAGAAGAAGAGCAAGATATTATTTTAAACTTGTTGTATGACTTAACTGTCATAACCAGCTTTTTGAAGTAAAACCGTCATTCTCAAACCACTTCATTTTTTCGATGCCCGAACAAGCACCGAAGCCAAACTCAATGGAAGATGTCCTTTCAAGGTTGCCAGACAAGCGCCCAATTCAAATTCAAATTGCCCAATTGAAAGCTCATCTGACAAACACCATTAAGACTCTCCAAAGTAGTCTTATGACAGAGATGACCAATCTCAAAGCCGATGTCCTCATGAACCAAGCTTCCAATGAGAAATGCCTGAACGATTTCGCAGAAACCTTGCCAGACTCATCTACCGTTTCTTCGAAGAGATAGACGCCATCTGGAAGGTACTCGGAAAGGACAGAACATGCAACACCGTACTTCGTGAGTACCAAATTGAAGAAGGAATTGTCGAGGAAGAAGAGGAAGAAAAGAAACACGAAGAAGAAGAGGAAGAAGAAGAAGTTCCTGAAGCCGCTACATGGGCAACCCTTGTTGCCGATGACGGTTACGAAATTTCCCAACCCTACCCATACCAAATCCGCAACAAGGAGACAGGCAAGGTTCTTACCCCAGTCCTCAACAACTTGGGACACTTGAACCTTAACCTTCGGAATCGCGGTTCAATCTCCATGGGCAAGCTTGTCGCAATTCAATGGGTTCCAAATCCAGGTAAGAAGACGAAGGTCAGACACATTGACGGTGACAAGCTCAACAACCGTAAGGAGAACCTCGAGTGGTTCTAAGAGTAAAAAAATTTTATTTTAGGGGGAAACCCCAAGTAAATTTAAGTTTTTAGTTGGATAAGTAGGCACAATTAATGGTAATTTGGAAAATTAGCTCCCGACCTTTGAATTGGGCGTTTTCGTTATCCCAGTTGCGTAGGAGGTCGTCCCAGAGGAGTTGGTAGAATTGCCAATTCAAGGACGATTTGTCCTCCCAGGCATTGAGGATGTACTGCTCGTAGAGTCTCATGACCTCTGCCTTGCACCAGACATCCTCTCCCTTGGAACGTAAGGCTTCTTCGAAGTGCTCGAATGCGATTGGCTGCTTGACCATCCGAAATGACACTTTTTGTCCGTTTGGTCAATGTTTGTGTCTCGTGCCATAGTCGACGAAAATACAAACAAACAGGTTATATATGAGTTTGAGACCAAGAATGGTGTAACTCGACCTGTCCGATTCAAAGACTCCGAGGGCGACCATGAAATTAAACGGAAATTAGCTAGGAAGGAATATAAAATGGACTGGTTGCCACCACCTCCACCACCTTTACCTGTTCCTCAAGTAAATAAGCCTTTCCCGTTCCCAAGAATTCCCACATTTAAATTCAAATTCGAATAAAAATTTTTTACTTCATGCAATGTTTAACTATTTCACCATCTTCTTTAACACCCCAGTACTTACGCTTGGAGAGGACATGAACTTCGGTGAAAATTTTGTCCAATTTGAATTGACCCATCTTTTCACCGACCATTCCCATTTCAATGAGTTTGTTGTATCCTTCTTCGTTTGTCATGAGTGCGTCAATGTTCTCATAGTAAACCTTGACTTTCGATTTGACTTCCGAGAAGAACTCATTGTAGTTGTCAAGGACTGCTTTTGCGAACTGAGGGTAAGACCAATGTTCGACAATAGGTTTTAATGTGGTTACTAAGCCACTTTGACCTTGAGTGAATTCGTACTTCAAAACAAAAGGAGAAAACCTTTCAACAAAGTTGTCGACCTTCTCATAATGTTTACTCTTCATCTCTTGAGGTTTCTTAATGGAATATCCCCATGTCGAATTCATAAGCAATTTGAGTGTCATTGCAAGTTTGGGGTTTGAAGCTTTCCTAATATCATACAGTTGTTGTATGACTTTTCCAACTGTATAATTCCTTCCCGGGAACTCACCATCTTCGTTTGGAATTCCAGTCGGAATATATTGGACAAACCTCATGTATGCAGCGTTAAGGTCGACATAGTATATCTTTTCATCTGAGTCGAACTTGTCGCAACCAATTGGTCCAGTTTGTGGAAATTCAAGTGAGTCTCTTATCTTCTGAGAAACTTCTCCTGTTATCTCATAAACATCGTCGAAGCAACCTGTTTCATATAAAACCTTCTGACCTAACTCAGATGCTCTCCAATACAATTTGACGTCAATTGGATGTCTCAATGGAAGTTTGTTTATAGCATCTTGAAGTTCTTGCAACCTCATTGGAAGTTCTTCTGGTTCAGGTTGGTATCCGAACAATCCAACTCCTTGTGGAACTGTGTACTTCTTTTGTACTAGAACTTTGTCTGGAACAACTTTTGGTCTTGCTAACAATGAAAAGCTTGTTTCGTCTTTTGGTACAAAAGTTTCTGTCAGCTTGTCATCTGGAATTGGTTCCAACAAACCTTTCTCGAAAAGAATGTTTACAGCTCTGACAATGTTGCACTTACTTTTACCAAAGAATGGGTTTGTAAGACTTTCGTTCAACATGAAGTGGTTGTGGACAATTACAATCTTCAACCATGGTAAGTCTTTGTCAACAACATAGTCGTCATGTGAAGAACCTTTAGCTGTAGGTATGTTGACTCGGATATTGACATTTGCCAACGGTGCAATTTTTGCCAATTGACCTCTGAGAATGTACCTTGTCTTCACACATGACTCAAGATACCTCATCTTCTCATCTGTAACAAGACCAGAGTTCCTGAGACATGTAAGAATGCAAGGTTCGTTGACAATTGTTTCAATTGAATTGTAAATTCCATACCTTGTCAAGTCAATGTCAGACTTATTTATGAACGGGAAGTATCCAGCATGTTGTCTGACTGCTTGAGGGTTAGGTTGGTACCATTCGAACTTGACACTTGCAATTCCTTCAATTGCATTCAAAATGTCTGAGTCGGAGTCAACCATTTGTTCTCTCTTTGTAGTCTTGAAAGCGTCAAGAAGTTTTGCGGCTGTTTGTTCATTGCCATGTGCATAGTAAATGTGACCATCCAAATCTGTTATGGTCAATCTGAGATTGTGTCCTTTCTTATTTCCGTCTTGAATTGCAGCAAGTACACCCATGAAGCCTTCTTTGTTCTTTCCTTCGTCAAAGTTTACTGTAAAGGTTCGACCAGATGTAATTTGACTTCTAACTTCACGATACTTTTCATATGCATATCTTGTTCTTTCCATGGGAGCATGTGCGTCTTCACCTTTTCCTTTTTTCCTTCTCAAAGGATGCAATTGTTCGTCATGTTTCCAGTAGAATCTGGCAAAGCCGTCGTGTCCTTCAACTTGAGGTTCACTAACATCGAAAGGCATGTCCATAAGACGTTCTTCTTCTAACCTCTCTAGTCTGTTTGGATAATTGGCACGTGCTGTTTCCAAATCCATTTCGTAGCGAAGACCAGACAATTTGTCATAGACTTTTATGGGTCTTCCCTTCCTATATTTAAAATTCTTCGAAACTCTCCAACCATATCTTTGTAACTCTGCTTTTATTCTAGCAGACTTTCTATCCATTCTATATGGGGGCATTTTTATAAAAATAAAAAAATGTTTTTTTTTTCTTTACTTTACATAACCGCCTGCTGCCATAAGTCTTTGACGCCAACCCATACCAGCTAATGAAGGTTGACTTGGTTTAGTTTGGAAACTAAACTTTGGTTTTGGTTTATCTTCAGTTTTTGGTTTTTTTCTTCTATCGGTTTTTGTCACTTTTCGGTTCCTCTGACTTTACTTCACTTGCAGGAACAGTTGTGTCGTCAACATCTTCATAAATATCATATGCCATTTGTTTTTGTTTTCCTTTCAACTTTTTGTGTTTGTTGTAAAGTTTAGAATATTTCGACTCTAAGTCAATGAGATGTTCTATAATGAACTGTTGGTCAGTGAAGTAAACTTTTCCATCTGTTGTCTCGAAAGCTCCTTCAGACTTCAATATTTTATTTGTGAGAGTCTGTTTCTTTTTTGAGATACTAGCCGTTCCATTTCTATGAAAAGTGACTTTATAGTTAGGGTTTGTATTTCCAGACCTGGCACTTTCTATTATTGAATTTTTCTCTTCATCTGTAAGTTCTTTGACAGGTTTTGACAATGGTTCTGAACTTTTTGTTTGTGGTGTCAAATCTACGGTTTCAACTTCTTCGGTCATTTCATCTCAGTAAAAAATTTTAGTTTGGTTTGTTTTCAACTGGTTGTTTAGGTTTTTTAAGTCGGTCTAAAACTTCCTGAGGTATAGGAAGAACTTTACAAACACGTGGTGTAAAAGGTGGTCTTCCATGAGTTATTCTGTTTAAAGCTGCATTGTTCATTTCATCTCAGTAAAAAATTTTACATTCCCCAAGTTTGAGGTTGGTTATTGTTTACCCACTGTTGTGCATGGTTATATCCTCTGTTAAAGAATCTTTCACCTTGGTCCATATAGTGTCCTGCTTGGTTATAGTAGTCATTTGCTTTGTTATAATAGTTTCCTGCTTGTCTTCCTACATTGTCCATCCATCCTTGAACTTTTCCTCTTGTTTCAGGATTTGGAATAAGATTTGTTGCATCTCGTGCTACATCCCAACCTTTCTGTACAGTTTGTATAATAGGTTGTGCTTTCTCTTTAAGTATACCTAATGTACTCAAAATCTTCCTTCCAACTCCAAATACACCTCTGGCTATTGTTCCCACTGCGGGTAAAAATCTAGATGCGACCCCTGCTAATGCGCCAAATAAACCCATTTCTTACAGGGTAAAAAATGACGAATCCGAACAAGGACCCCTATGTTTCTAAAGCGACAAAGAAAGCACTCATGATAAAAATCTTTAGTTCAACACCAAATGCTTGGTTTATGGATATCTTGGAAAACATTCCGAGGTATAGAGAAGATGGACCACCATACTGGTTAATATTTGTTGGTCAAAACACAAGATACTGTGAAGCCATACCATTACAGTCCAAAGCTATTTTAGATATCTTAGCAGCTTTGACAATATTTGTTGACAAATACCATCCAACAAAACTGACATCTGACTGTGAAAGTTCTTTCAAATCAGATGATGTAAAAAACTATCTGCGTTCAAAAAATGTAAACCAATATTTCATTGTCGACCAAAACCATTCTGCTCTTGGTGTCATTGACGGTTGTATAAAAATGTTAAGAGACTTAAACCAACCACAAGGTGGTGAAGCAAATGAAATGTCATATGACGACAAGTATAGACACTTCTCCCAGGCAAAGATGAGACAAGTTTTAAATATTTACAATAACCGTAAACAAAAAGGTTTGGAAACCACTCCCCCGAAGAAATGAAAAACAACCCTGACTTAGAGAAAGACTATATATTTAATAATTTAGTCAAAAGAGACAAACAAGAAAGAATGCCGGGCTTCAAACTTCAGAAAGGTGACAAAGTAAAATAGAAATACCTAAACGCGACCCATATGAAAATACTATTGACTATGACAACAATGGAACTCGACAGGTACTCACATTCGTGTTCGTAAAAATAGAAGAAAGTATACAAGAGAATATTATGAAGTTTTAGGCAAACATGGCAAAATGTACACACTGCAAGCAGAAGATAAAACTACTATTGTCAGACCTCGTTTCAAACTTGTCAAAGTTCAAGGTGGTATACTTTCAAAGACAGTTCCTAACAAATATAAGACAACTCCTGACGAATATGCTAAAGAAGTTGAAAATGACGACTAAGCAATTCTATACCATGCGTAAACTGTCATGTAAGGTGGCATGTATTCTTTACTTTGTCCCGTTGTTTGCGTATATCCTGAAACGAAATGTGTATGGTTTCCTTCTCCCTGAGTGTCATCCCAGTAACAATTTATAGCAAACTTAACGTCGTCTTTAACATCATATCCTTTACCTTTTGTCATTCCTGACCAATCCCAATATCTATGCTTATGCCAACCTGCTTGAGATGTACTTAAATCTATGTAATGACTGTGTGCAGGTAAATTTTCACCTGAAATCGTTTTACTTCCACCTGTTTCCTTTGAAGAGTTTGCACAATACAAAAACCTGTCGAATATTTGTTCCCATGCACCAACACCAAACATTACTTGAGGACCTCTTGCATCCATAGATGTATAAATAGAACCTACTGGGTTCATTAAATCAAACATATGAGATATTATAGGATTGTCTCTTTTGAACTTAAAATATAGTGCAACTATTTCAGGTTTCTTCTGGTTTGTGTCAGAATATTTTTTATAATATAATCTTATGTTTTCAGGGTAGGTAAAATCTTGACTATAATATTTATTTCTGTCATCTGTATAATAATATACTATTCTCGTTTTTTCTATTGCATTATATCTTTTATATCTATAATAATCTAAATATAATGTTAGCTTTTGTTCATCTACATGTGGTGTTCTGTCGTCATCTCCATAGTCATAATAATATGGTGCTGGAGCTGGGTCAGGCAATGTCATATCTGCCATTTCATAAACTCTTAAATATTTCTTTTGTTCGTCTCCATATAAGTTTAAGTAGCAGTTGTTGTCTAATGGAACTTTAACTTGTGTACCATCATTCTTTTTATAGCTTACATACATTTCATTGTTATTTTTCGGAATGAGTTTAGACCGTGTACCATTTTTTAAGGACTGTACCAACTGCCATCTAAAATATTTATTTTCTTCATTGACAGAAAAGTCACCAACAATAGTTTCAATATTTTTTGTTCCTATCAAACTTTGGTATATTTCATTGACATATGTTTTATCTGCTTTATTTTCAAGGCTAACGTTTAAGTCTGTTATTTCAGAAGATGTATGTGTATGTCCAACGGCACTTTTCCTGTTTAAGGTTTCTTGTAAGTTTGTAATGTTTGCAATGGTATGTGTATGTCCAACGTCACTTTTCCTGTTTAAGGTTTCTTGTAAGTTTGTAATATCAGATATAGAATGTGTATGTCCAACGTCACTTTTCCTATTTAAGGTTTCTTGTAAGTTTGTAATGTTTGCAATGGTATGTGTATGTCCAACGTCACTTTTCCTGTTTAAGGTTTCTTGTAAGTTTGTAATATCAGATATAGAATGTGTATGTCCAACGTCACTTTTCCTGTTTAAGGTTTCTTGTAAGTTTGTAATGTTTGCAATGGTATGTGTATGTCCAACGTCACTTTTCCTGTTTAAGGTTTCTTGTAAGTTTGTAATATCAGATATAGAATGTGTATGTCCAACGTCACTTTTCCTGTTTAAGGTTTCTTGTAAGTTTGTAATGTTTGCAATGGTATGTGTATGTCCAACGTCACTTTTCCTGTTTAAGGTTTCTTGTAAGTTTGTAATATCAGATATAGAATGTGTATGAGTCTTATCTGCTTTTGTCTCTAATGTTTCCTTAAGACTTGGTATTTGGTTAATATAATGTATATGAGTCTTTTTAGAATATTCGTTTTCAGCTCTTGTCACTTCACTTGACATTTTATTGTCAACATATGTTTTGTCTGCTAGTTCAGGATGAGTATGTTCTTTTGTTGCATAAGCATTGTTAGCTCTTTCTTCTTCTTTTGCTATTGCATCGTCTACATATTCTTTGTCAGCTTTGTTGTCAACATCTGCTTTCAAAAGAAGTTCATTTATAGGTTTCTCGTTTAAAGTTCCTTTTGTTGGATTTATACAGACAGTATTGTTCTTATTGTCTTGAAATAGAAACTCATCTGTTATAGGGTTTATTGTCAGTTTTAAGTTTCCTTCTTTCAATGACTCAGATATCTTAGAATAGTTTGAAAAGTTTGTTGTGTTCTTATTTAGAGCTTGCATAATGAGTTGTCGGTTGTGTTGTATTTCTCTCATAGACGCTGTTTCATTTGACATTTTTATTATAGATAAAATATGCTTCCAATAGAAAAAGAAAATTCTAGAGTTGCTACAACTAAACCATTAGATGAACTTTTTACTAATGTCGGTCAAAAGTTTGAGACAGATACCGTAAAGCATGAAGGCTATCGTTTTGACTACCCATTAAGATGGTTAAGAGACCCATCTGTCACAAAAGCTATTGGCTTTCGAAGAATGAAGTTCATTTCAGAAGCCATACATGGTTTCCCATTTACGGTCGGTTTTGAAGTTCGATACTATAACAAAGAAAAACGTATGTATGAGAAATTTGAACAAGGAAAACTTTTACAAGTTAATTTGCTTATAAACTTAGAAACAACTCTTCAAGCTTTTCAAGAAAAAATAAACGATATCTATATTGAATATGCAAACCAGTATAACATTGACGAAGGAGAATACCATCTCGATATTATTTATGACAGGAAAAATGCAACTGTTAAAATCAATAAAATAGAAGACCTTGGAGAAAACGTTTATATTTTACAAAATATAACAACTTGGCATGGTATAGATTTATGAGGATGTTAAATCAGCCTGCAGAATATCCAGTACACCCGGACTATTATGAAGTCGAAAACCCTAATGGAACATATGAAAATATTTTTCGACCCAGATGCTATTATGTTCATGCTTCATTTTCTGGTGCGCAAAACTCTTTCTTATGTCTGATGAATGACTTTTACGAAAAACCTACAAAGTTATATGAACCGCCGAGTGGAAGTATTTCAGACTTTCAAGTATGGTTTACTACAGATGGAAGAAAAAGAATAATTCCATTATACCATGCGTTTTACTTAGAACTTAGTTTCATATACAACTACTATCGAACGATAAAAATATAATTTTTTAATACGGTTGAGGTGTTGGATTTGGTTGCCAACTTGACTGTGGTGCGGGTTCAGGCTGTTGTATAACAGGAGCTTGTTCTTCTGGTTCAGAGTCTTTAGGTATAATACCAACGAATTGACCTACTCTTTTACCAATATTTTTGACACCGTTCCATACTCCTCTTCCGACAGATTTTATTCCATTCCATATACCTCTTCCAACATTTCGAAAGAAGTTTCCTATCTTACTGAAGAAACCCATTTTACTATATGTAAAAATCTAATGTCCGCCTAGTCTCTTACGTTTCCTGTTGAGTTCCATAGCATTCTTTAACTGGAGCTCATACATTCTGTTTCTCCTCTGGTAGAAAACATATTCTGGGTCAACTCCTGTGTTCGCGTCATCTGCATAAAGTTGTTTATATCCCACTTCGGGGTTTGTATAAAACTCTTTCCATCTCATATTTGCATACCATGGTGGCAAACCTAACGCAGCGTCATTTGACATGGCAGTTTGCATTTGTACATCTGTTGGCACTTGACCATAGTTTGCCATTGCAGTTTGTATTCTAACTTCATTTGGAATATTCTCTGTGTTTGGTTGTCCAGGTTGCTGTGCATTCGCTAAGTTCTGTGCGTCCATTTAATATTAGATAAAAATATCTCTTACGAGTACATATGCTGAACATTTGCAGGCATTGGTTCATCTTCATATTCTCTGTACTTTTCTGCCACGTCAAATAAATAAATGATACAATGGAAAAAAACTAAAACAAGTAGTCCTATTTCAAACCACATTTACTTACTAATAAAATTTCTTTATTGTGACACTTTCTCCAGTTTATAGGACCTCTCTCATATTCTATCTTGTCATATATAAACTCATAGTCATGTATGTCCTCTAACCATCTCATAACGGTTTCCAAACCACTTTTATCGGATGAAAAGTAAAAGCATGGATGGTTATGTATAACGTCTAAAGTTTCTAAAGAGTCTCTCAAAGTCCAGTCTACTTGGTATTGAAAATCCCATGTGTTATAGAACGGCGGGTCCACTATAAAGAAAACATTTTCCTTGTCTTTATATTTTTCATACAACTCTGTCCAACGACATCTCACAAACTCTATACCCTCAATATATTTTTCTATGTCCTCTTTGAAAACATTTGTATAGTTAAGATATAAAACTTTTGACATAAGTGCTTCAATGTCATGAACTCTTATAGCACCACTATATAATAGTCTAGCAGATATACTATTCCAGTCTATATATTCTGCTTTTTTCAAAACCTCTCTCACAATATTTTTCTTATCTAATGGTATACGTTCCATCTTACCTATAGGTATCTTTTCTTTTAACTCTTTCAATATATTGTTTGTGTCTGGAATATGTTTGAGACGGTCCATATAGTTGTCGAAGTCATTGCATATAATCTTTGAGTCTGGGAATATTGTATGACATAAATGGGATATATAGAAACTTCCACCGAACAAATCTACAAATGTTAGACCATTCGGTAGTTTCTTAAGTTCTCTCAATATAATATCTTTACATCTACTCTTATTTCCAAAGAACGGTAACGGAGGTTTTGTAAAATTCATTTATATATAATAATAAAAATGTTTTTACCCGAAAAGTGATAGAAAAGTGACAAAACATGAAAACATATATAATTTGTGAAAAGTGACACATTATATAATGTTTTCGACCCAGAAGAAGGCTTCTTCCCAGAAGCAATGGAGGAGGAAGAAAAGGAGGAGGAAATACAAGACTCTATCCAAGAAGAGTCCTCCGAATTCACACCAGAAGACTAACAATTTTCCGAATAAAAACTTCATTTATACTAAACATCTTCGGGGCTAGAGGGCGCAACGCGCCTGGAAGCCCCACTCACCTGACCTATATTGTTATTATGTTTTTGGAGATATGATTTTAATTCATAATAATTAAGAAAATTTTGATTAAGTACTAAATCATAAATTAAATTTTTTAAATCTGTGTTATCCATTTATATAAAAATAAAATAAATGTTTAAGGGTGCCCACCTCTTTGAATCATAATATCAAAACCATTATTTACATATTGAATCGCATCATTAACGGTTCCTTTTGTCTCTTCTGTGGCATTTTATTAAAAATAAAATTTTAAATTGTATTAAATAAATGGCATACAACATCCATTTTCACAACATACAGCCTTAGTGTGTGCTCCTGTTAATGCAGTCTTACCGATTGTTAAGCGAGTCATTGACCCGTTTTTAAGTTGTAAATTAATATTCTGACCATCGAAAATAACTTTATCATTTATTATATCCAAATAATTTTTAGGTGTTAATTGTTTATTTTGTCGTAAACTAACACCTTTCATTTTTTGTGCAATCTTTTTAAAATCACTTCCATCAATTGAACCGTTGAATGATGTATAACACTTAGGGCATAAAGCAACCATGTTATCACCTTGTTTCTCAATTGCTAAACCCAATAACTTCTTCTCATGTGCTTTTTCTTCAGCTTTATTCTTTAATTTAGGTTTAAATTTCTCATCAAAACAGAAGAAATCAAATGGTGTGAATTTGAAAATGTTTTTATCATAAAATTGTTTATCGGTAACAATTGCTTGAAATGCTTGAGTGTTAGGAAGACTTGGATCGCCAGCGATTGCCCAATAAGATGAATCAGTATCACCTTCAATGAAATGAAAACGATTAACATCCATGCATTTATACATAAAATCATAAATGAAAACTAAATACCAGTATTTTGCGTTATCTAAAGTGAAGAATGCCTCTTGTAAACATGTATCACATCTATAAAATCTATCTTTGAGCATCACTTGATATGTATCTTCACCTATTTCTCTTATGTTTTTAAACTTATTTGACATACATGCAACGCGTGCCTTCTGTGCATTCATTATTTTAGTCTTTGTGTAATTTTGTGTATTCATTGCATCGTAACCATATGATCCATTAAGCGAAATCTTGCAAAATAAACTTTTTCCTTTATTTCCTTCTAATTCAGCCTTTTGTCTTTCGTTCATAAATTTGTTCGCAAATTCATTAAAGCAAGTGTTTTTCGTAAATGTTAAAATTGATTGAATATCATCAATGATAAAATGAAATCTGTCTATTAGATACCAAAGATAATAAGAAGAAAATGGTTGATATTGGTTGTGTGTTGATGCTAACTGAGTTAATTTCCTCTGTTTCTGGTCAACTGGTAGATTGTTTGATTTCATGTAATTATACATAAAACTGCCAATTGTTTTTTCATCTGTGATAATATCTAAGTTTCTTATTATCGGTAAAAAGTTTATGTAATCATTAATGTATTTTTCATCAATGTGACCCTTTACTTCAGCCACGAATAAAGTATTTTTCTTCTTAATTATTCCCAGTGCTTTTGCTTTCTTTGTTGCTGTATCACAAATGATAACACCATTCAATCTTCCCGGCATATACATTTTATGGTCAGTATATTGAATGAAATCATGAGGATTAGATGAAAATGATGAAGGATATAATGAATTAAAATCCACACCAACGAAATGAGTCATGATGTTGGAAGTGTCCTCATTTGATACAGTTTTAGTTTCTGGACTATATGAAAGTTTATTAATGTGCGTGATTCCTTTAAGATTTACTCTATGTTGAACATTTGATAAACCACCAGTAATTCCATTACGGAGAATGTGATAAGCTTCAACTGAATCTAAAGTCATTGGTAAATTATTTTTTAATGCGTAATTTCTTAAATTGATTCTTAAACGTTGAACATCTTCATCTTTATTTGATTTCACGACATTGCAATAACAACACATTAACCGACAATTTTCTTTGGTATGTGGTTTTTCATTATCGATTCTATCCAATGTTGGTTTATTAGCATATGTAAACGCTTTACCACACATTTTGCATTTAGATGAAAGGATTAAATCGTGATAGTATTGAAAATCATCCATTGAAACATTATTTTTAGTATCTCTTTCTGCTTTTTCATCTTGTTTCTTATATGATTCAATTTTATATTTCCAATACTTTTTCGTTAATTCAAAACTTGATTCTATCTCTTCCTCAGGATATTTTTCATTAGGATTAAAGTCTTTATATGCTAAAGCGTAACGAATCATTGAAGCATTCGATGATAAAGAAAGATTATGAAGCATATCAATTTTATAAACAAATGTTTCTTCAATAATTTTATCGATTGGGTCAATCATAATTTCAACATCTTTATTGCAATAATGAATAAAATATTCTAATCTATTCTTAAAGTTTTTAGCATCATTGAGATATATTTGATAATCACTATCTGATATAGTTTCTTGAGTTAATGCTGAATAAAATGAATCTTTCGTGAATGGTTCCACTTTATATAATTCTTCTTCGTAATTTTCCCACGTGATGAATTGATAAGGGAAAAAGGATTTAACACGTGATTTATTGTTTCCGAAATCTTGAGTGAATTGGTCTAATGTCCCACCCGCTATATAATTTCTGATGTCAATAAATCTCAATTCATATGGAGCGTTTGTTTTCTTTACAATGATTTGCTTAAATTGTGAAGATGAACCCAGCATTGATTTTATTTTCCATTTTGCAGTGTTTAAATCACGAAGAATTAAATTTAAATCAAACTTTCCCGAATTAAAACCTATGATATTCACTTTATTGAATTCCTCATCTAGAAGTTCTTTAAATGCTTCCTTCTGTTTTTCATTTAATGTATGGGACAAAGTCCCCGCCGTTTGCGACTTCATTAATTCTTCATATTGACTCATATTTGATTCAACAACTAATGAACAGGTTGAAAATAAAAACTCAATCCAATCAGAAATAAAAGAATCACTCGAAGTTAAGCAAAAATTCCTCGTATATGTTTTATCATTTAATTTAACCGTTGATGATACCATGAATGGTTTTAAGTAAGCGTTCAAAGTTGCACACTCAGAAAGTTGTAATTCTTCTTTAGTCTCTAATGTTTCAAAGTCAAAAGTAATATAATATCTTGTCGGTTGATAATATTCCTGCAAATTGTGAGCTAATAACCACTGATATATCTTCTGTTTCGTAATATGTGGTGCATATGGTTGCTGGGTCTTTTGCAATTGAACGTCTTGAATTAATCTCCCATTATTTTCTTTACATTTCTCACAATGCTTTAAAAATCTTCTTTGGTTTTTCCTTTCTGGATCATCACGGATAGAATAAACTTCTTCTTTACAATATGGACAAACTTTATAGCCGGTGAGTGCTTCAACGTCTGTTATTCTGTCAGCGTGAAGTTTTCCACATGGACTCTGTGTTAATAAAATATTTACTGTTTCAAATTCTGGATCTATCATTGTTGATTCCACTAATGGAAAGTCTACCTTATTTATGTCCACGTCTTCTGGTTGAGGATCACAATAATAGAAATCAATATTAACATTTAACATTCTCGCTAATCTCTCACTTTCTGATGAAATGTCAAATCCTTCATATGCATCTATTGCTTCATTTAAATAGCTTCTACGAGTTTTAGGATTAACATCATCAGGAATGTTATAGAAGCGTTTAAATAACCTTCTACCTTCTGCTCTAATTTGATTATCATTCATTTTAGCTGTTCCGTTTTTGTTCATTTATGTAAGAATAAAAATAAAGTTTATTTTTTTAAAGTCCGTAAAATGAATTAAGAACACATAAATTTTTATCATCTGCGACGTGACGAATACATTTTAATTTACTCAAGAATGTGTACCCTGATACATTAAATCTAATTCCTGTCTTATTTAATTTCACAACTTTGAAAAGGAATGTATGAATAGCTATAAAATGATGAGAAGATGTTTTATGGGTTGCTTCCATTTTTTCTGAAATAAATGAATAAATATAATGCTTATAAGTTTTCATATCTTTTATGTTCTTAATAACGAATGGTATAGACCTTTCAACTTCATCTTCCTTCGGTGCTGTTCTTTCATATGAAACATTATTGGTATCTTCAACAATGAAACCACAATCACACAAAATTTTATAGGTTCCAATGGTTTCTTTTGATATTTTATCTAATAAATCAAAAACTTTATCAACACCTGTGCATTTATTTAAATAATAATTTGTGTAAATATCATGATCTTCTTTCTTAATCGTATTAGTTGCATATGTCACGTTTTTAAGAGCTTTTTTGAATTTTTCGGAATCTAAAGGTGGTGAAAATAAGATACAAGGGTATTCTTCATTATCAATAAATTGTAACTTATGTTTACGAATAAATTTAGTACCTTCTTCTGAAAGTGTTTCGTCTATTTCACCATCTAATAAATTTTGTGTTGATTCTGAGACATAATTTTTATATCTTTCTTCATGAGATTTCTGTACTTCTGATTCTGAAGCTGGGATATTCATTAAACCCTCTACTTCATTTTCATTATATTTTTCAACTTCTCTTAATTCCTTAATTTTTTCATCTATTTCATCTCTTATTTTTTTCAGTCTTTCAATTTCATCGTATTCATCATCTTTAATCTGTTCTTCATAATATTCAGGGAAAACATCAGGTTCTTTAGGTTTTTCTTCTTCAGATGTAGGATATAAGAAATTTATAACATCATCTTTATTCATTTTTCCATCATAATCTAAATCATTTAATAACTCCGCGAATTTTTTACAGTTTCTTAAATAATATTTATCAACTTCATAACCCACCTCCTCTAATATATCCTTTATTTCCTCGTTTGTGAATCCTAATTTTTTAACGTTGTTAGTTTTGACGCTCATTTCATACAAAATAAAAAAATAAAATAATAAACATAACTAAGTTTTAATTTTTCGTAAGAAGTTTATGAGGTCTTTGATTATGACTCCATTGATTCCATTCAGGATTTAAACAATGTTTAATTAATTGCGGAATATCTGACATCATCTATATATAACTTCTTTTAAAATTAATGTTAATTTTTTTAATGATTTATTTCATTATGTATGGGCTGAGTGTAAATGTCTTACAATTTTGAAAATTTTTTAAATCTTGATTTATTCAAAAACGTAAGAATAAAAACCGTAAGAATCATACATTTTTTACTTCATATGTTAAAAAAAATGATACAAAAATCGCTCGATATTGCATGAATTCTTACGGTTACAAAAAACGTCACTAAACCCTTCATCATATACTACTCCAAACAATCAATTAAAATTATCTTTTCCATAAATGCCAATTAACTCCTTTCGTAGTGCCCTAAAAGACTTATTTACTTTTATATATGATATAACGACTGTGTTTATCTATCAACATTTTTGAAAGGGTATGAATTCACACCAAATTTGTGAAGAGTTCCATCAAATCTGTGAATTCACAGGCCTCAAAATTTCAAATCTTTGAAATAATTTGAATGATTTATATTATTATTTTTTAGCAATGTTGAGAAGGAAGATGGTATCTCTTGAATCTACATGGTTACCAACCAATTATAATATTGCTGTTGGACTCAGGTGTAAAGATAAAAAGAGCGTCGATTTAGTTCTTGAAAAGCTTGTCAAATCATTTGCTGCACTTCATACGCATATTGAAGGTGATGAATATGTATTTCAATCGCGAGATGTACCTGTATATAGGATCCCATCAAATGTTACCTCATTAATTGATCAAGCATTTTATATGGAAAACAATTTCAAGAAAAACCCTTCTCATGTAGCCGGCTCAATTGCTGTTTCTGATGACAGTGTTGTATTTTCAGCATCTCATGGTATTTATGATGGTGGCACAATCAAAAACTTCCTTGAATGTTTAAGTTTTGGAAAAGAATTACCAGAATTAAAGCTCCCAACTTCTAGCTTTGAACCAATCATGAAAGAAATTCAATCTGTTAAGTGCATTATCCCTGATTACTTCACTGACAAAGACGCTCTTAGATTCAAGTCAACTGATTCAGCCTTCAAAAATAGTGCAGGAAACTCAACAGTTGCTATTGAAACAATCTATGATAATGAATTCCAAATTTATGATAAGAAAGGAAAAACTTTGCATGGATTGACAGAGGCAGCACTTTCTTCTTTAGTTCTTGCAGTGAGTGCAATGAATGAGAAATTCGATAAAACAGGATTATGGGAAGTTATTGGCATGAGGAATTTTGCAAGCAAAGAATATGATTTAAGACAAGGACAATATTTTGCAAATATTCCTGTCAGTGTTAATATATCATCAAATGCACCAATCAGAGAAATGATGAAACTCTTCAGAATAGATATGAAGAAGAAATTGGCCAATAAGGCAACTTATCAATTTTTGAGGGGTAATATATATGGATTTCCTAAAGCTCCTGTTATCAATGGAGCTCCAATTGTTTTTTCATCAGCTGGAAACTTCATGGTTAAAGGTCCTTTGACAGATTGCTTCTTTATGCCAACTTCATATGCAGATGTTCCATTCGAGCATTTATCATGCCTGATGTACAGCGTTGATGATGGTCAAAAGAAGAAATTTTTATTGACATCAAACTATTCAACAAAACTGCTGAGTACAAGAGAAGCAAGTGCATTTGTTGGTCTCACTGCATACTCATTGAAGAATATTGACTTAAATACCAAGATTGGAGAAGCAATTGACATGCTTATCGAAGAAAAGAAGAAAATATACAATAGAACTAACACAATTGACAGAATTATTAGATTTTAATATGATTCAATTTTCGAAACCAAGTATTAAAAGATTATGTTTATCATTTATTGATAGCTTTTCAAATATAAGAATTTGGATAACAATTTAGATAAGAGTTTGATGTATTCAGAAGGGAATAAGGTAAATTTTTTTTCTTCAATAAGAAAATGATTGAGAAGTATGAATAGAAGTTACATTCTAGCTCAGTATGATTCCTACAAAATTCGCTGAATGAGTGAATAGAAAATCTGTCAAAATTCAATTTATCGTATTGCGCTCTCAAAAAAATTGAGCATTTTGACACCTTTTTAATTTTGATAATGTTGAACTTCTTATTCTATCGAAAGAACTCATATGGATATAATACAACAAAAATCAACAAATATTACGAAAACCTTAACAGAGGTGTAGTTGCAGTCCGTGCTGGAGACGGAATTTCCTTTATTTCGTGGAGATATCTTATAACAGATGATGATGACATATCATTTAATGTTTATCGTATTGATGAGGACTCAACTATCCTAAACTGAATTCCAAACCAATAACAGATGTAACACATTTTTATGACAAAAATCATACCAAAACAAAAACCTATAAATACTTTGTTGAATCAATAGTTAATGGTATTGAAGTTGAAAACAGCAGCTACTATGAATTAAAAGCCAATACTGCTGATATTCCTTGCATTAGAATTCCAATACGAAATGGAAGCTCATTTAGAACAGTTTGGGTCGGTGATTTAGATGGAGATGGTAACTTAGATTTCGTATTAGCAAGAGATCGTACTGAAATCCAGACAGTTGAAGCTTATTTGCATAATGGAACTTATTTATGGACTTTAAACCTTGGTCATAATAGTATTAATAAAAATAACATTAAGCCTGGTTCAACAACAGTCAATGTTGGCCAAATCGATGGCATAAATGTGTTTGATTTGGATGGCGACGGAAAAGCAGAGGTCTACATAAGAATTGCCAATAATTTCACATTCGGAGATGGCTATACATTCACTAATGACAATGACGACGAGCAATGGATAGCAAGTGTCGATGGATTGACAGGTAAATTATTACAAAAGAGCAAAATCCCAGATTATTTTATCCAATATGGTCCAATGTCCCCACAATTCGGTGTTGGCTTCTTAAATTACCACAAACCATCTTTAATTGTTGCAATGAAGAACAGTTTAGGCCGCTTATTCTTACACTAATGGTATCTTTGGCATGGACTGGAATTGGACAGACGGATTCTTTGAGGTAGATAATTTCGCCGAAGGTCATCATTTCAGAATTGCAGATGTAGATTTCAATGGTATCGATGAAATTCACCAGATAGGTTATGTTTTCAATGGAAATGGAACGATCAGATTCAATTTACATGAAAAAATGGGAATTCGTCATGGTGACAGATTTTATGTTGCAAAATTCGCCAAAAACGATTTGACAATGAGCGGATACGGTATCCAACAAGACAATCCGGACTTGATTTATGAGTATTCATACAATGCATCGACAGGTGACAAGAAATGGATCCATTACGGAGATGAAATTCATGACGTTGGAAGAGGAAATGCAGGAGATTTTGATCCGAATCATGAAGGTTATGAAGTATTTTCTTTCATGGGATTATACAATGCAAAAACAAATGAAAAGATTGCTGATAATATTTCTTTTTGGCCTGCAAACAATGTTTTTTGGGATGGAACATTGAATCCAAGTATTTATAATAGTGGTTATTTAACTAAGTGGAATTATGAAATAAATAAAGGAACTAGGTTGTATTCCGCTTATTCTGATTTCAACAATAAGTATAGACAATATCCTGTCGATGATGATACAGGTGAATATCCTTTATTCCATGGTGATATTCTTGGTGATTGGAGAGAAGAGTTTATTATGGCTTGTTCAAATTATAGTGAATTAGTGATTTTCACAACAAATTTGGACACGAATTTGAAGTTAACAACTCTGTGGCATGATCCAGGAATGAGAGCTTCTATGACATTAAATGGATATAAACAAAGTCACATGCCTTTGGAATATTTAGGAACCGAAACAGATCCTTTGGAAAACAGAAGAAATCTCGTGAAATATCATAAATTAAGAGCAGAAAGTGAAATAGAGCCAACAAATGAACCAGAAACAATGAAAATAACTCCAACTCAAACACCTGTAATAACTAATACAAGCCCTGACCAAAACAATGGAAAAGCCAAAAACAAAACAGCAGCAATTGTAGTTCCAATTGTTTTAGTTTTAATAGCTGTGATTTGTGTTGTTTCTTTCTTTGTTTGGAAACGTTTCGCAAAGAAAGAAAGTACTGATAATGTTCAAGAAATGGTTTTAATTGTTTGAATAAATAGAGTCTTTATTTAAAAAAATTCTTTTTTATCTCTAATGCAGAGCTGATCTGTGATCATTATTCACAATTCCGACATTCAAATTTCAATCTCTGACATAGTTGTATTTGATATCTAATGTCATACGTTGTTATTTACTATAATGACATTAGTGAATTTAACATACAGTTACCAACATTAATGAATCGATGATCTTCAAATAAAATTAAGCAAAATGGCTTTAGAATTTATGTTATAATATTCATTACATTTCATTTTACTTGAACATAAGCTCTCCAAAAATGAATTTTTACTAAACTATCAAAAGAAAATATCTTGCAAAGTTGTTCTCAACAGAAAACCTTTAATATCTAAAAATGTAAAATATGAAGTGGCATAATCATAATATATAATCAAAACGAATGAGCATTGGTAGGTGATAATAATGTTCAAGAATTTCAATTGAAAATCGAAAAATACATTTAAAAATCTTTTTCACGACAGAATCCTATAAATTAAAATTGATAATTTTTCTCTATTTGAGTGTTTCAGCGAGTTTAGTAACATTATTTTTAAGATCTTGAGGAGTAAATTGGAAAGATACTATAAGTAAAGTAAGGTGTTTCTTTCCTGGATAAAAAATCACTACGAGGTAACTTTTGTTTAGGGAAAGAATGTGTTTCCGTACTTTTAAAACTGAGGAGCACGAATTCCACAGGGACTGATACGGATAGAAAAATGTCTTCAAATTGAATCGAAAATAATCGTCGAAATTATTGGAGCTGAGGATATATTAAGGTTTAAGAGTTATGAATCAGATCTATTCACCAGTTCTTGTAGATGTTTAAAAACAAAGAATTAAGTTTGCATCAAAAGGAATTGACTGAGAAGATTGTCGCTTTCCACTCTTATGAGTGAGGAAACTCTAAGTCTATGGCCATGAACCTTATATCTAAGTGAACATATTCCGGTATTGAGAAATTTTTTGTTAATTTAGATACATGCTAACTTTTACATGTGATCTAGTAATGACGCATTATTCTGTGATAGAAGCATTAATAATTTTGTATATTTACGACGATATAATATAAATTAATAAACTTTTCAAAAATAATTCTTTCAAATTCATTTGTAGCAAAATCATTATATATAATTAAACTAGTAATATTATCCGAAAAAAATCAAGTCTGAATTTGAAGTAAAATTTCGGTTATAAATTTTAGACCGTCATATATTCATGCTTAATCACCATAATAAGAAATCCTTTTCAAAAAACGTTATTTTGTCAATGATAGCATTTTCCGTCAGAAAAATCAATGAGTTTCTTGTTTGAACCAAAAATTGAGCCACGAGTACAAAAGTATAGACAAAAGCCTATCATTAAACGAAGGCGTGATAGTGTACCTACATTTGTTGAAGAAGATCCATTCCTTGAAGCAGCATTAAATTGCAAATCAGTGTTTAATCAGCAACCACCTCAATCGAAAATACAAAATGTTATCTCCTCGAATAAATCAGAAGCATACATTCATTCATATGTAGATACTCAACCAGCAATGCCAAAGCGTCCAGTAATTATTAGGCGAGTTGCTAAGCCGAAACCGACTTGTAAGGCTGAATCAGCTTTAGATATAGTTAAAACAAGAAAATACATATCGTCTTTAGAAAAGCAAGAGAAAAAATACGAAGATAGAAATACAATTTACGATGAAAATGGAAATGTTCATGAAATTAACCCTATATATATTAGCCCTTTATCATTTCAGCCTCTCCCTCCAGATCCGACTCCATCTGCACCAGATCCTGAGTTATTAGGATTATTTTTTTAATAATCCATGAATTAATTCTTGCATATCTTTATTGTTATTGTGTATGAAATAGAAATATGTTTGTTTGTACTGTTTACTTTATAAATTGAATTAATAATTGAAAGCATATTGTTCCTTTTTTTCTTTTATTTGAAACTATGCTTATTTATTGATATATGTAGCATTGTTTCATTATTATTTCCACTAAATACATGAAAATACTCTACCGGAAAAAATATTTATTGATTGTTGATCATAATCAATTTAACCGAATCAAAAAAAAAGATTTTTTGTAAGATTCAAATTTAACATATCAAATTAAAAAAGAATAAAAGGTCCCATGAGTAAAATTAAAAATTATGGGATCAAGTTAATGCCTTTTCCTTCTTGTATCAAGCAGGATTGAGTTTTCGATTTTAATATATGATAAATCACCAGTTCATTTAATTGTTAAAACAAACAGTCTCGAATTTCGATGTTTTTTATTAGATTATTTCATATTTTATAATTATTTTTGTTGAGTTTTATAAAGAGACGTCAGATGATTATAAATGCATTATAATCCTTTGCTTGTAGCGAAATCTGAAATAGACTACTTATCTCAGGCACCGTCCAGATAATTTCTAACATTAAAGTCAGCTACGTTGAGCGCAGTCATTCCATTATTATCCTTTGCTTCTTTATTAGCTCCAATAGAGATAAGATATTTAACAACTTTAAGGTTGTCATTACTTGATGCACAAATGAGCGGAGTAGATCCTTCATTATTCTTTGCTTCTTTATCAGCACCTATAGAGATGAGATATTTAATAACAGTAAGTTTACCCCATTTTGATGCAGCAATGAGTGCATTGTTTCCCTCGTTACTCTTTGCTTCTTTATTAGCTCCAATAGAGATGAGATATTTTACAACTTCAAGATGGCCATTCCATGATGCATAAATGAGTGGATTATATCCGCAATCATTCTTTGCTTCTTTATTAGCTCCAATAGAAATAAGATATTTTACAACTTCAAGATGACCAAAATATGATGCATAAATGAGTGGAGTAAATCCTTCATTATTAGTAGTAGATGAGTGCGGGTTGTGTGACTTTTTTTGTTACATCTATATATAGACGATGCATTAAAATATATTTATTTATAAATCATTAAAAAATTAACATTAATTTTAAAATAATTTATTTTTTTATCTTTTATAAAAGAAGCTATATATAGATGATGTCAGATATTCCGCGATTAATTAAACATTGTTTAAATCCTGAATGGGTTAAACTTCAATTTAAAAATGAAGATTGTGAATTATTAAATGAATATGAAAGCCAAAATAAGCTAATGAGGTATAAATATAATGATAAAGAATATTTAATTTCATGGAATCAATGGAGTCATAATCAAAGACCTCATAAACGAGAAGAAGAAATTGAAAATAATGAAATGGAAATCATTGATGACATTAAAGAGGATGGAATTCCTAAATTTTGTAGAAAAACCTTTAGAACTAAGTTAGGAGCATATAAACGTAGAGTATTAAATCCTGAATATCTTAAACATTTATTTAAAAAGGAAGACTGTGAATTATTAAACGTTAATGAATATGAAAATGCTAAATCAAAACTGAGATATAAATATATTGGAAGTGATGAAAGGTGTAAAGATAAAGATAAAGTTTATACAGTTTCATATAATAACTGGCACACGTTAGGGATAAGAAAACATTTAGGAGATTATGGTAAAAGTTCTGAATTCTTCAAATCTAGTATGTAGAGAGAATAAAAGAAATCAGATATAATTATCATTCATGAATGAAAAATAAACTTTAAAAATTCATGTCTTACATTTTTTGAATAATTTATTTTTTTATTTCGTATGAAAATGAGTGGATCAAGATTCGTAACCGTCAATCAATTAATGGATGTTCTTTCACCAATTCTTGAAAATGTTAAACAAGTAGATGTTTATTTCGATGATTATGTAGAAAGTATATATTATAAAGGTAAGTTTAATATTAAACCTATTGCTTTTGCATTTGATAATAAATTAATTGAAAATGCAAAAATTTGGGAATTAATTCCAGATATTGAATTTATAACAAATATTAATGATAAATGGTTTAAACGAATTCCAACCACAAAAGTTCTTTGTAAATTAATGATCAAAACTGAGGAAAAAGAATTTAACGGGTTTAAATATCATCCAAATAAAGTTTCAGAACTAGAAAATGAAAAACTTCAGAAAAAATTAAACGATAGACTTTCAAATGATCGTATTGAAAAAATAAATAAACTAGCAGAAGTTGCATTTAATAATGAAATATTTGATGAATATAACCTTGAACTCAGTGATGGACTTTAAGTCCTGGGCACTTTGTGCCTTGAGCTTTAAGGACCCGGGCTCAACGAGTCATGATTTATGAAATCAATAATTTGATTTATTCGCTCTTCAATAATTTCTATTCTTTTTGTTAAATCATCATTTTCATTAATGAGGTGATTCTTGATTGAGGAATAGATTTTAAACTAACAACACCTTTTATTTTTGAAATTTTGAATCCATGACCCTCCGGGTCTTGGACTCTGTCCTCAACTTTAAACATTTTATTCAATTTACATGTTGTCAATTCTTCAAATAATTTTTTATTATTAGCATAATAGTCATTAAATTCATCAACAGATGAAAAAATTTTTATTTCAGTAATTGGTTTAACAACGTTTATTTTTTGTTGAACATTTTCACTTTCATTTATTTCTTCCTCCTCTGTTTCATTTATTTTTAAAATCGGTTTCATTTATCATTAAATAAAAAATTAGAATATAAGTGATGAAATATATTTTTTAATTAATATTAAATCAGAGATGGCGGCAGGATTCTTTAAAAAATTATGGGAAGGAATTAAGAAAGCTGCAAGTTGGGTTCATCAAAAGATTATTAAACCCGTTGCAAACTTTTTGGCACCAGTAGCGAAAACGGCAGGAACTATCATAGGTGGAGTATTAGGTACTAAAGCAGGTAATCCGGCGATGGGAGCACAAGCAGGTAACGCAGTTGGTGGAATTGCTGAAGGAATACTTAATAAAATAGGGGTAGATAGTGGAAAAATAAATAAATATTATTTTTATCTTAGTATCGGTTGTAGTCGACGATAAACCTTATCTCCTTTATTTAATACTTCCCTTACCGGAACATTAGGTGCTATTTGTTCAGCAACGTCACTAATTGCTTCTTTATTCTTAAATATCCAATTTGCTCCTTTCTTCTTGTTTCCCAAACTTTATGCGCTCCTCTTTTTACTTTATCCCACAGTTTCTTAAAGAATCCTGCAGCCATAGTTGATTATTTCATTAAAATTAAAAATTCATTTTCATCTTTTAATTTTGATTTTTTATTTAATAATAAATGACGACTAACTATTTAGTGCCAAACACTAAACCGATTAATGGAAATGTATTTCATTCATTCGAAAAGATAAATGAAATATTCGCAAAGAATGATGGAAAAGATATTATAGAGAACTTGAAAGTTCATGCTATGACTCTGATGCTCCATATTTTGATGATAAACAAACTCATTTAAGAATTACAAATCCGGCTCATGATGTGAACCAATTAGGTGACACATATATTAAACGCAAAGTTAAAGCAACTCTAGTTTCAAATAAAGCTTTCACATGTGATGCCGCTTTTAAATGCATGCGTTTATTCGTTGGTTACAAATCATCAAATCAAAGCTTTAAACAATTAGAAGTAGAAACCGAAAGAGGTGATGCTGGTTATCTTCAGATGGATTGCGCCCGTGAATCTTTCGCATTTGCAACATATAAACCAAAATCAGAAAGGAAAGTTAAAAAGTTTGTTCATTCGTTATATAATAATGTTCAAAAATATGATAACTCAGTATGTGGTAAATATATTGACCCTTCAGAAGTTTTCAAGAAAGCAAATGAAGAAGTTGATGTCACTTTTGATATGATTATTCCGGTAAATGATTTGTTAGCATTTCAGGCGTTCGATGATTATCCTAAATCATTTGGTGAAATCATTCTTAAATATTATGTTTTCAGGGATACTTTAGTATTTTGTCAGGTTGACCCGTTAAGAGTTGCTGATTTACAAAATTACGTTTATGAAAAGATAACTGATGAAAATTATGAAAAGATTATGAATCATGTTTATAAATATGATCGCAAATTCCAACAAATCGGACTTCCTGCCAAATTAATTACAAGCTTAGCCGCTACATCTGCTGACGCAACAGTTGAAGACGTTATTATTTCATGCACAAAGATGGAAGTTTTAGAGGATAAATGCATTACACCAGGATACGGTTTAATTGAAGAATCAGTTAAAGCAATACCACGTTTATTTAGTAAGGAAGATCCATTCATGATTCCAGCTCAACATATTGACGTTCGTTCACTAAATGGAGGTTGCATCACTCCTGAAGGTATTAGCTCAGATTTCTCATACGCTCTTCATAATGTTACAGATGTTGTGTTAACATTTCCGAAGAATGCAATGCAAAGAACGGTTTTAGAAAATCCAATGCTTCGAGGTCTTCAGGTCACTATAGATTCCAGAAACTTCCCCGATCAAGCGATGACCACAGTGGGCGACATATTCTTTACACGTATGCTTCAAGCTTCTGATTTAGATGGAGTGAATGAATGCACAGAAGAATACGAGGACTCATTAACTAGACCACTGAATGATGATGATGGCACGCCATTAGCTAGAACATGGAAAGACCAAACTTCATTCTTATGCACTATTCCAGTTCAACGTGATGGAGCGGGTATATTCTTTGATGGATTAGAAACTTTCAACTCACAAGTTACAGTACAAGTGAAAGCTTATCCAATCATTCAGGGTGAAAATGACACTTACTGTTCAAAGGACAAATCCTCCTCAGGTTTGGTTTACTAGGACTACATATTGGACATGGACACCGGATGAAGGTTTGAAATATCATCCAACAGGTACACCACCGCAGTATAGAAGTTCATATGATGAAATATTGATGAATAGAAATGTTAAAATTATAAATTTATTTTTGATTAAATGGATTTAAATTCATCCACCCCTTATGAAGAATTAGCAGGAGTATATAATACATACGTAGATGATATGATTAATGAAGCATTGAGTGATAATAGAAATGCTCTATCTAAGGAAAAATTAATGAAAATTCCATATTCTGAATGTTACTTAAATTCAATCACTGCAGCAATTGGTAAACAAAATAAAGGTAAAACATTAACGATATTAAAACAAATTATCATTATTGCTAACACTTCACCCTATTCACATGTGTTAATTTATATCAACCGTTCAGGTTCACCTTCAGATGATACATTTGAATCTTTAAAGCATTTAATCAAAATTCCAATTATTTATTTATCACAAGAAGAAGCAGAAGATTATTTAAAAAACTTTGTAATGTATAAAGAATTATATAATACAATCAAGAAGCAAGGATTAGAGGATAAAATTATTGATAAACAACGGGATGAATTATTTGAAACACTTTCTATTTCAAATTTTGATAGAGAATTTTTGCATTCACTCATTTTTCTAGATGATGCGGTGAAATCAAAACTAATAACTAATGAGAAATCATATTTTAATCAATTATTAACTCAATGTCGACACATTCAGTGTTCATTCTTCATGGCTGTTCAATACTTTAAAGCATTAAGCACAAACATTAAATCAAACCTGTCCACCCTTTTCATTTTCAGTGGTTTTAGTCGTCAACAGTTGAACGTTATGCTTTATCAAGTGAATTTACCAATGAGCATTAATGAACTTTACACACAATATCAACAATTAGGAGAACATGGAAAAATAATAGTCGATTTAAATAAAGGTTCCATTAAATTCGAATAACTTTTTATAATTAATTTTTATTTTTTATTTATAATTAAACATGACAGAAATTGCAAATCTTCTACAGGTTCCATTAAAACAAGGAACAAACAAAAAGGGTGCATATAATAGAACTATGAAAGTTCCAGACGGAATGAAAGAATTAGTCCACATTGTTGCCGGTCTTCAAAAGGATGTTAAACAAATGAGAAACGTTTTAACATTACCAGAAGCTCAAGCATATGCCAAACGTCACGGACCAAATTGGGAAGCACACGAAGCAGACATTACGGGTCCAAATGGAAAACCTGATGGAATAAATGAAGTTTTCGTTACTGATGGTCAAGGAAATATTAAAGTCATAAATGGGTATAAATTAACAATGACGGATTATCCTAAACGTAAAGCATATAATGAACATTATCCTATGCAATTTGATGAAAATGGAAAAGCTGTTAAACAATACATTGGAGAAGGTGAAAATGGTCCAATTAATTCATACCGTCATAATCCATATTCTTACTTCAATGAAGAATTAAATGCTATTGAAGAGGGACCGGATGGATTACCACGATATTCTAACCAGTTTGATGGTCAATATGCAAATTTAAGACCTGAAATTCCAGCTAAGAAATTCTTTAAAGTTGCTTTATTCGATCCAGTTTTCGCAAATGTTAAAGATGAACTTAAACAGCAATTCCAACCAATTATAGTAGCAAGAATTGCATCAGGTGCTTTATCTCAAGCATTCAAAGATTTAATTAAGAAACCATTATATCAGCAACGAGGTTTAACTTATGATTTAGTTAAGGAATCAGATAAAAGAAAATTTGAGAAATCAAATGATTATAAGAATGCAATTAATGAATATATTCGGTCTATTAATTTCGATGAAAATGCTAAAAATCAACTTCATGAACAAATACAGGAAATAATAGATTCAAAAGTTCCAGCAAAATAAAAGTTTAAATATATTTTTTTATTCGAATATAAATGAGAAGACGTTTCACTAGTCAAAAGAACACTAACGCAAAAGCAGAGATTACGGTTGGTTATAATGTAAATGATGATAAATCACGAATTATTCAAAATGTTAAAGTTAATGTTAGTCCTGAATTAACAAGGTCAGCAACTCAACCAAATTTATTAACTCGTGACTTACCGAAGAATGAGGAGGAGCAAAATAAAGAAGATGGAGACCCAATCATTTTATCTGAACCTGGTAAAGAACCTGTTGAAATTCCCACTTATCCAACATACCCAGCACCACTTGATAACCCATATAAAATAGACATTAATTCTGAATTAATGAAAATTTACCGTGATATCATAACTGATAATTATGATTCAATAATAAATTTAATTGACCAATCCGGTTTAATTATTTTACCTTATGAATCATTAATTCACATTATCGCCATTCTTTGTGATGTTCAAGATTCAGACGTGAAGATTCAATTTTTCATAGATGATGAGGTTTCATGCTGCGGAACAGTTGCAAAAATAAATCCTATAAAGGATATTAGCACAATTAAGATATCAAAGAACGGAACAACAACTGAACTTCATTTAACATATAATGATATTTATAATAAAATAGTTGATGAATATAAAATATCACTTGAAAAATTCTTTGTTAAGGCTATTTAATATTCAAGCATTAACATTATCGAATAATAATCCTTTGAATCATAATCGATAATAATTGACCTTTCACCAGTTTCTATCGTTTGTTTTATTTCTTTTTGTTCCCCACTATCCGGATCGGTCATTGTAATTGTTTTTGTTATAGTATCAGCTTTATCTTTAACTTCAATCTTTTTTCCATCGGGATATTTAAACCAAAATTCCAAAAATTCGATATTGTCAATCTGTTCATATTTTAATCTATCAATTACATTTTTAATACCATCTGAAAATCTTATGAAATGGTCATTATATGGGTTTGATTGAACTAAATTTGAATGAAGTGAAATATAACCTGATGATGAATATGACATCGACTCATATTTTCTGAAAACACTAAAATTTATAACATGAATGAATTTCTTATTCGTTGAATTTATGAATTCTTGAGGTAATCTTATTCTAGTTTTATTTATCACTGGAAAATAACGCTTTACCATATTTTTAATCGTAATAAAAAAATGTCAATTATCAATATTATTTCGAATAATAACTGTGAATTAAATTTAACAGTTAGCGGAATTTATAATGTTACTCTCGTTTCTGTGAGTGGTAAATTTAATCCCATTCTTTTAGACCCTTCAGATTATATATCATTTATTAAAGATGACCATGAGCCGCATAGCGGCGGGGTCGTAGACCTAAAAACGTATGATATGTATATAAATAATGTGATAACGAAATGGGATATTAACATGATTTTAAGTTATTTAAATGAATCATTTATCGTATGGTATGAAGAAAATTTTAAATCAAAACCTGATAAACTTTTTGAACTTGATGAAATAAATAACCTTATTAAATTTCCGCTGAAAATTAAATTTTGTACTCCTCGTCTTCGTTCATTGTTGGGGATATTAAATTTTGAAAAAGATGTTGGGGATGTTTTGTATTCTGACACTGGTTCTAATTTCATTTTAATCAAATGTGATAAAGTTAATACCCCAATGAGATTTTCACATCAAACATTAGACCCTAACTCTTACCCATCAATACAAAACATTTTATCCATCAACTTAAACATATTTTCTTTATCATATCCGTTTCAATTATCTGGGAATTCATTTATTCTTCATTCAAAAGATTTATCAAATATTAAATTTAGAATAACTGACCTATTTGATTGTGATTTAGAATTTATGAATGAAATATTATGGCAATTTCAAATAGAAAAAATAGCTGATGAGATAACAGATTAAATATTTATTTTTAAATCGTAATAAATGATTAAACAACAGCAACCACAGACCATTACATACGCCATATATGCATATAATTCAAAGACGGCAGAACAAACGCAAATGTTGAAATATGGAGATTTGGAGATAGTATTGAAAAATGACCATTTCGAATTCGTTTGCAAAGGTGGTGCAGTGATATCAAATATAAAAGAAATTTTATTTATGAATTCAAAAATTAAAGGAATAACGGATGATATAACATCAATTCCACCAGAAGAACAAAGATATTACGCATTAAATGCATTTCCTAAAGTTTTGAAGATTAGAAGATTTAATTTAAATGAGGAATTCATAAAAGGTTTCCTAAATGACATAATGAAGAAAGCAGATAAGGAATATGTGGATAGTGAGTTAATGAAGAAAGCAGATAAGGAATATGTGGATAATGCATTAATGAAGAAAGCAGATAAGGAATATGTGGATAGTGAGTTAATGAAGAAAGCAGATAAGGAATATGTGGATAGTGAGTTAGCAAAGAAAGCAGATAAGGAATATGTTAATGAAAAAGATAATGAAATTATAGAAAGGGTTGAATGGTATCATGAACGGACATCGAAGATTCTGAAAACTAAAGCTGATACAGGATGGGTTTCAGAATGTTTAGACCTTAAAGCAGATAAAACTTATGTTAACGATGAGTTAGCAAAGAAAGCAGATATATCATTTGTTAACGATGAGTTAGCAAAGAAAGCTGATAAAACTTATGTTAACGATGAGTTAGCAAAGAAAGCAGATATATCATTTGTTAACGAAATATACCAAAGTTTAGTTGGAACAAAAAATATTGAAACTATTGTTGGCGACTTTTCTGTCAATGAAGAAAACAAATATTTTAGATGGGAGTTTGTACAGTCCTTAAGAAATGGTATACGGTATAAACTCATTCCGAAAAATAACAATGAAATGTATGTAGGCTATATAAAGAATAATGGCACACAAGTTAAAGTTCCATTAGACAACAACTGCTACTTAAACTTATATGGAGACGAACAAAAGAAATATTTAAGAGTTTATGAAATGACGGATATGACATTGTCTAACGTAGCTCCAGCACCGTATTATTATGACTATGGTGTTGACGCACATGTAGACCCAAAAAAGCAAACATTATATTTAGAATATTATAGATATAAAAGATATAATGCAATAGAAAAAACGAGAATAGTATACTATTATGAAGATGACAAAAATAAATATTATAGTCAAGATTTTACATACCCTGAAAACATAAGATTATATTATAAAAATATTCTGACACAAACCAGAAGAAACCCGAAATAGTTACACTATATTTTAAGTTCAAAAGAGACAATCCTATAATATCTCATATGTTTGATTTAATGAACCCAGTAGGTTCTATTTATACATCTATGGATGTGAGAGGTCCTCAAGCAATGTTTGGTGTTGGTGCATGGGAACAAATAGTCGACAGGTTTTTGTATTGTGCAAACTCTTCAAAGGAAACAGGGGGAAGTAAAACGATTACAGGTGAAAATTTACCTGCACACAGTCACTACATAGATTTAAGTACATCTCAAGCAGGTTGGCATAAGCATAGATATTGGGATTGGTCAGGAATGACAAAAGGTAAAGGATATGATGTTAAAGACAACGTTAAGTTTGCCATAAATTGTTACTGGAGTGACACTCAGGGAGAAGGAAACCATACACATCGCGTTTCAGGATATACACAAACAACGGGACAAAGTAAAGATTACATGCCACCATTTATGACTGTATTCGCATGGTATAGAGTTCAATGAACGCTCAATGTTTGTGAAACAAACTTTAGGAGCTCCAAAAGAGCAAACAGCATAATTTAAATTTTTATTTTAGTATAAATGAAGATTCTACCATATGGTGTTATTGGAAGAGATAAAGATGGAAACCCAATATTTGATCCAAAGTTAAAATTAAAGTTACTGACAAGACAACAACTTGAAAAGTTGCTGAAACCAAAACAGAATGAAAAATGAGAAAATGAGAAAATGAGAAAGAAAAAAAATTTAAATTATGCAATTTTATTTTTATCATAAATGACCAAATTAATTAAGCCAACTATTTCTAAATTAATGATACCAATGAAATCATTTCATGGAGTACTTATCCCAGGTTCTTCACAATTAGCCGGGGCAAGTGTTGTGACTCAAGGTGGAACATTAGCGAATCCATTCAAATTATTAACTAAAGATGAACTTAATAAAATGATGATAAAATAACTGATAACAAAATTTTATTTCACTACTACCATAAAAACAGGTGAAAAAACAGGCGAGATCTCACCTCTTCACCTCAACATTATTTTTGGTCAAAGCTTCCACGAGAGAAAAGATTCCTCATTCGCTAAGGATTCCAAAAATGAAAACATTAACGTAAACATTAACGATAAAATTTATTTCCATGAATGTTGTCAAAATGTCAAGACCTTCAGGTCTCGTCACACAGTGACTGTTGTCACATTTTTTCAGAGAAGTTAATTAACCGAGTGACACATGGTGACATGACATTGTGTCAACAACACGAGAGGAAGGCAATAATGACTTATTTTTGAAGAACTGAGGGTGTCACCATGTCACCATGTTGACGACATGACATTTTGACAACAACACGGGTTATTCAATAATGACTTATTTTTGAAGAACTGAGGGTGTCACCAGGTCACCAGGTCATTTAACTCATGACATTTTGACAACAACACGGGTTATTCAATAATGACTTATTTTTGAAGAACTGAAGGTGTCACCATGTCACCATGTGTCACCAGGTCATTTAACTTCTCTGAAAAAGTGTGACAACATGACATTTTGACAACATTCCTGGGTTGAATGCAAAAATAAATTCAAATCATACTTTATACTGCCTCATTTACAGGTATTTCATCATCAGTAAATGAATCCTCATTATCGTTTGGTTCAACCTGTTTATATAATCCTTTCATTTCTTCTTTCAAAACATAACACCATGTTTGTTTACCATCTATTCTTCTCTGTTTCCTATCACATTTATCCTTAATGCTCATTTGAAAATTCTTGTCTTTCATGTCTGATGGTTTGCAGAATACAGCATTTTTACACATCATACCCGCACTCAATTCATCATAATGTGTATTTATCCATTCATCTAAAGGATTTGTTGATAATTCAATTAAATCTTGTTTGGCTTCAGTCATCGGTATGATTCGTACATTAAATGATGAAAGGTCATATTGCATAAAATATGTTAAAAGGTTATCATAAAATTCCTTTGTGCATGAATCCATCAAATTCTTGAAGTAATCAAATTGACCCTTGAATTTACCATTAACTCTTAAAACTACGTATCTTCTGTCTCCAACTTCAATTTTGACAGGGTAAACGTTATTAGTTACGAAAATGAAGTTTGCAACGTTCTGAGCAGTTCTTCTGGGTTGATTCTTTTCATTAATTCTAATCTCATTATCCGTTATAATTGATTTCAAAGCGTTGAAGTTTGCGAGTCTGTCTTCACCAACATTCTTGAGTTCATTAAGTACAAGAAACATTTTATTTTCAACAACTGAATTGAAATTACCCGTTAACTCACTTATTTCAGTAATGTTTTTACATGAATAACCAGCGAGAAGTTCAGAAATAATGTCTGTAAATCTGTTTTTACCTGTTCCCTGAAGTCCTTTCAAAATAATTGCTGTTTCATTCTTGATTCCAGGATGTTGAATCATTGATGCAATCCAGCCGAGAAGGTATTTATACACTTCATCGTTATTATCACAAATGGCTTCTTTAATGAAATTCATAAACATCTCAATTTTTGAGTAATCAAGCTTTTCGAGAATGTTGTATTTATAACCTTGAAACGTTGAGAAAACATCTGGGGAATCAGATTTAAAGCAAACACCCTTAACGGTTAATGAAGACAATTGATTTAGTAGTACATCCCATGCTGTTATTGTTTTACCTTCTTCTTTAAATAATTTAATCATTTTGAGTGACTCTTTCATGTTTGATTGAAGAACGAATGATATTTGATTCATTTTATCATGAATATTATAGTCTTTTTGAATGAAGTATTTGTTTCCACAATCTACAAAACGGATTACACGTGATAAATCCTCAATTACTTCAGAACTGTTTTTATACTGATGATTTTCAGCCTTGCGTCTAATATCTGTTATCAAAAACGAGTCATCAAGTTTGATATCAAATGTTATTTTTGGCTTACGTAATAAAGGCAAAACATATTCATCATAATATTCTTTTTGATATAGTTTTAGAATCTTTACCAAAACAAATGGAGAAGTCATTAAATGTGCATATCTATCACGTGCTTTTTCAAAATTACTTTTTGCATTTTCTGTTAAACTGCAGAAGTTATAAACGTTATCGTAGGCTTCATTAATTAAATGATTAGGTAACGAATTAATTGCTTGAAACAGTGTGAATAATGTAACTTCTTTTTCTAAATTCATGTTTCCACCGTCATTATGTACTTCAAAATCACTGATGCCATCAACTATGCTCTGGGCAAGTTTATCGTCAATGTTTACATCTTTGTTTTCATTCATGATATTCTTTATTTCTTCGTTCTTCTGTTCAACTCTTACCTTAATATTCAAATCATTTAATATATCGTTTACTGTTCTGGTTAATGTTGAATCATAACTTCCACGAATGAAGGAGTATGTATTGATTGGTTCTGTTGCATTCTTGCGAACTCTTGAATCAGCCATAACT
This sequence comes from Trichomonas vaginalis G3, assembly GCF_026262505.1. Lineage (NCBI taxonomy): Eukaryota > Parabasalia > Trichomonadida > Trichomonadidae > Trichomonas > Trichomonas vaginalis. The sequence continues at coordinate 17,114,800 of NC_067207.1, forward strand.
ACTAAAGAACGCTTTGAATCATCCATAGAAGTCATTATGTCAATATCATAATCATTGCAGGAATAACATTTAATCATTCTGTTCGAGGTTGAATAGAAGAAATTAGTGTTGCAATAAATGTGAAGACCTCCTGAAGCGGTTTTAACGATAACATCTTTATCCGAAAGTTTTGATAAAATGTCTTTTCTAACTGTTTCTTTAAGTTCATCATTGTACGATTTATTGATATCAACATCTATAATCGTTAAATTTGAAATTTTATTTACTAATAAAGCCATACCAGTTTTCCTTCCTCTTCCTCCATCATGTTTGAGGTAGTTATGTAAATCAATCTTGTTTTCACCAATTCTTTCGTTGAGGGTTTTAGTTTCTGCCACAACTAATTCCTCAACTAATGAATCAATAACTTTTTCATCAGAAACGATAAAGTTGCTGTTGTTGTTTGTTGCTGTCATTTATATAGGAATAAAAAAATAAAAATAATTTTAAAACTAACTTTATTTTTGGACTGCATCATATTTTCGTAAATGTTGTCAAAATGTCATGTTGTCACATTTTTTCAGAGAAGTTAAATTACCTGGTGACACATGGTGACATGGTGACACCTTCAGTTCTTCAAAAATAAGTCATAACTACCTTCCTCCTGTGTTGTTGTCAAAATGTCAAGACCTTCAGGTCTCGTCACACAGTGACTGTTGTCAAAATGTCATGTTGTCACATTTTTTCAGAGAAGTTAAATTACCTGGTGACACATGGTGACATGGTGACACCTTCAGTTCTTCAAAAATAAGTCATAACTACCTTCCTCCTGTGTTGTTGTCAAAATGTCAAGACCTTCAGGTCTCGTCACACAGTGACTGTTGTCACAAACTTTAGAACGGCATAATTTAAATTTTTATTTTTATCATAAATGAATACCCCACAAGCTCAAAATTTACCACGAATCATAACAAGGGAGGAAATGATAAAAATGATGCAAGAACATGTTAAAAATAACAAACCACTAAAATTGAGAAAATGTGGTTATGCGTAATGATGGAAAGAGAGATGTTGTCGAAGAGGAATAAAAATTAAATTTGGATAGAGTTTAAAAATTCATCTTTATTAAATTCATCTCTTCCAATCAATTTATTTATTCTATTAAATTCTTTTATTTTTGCTTCACTCAGTTTAAGGATTGAACGATAAGTTTCTAATTTTTCGATTATTTCTTTCCTCTCTTTATCGTTTTCAACCCCACCACATTGTGGCTTCTTTTTGTAATAACATATTTTTGATTTAATTCTGTTTAGTTTCTTTTTATATTCATCGTCTGGACTCTTGACTGCTTCGTTGTTACTCATTTCTTACGAAATAAAAAAATTAAATATTATTTAAATATAATGGAGTAATAAAATAAATCGGAATTTCTATTAATTTATTGTCAACTTCAACTAATGCATTGCCGTTAATATATCTAACAAATTCAGCTATTGTGTCAAATCTTCGTCTTCTTTTTGTCATTAATTTATCAGTTTTTCCATAATCGAGATGAATTAAAACTTTATCCTTGTTTAAAATTCATGAGCCCTGAATTAATTTGTTCACGTTTAACATCATTCAACCTTTCCATTTGCTTTCTAATATATTCCCATTCTTTTGAAATATCATTTTTCATTTCCACCGGTTTCATGTTTATTGTTCTATGCCATGTATTATTGTAATAATATACTAACTGCTGTATGATGGAGTCATGATTTCCATCCCAGTATATCTGACCATTAACCCCTAACGCATCTCTAAGAGTTCTCATTACCGCATCAACTATTTTATTATGAAACGTATATGGAGAGGATGAAAAGTAAAAATTAATTTGTGGGAAATAATGAGCCATAGCTGCCTGAAATCCTTTATCACCATCACCCCTTATATTATCTACTCTTTCATGATCTAGTAAGTATTGAATAGCTCTTCTTGTTTCCTGTTCTGTTTTCCCTTTCACCGGAATGCAATATAAATATCTGGTGTTAATGTTAATGGCAAATAAATAAGTAACGTTTCCTCTTGAATATTCTAAATGATCGATTTCGTATGAATATGGATATGGTGCAAATGAAGGGCGACTAAATTTTTCCTTTAACGGTTGAATTTTTGGGTCAGTTGGTTTATTTAATATTTTGAAATCCTTTTTAAAATCTTTTTGCTTCTTTAATGTTTGAAATGGATATAATAAAGTGAATGATGAAGGATTAACTGAAGGAGGAGGAGGTACTGTCGTTGGAGGGTTTGGTGTTGCAGGTGGTTTAATTTTATCTGCTTTGATTTTGGATTTCATTCCCCCCTTCATTAATTCTGGATGTATTCTATTCATTTGTTTTAAATATGCTGTATATAAAGGTTTGATATACTTTCCCGCTTCGAGTTTATGTTGAAGGATGAATTCCAAAAGTTGATCTTCATTTAAAAGTCGGGCTGAATATGGTTTAACTAATGAATCATAAATTAAAGCTTGTGCTTCATTTATGGTCTGAAGGACCTGGGCGTTTTGCACCTTTTTTTTTGTTCCTTTGGTTTTTTGCGGCTCAGGATTATATAATTTATATAATTTATATAATTCATCAATATCTTCTTCTGTTAATACTTTATTTTTGAAATCTTTCAATTGTTTAAGTTGTGATTTACTTTTTCCCTTTGAATATTCATTATTTTTAATTTTGTCTTTAATTTTAGAAATTATTTTATCATGATATTTCAAAACTTCATTTTTATAATACGAATAATAATAATCCATATCATCACCCGTTATATTGTTATCATGTTTTTGGAGATATGATTTTAATTCATAATAATTAAGAAAATTTTGATTAAGTACTAAATCATCAATTAAATTTTTTAAATCTACGCTATTCATTTATATAAAAATAAAATAAGTGTTTTAAGGGTGCCCGCCTCTTTGAATCATAGTATCAAAACCATTATTTACGGTTCCTTTTGTCTCTTCTGTGGCATTTTATTAAATAAATGGCATACAACATCCATTTTCACAACATACAGCCTTAGTGTGTGCTCCTGTTAATGCAGTCTTACCGATTGTTAAGCGAGTCATTGACCCGTTTTTAAGTTGTAAATTAATATTCTGACCATCAAATATCACTTTATCATTTATTATATCCAAATAATTTTTAGGTGTTAATTGTTTATTTTGTCGTAAACTAACTCCTTTCATTTTTTGTGCAATCTTTTTAAAATCACTTCCATCAATTGAACCGTTGAATGAAGTATAACACTTAGGACATAAAGCAACCATGTTATCACCTTGTTTCTCAATTGCTAAACCCAATAACTTCTTCTCATGTGCTTTTTCTTCAGCTTTATTCTTTAATTTAGGTTTAAATTTCTCATTAAAACAGAAGAAATCAAAAGGTGCGAATTTGTAAATGTTTTTATCATAAAATTTTTTATCGGTTACAATTGCTTGAAATGCTTGAGTGTTAGGAAGATTTGGGTCGCCAGCGATTGCCCAATAAGATGAATCAGTATCACCTTCAATGAAATGAAAACGATTAACATCCATGCATTTATACATAAAATCATAAATGAAAACCAAATACCAGTATTTTGCGTTATCTAAAGTGAAGAATGCCTCTTGTAAACATGTATCACATCTATAAAATCTATCTTTAAGCATCACTTGATACGTATCCTCTCCTATTTCTCTTATGTTTTTAAACTTATTTGACATACATGCAACGCGTGCCTTCTGTGCATTCATTATTTTAGTCTTTGCGTAATTTTGTGTATTCATTGCATCGTAACCATATGATCCATTAAGTGAAATCTTGCAAAATAAACTTTTTCCTTTATTTCCTTCTAATTCAGCCTTTTGTCTTTCGTTCATAAATTCATTCGCAAATTCATTAAAACAAGTATTTTTCGTAAATGTTAAAATTGATTGAATGTCATCAATGATAAAATGAAATCTGTCTATTAGATACCAAAGATAATAAGAAGAAAATGGTTGATATTGGTTGTGTGTTGATGCTAACTGAGTTAATTTCCTCTGTTTCTGGTCAACTGGTAGATTGTTTGATTTCATGTAATTATACATAAAACCACCAATTGTTTTTTCATCTGTGATAATATCAAAGTTTCTTATTATTGGTAAAAAGTTTATGTAATCATTAATGTATTTTTCATCAATGTGACCCTTTACTTCAGCCACGAATAAAGTATTTTTCTTCTTAATTATTCCCAGTGCTTTTGCTTTCTTTGTTGCTGTATCACAAATGATAACACCATTCAATCTTCCCGGCATATACATTTTATGGTCAGTATATTGAATGAAATCATGAGGATTAGATGAAAATGATGAAGGATATAATGAATTAAAGTCAACACCAACGAAATGAGTCATAATGTTGGAAGTGTCCTCATTTGATACAGTTTTAGTTTCTGGATTATATGAAAGTTTATTAATGTGCGTGATTCCTTTAAGATTTACTCTATGTTGAACATTTGATAAACCACCAGTAATTCCATTACGGAGGATGTGATAAGCTTCAACTGAATCTAGAGTCATTGGTAAATTATTTTTTAATGTATAATTTCTTAAATTGATTCTTAAACGTTGAACATCTTCATCTTTATTTGATTTTACGACATTGCAATAACAACACATTAACTGACAATTTTCTTTGGTATGTGGTTTTTCATTATCGATTCTATCTAATGTTGGTTTATTAGCATATGTAAACGCTTTACCACACATTTTGCATTTAGATGAAAGGATTAAATCGTGATAGTATTGATAGTCATCCATTGAAACATTGTTTTTAGTATCCCTTTCTGCTTTTTCATCTTGTTTCTTATATGAATCAATTTTATATTTCCAATACTTTTTTGTTAATTCAAAACTTGATTCCACATTTTCTTCTTCTGGATATGTTTCGTTAGGATTGAAGTTCTTATATGCTAACGCGTAACGAATCATTGATGCATTCGATGATAAAGAAAGATTATGGAGCATGTCAATTTTATAAACAAATGTTTCTTCAATAATTTTATCAATTGGGTCAATCATAATTTCAACGTCTTTATTGCAATAATGAATAAAATATTCTAATCTATTCTCAAAATTTTTAGCATCATTGAGATATATTTGATAATCTGAATCGGATATTGTTTCTTGAGTTAATGCTGAATAAAATGAATCTTGAGTGAATGGTTCCACTTTATATAATTCATCTTCGTAATTCTCCCATGTGATGAATTGATAAGGGAAAAAGGATTTAACACGTGATTTATTGTTTCCGAAATCTTGAGTGAATTGGTCTAATGTTCCACCCGCTATATAATTTCTGATGTCAATAAATCTTAATTCATATGGACAGTTTGTTTTCTTTACAATGATTTGCTTAAATTGAGAAGAAGAACCCAGCATTGATTTTATTTTCCATTTTGCAGTGTTTAAATCACGAAGAATTAAATTTAAATCAAACTTTCCCGAATTAAAACCTATGATATTCACTTTATTGAATTCCTCATCTAGAAGTTCTTTAAATGCTTCCTTCTGTTTTTCATTTAATGTATGGGACAAAGTCCCCGCCGTTTGGTCCGTTTGCGGCTTCATTAATTCTTCATATTGTTCAATATTTGATTTAGCAACTAATGAACAGGTTGAAAATAAAAATTCAATCCAATCAGAGATGAACGAATCACTTGATGTTAAGCAAAAATTCCTCGTAAATGTTTTATCACGGTCTACGACCTCGCCGCTTCGGTCCGTTTGCGGCTTTATTTTGACAGTTGATGATACCATAAATGGTTTTAAGTAAGCGTTCAAAGTTGCACATTCAGAAAGTTGAAGTTCTTCTTTAGTCTCTAATGTTTCGAAGTCAAAAGTAATATAATATCTTGTTGGTTTATAATATTCCTGCAAATTGTGAGCTAATAGCCATTGATATATCTTCTGTTTCGTGATATGTGGTGCATATGGTTGTTGTGTGTTTTGCAATTGAACGTCTTGAATTAATCTTCCATTATTTTCTTTACATTTCTCACAATGCTTTAAAAATCTTCTTTGGTTTTTCCTTTCTGGGTCATCACGGATAGAATAAACTTCTTCTTTGCAAAAGGGGCAAACTTTATATCCTGTGAGTGCTTCAACGTCTGTTATTCTGTCAGCGTGAAGTTTTCCACATGGACTCTGTGTTAATAAAATATTTACTGTTTCAAATTCTGGATCTATCATTATTGATTCCACTAATGGAAAGTCTACCTTGTTAATGTCTACGTCTTCTGGTTGAGGGTCACAATAATAAAAATCAATATTAACGTTTAACATTCTTGCTAACCTCTCACTTTCTGATGAAATGTCAAACCCTTCATATGCATCTATTGCTTCATTTAAATAGCTTCTACGAGTTTTAGGATTAACACCATCAGGAATGTTATAGAAGCGTTTAAATAACCTTCTACCTTCGGCTCTTATTTGATTATCATTCATTTTAGCTGTTCCGTTTTTGTTCATTTATGTAAGAATAAAAAATTAAAAAATAAATAAAAATAAAGTTTATTTTTTTTAAAGTCCAGGGCTAAAGTCCATAAAATGAATTAAGAACACATAAATTTTTATCATCTGCGACGTGACGAATACATTTTAATTTACTCAAGAATGCGTACCCTGATACATTAAATCTAATTCCTGTCTTATTTAATTTCACAACTTTGAAAAGGAATGTATGAATAGCTATAAAATGATGAGATGATGTTTTATGGGTTGCTTCCATTTTTTCTGAAATAAATGAATAAATATAATGTTTATAAGTTTTCATATCTTTTATATTCTTAATAACGAATGGTATAGACCTTTCAACTTCGTCTTCCTTCGGTGCTGTTCTTTCATATGAAACATTATTAGTATCTTCAATAATGAAACCACAATCGCATAAAATTTTATATGTACCAATTGTTTCTTTTGATATTTTATCTAACAAATCAAAAACTTTATCAACACCTGCACATTTATTTAAATAATAATTTGTGTAAATATCATGGTCTTCTTTCTTAATCGTATTTGTTGCATATGTTACATTTTTCAGTGCTTTTTTGAATTTTTCAGAATCAAGAGGAGGTGAAAGTAATATACATGGATAATCTCCATCGTCAATAAATTGTAACTTATGTTTATGAATAAATTTTGTGCCTTCTTCTGAAAGTGTTTCATCTATTTCACCATCTAATAAATTTTTAGTAGATTCCAAAAAGTAATTTTTATATCTTTCTTCATGAGATTTTTGAACTTCTGATTCTGAAGCTGGGATATTCATTAAACCCTCTACTTCATTCTCATTATATTTTTCAACTTCTCTTAATTCCTTAATTTTTTCATCTATTTCATCTCTTATTTTTTCCAGTCTTTCAATTTCATCATATTCATCATCTTTAATCCGTTCTTCATAATATTCAGGGAAAACATCAGGTTCTTTAGGTTTTTCTTCTTCAGATGTGGGATATAAGAAATTTATAACATCATCTTTATTCATTTTTCCATCATAATCTAAATCATTTAATAACTCCGCGAATTTTTGACAATTTCTTAAATAATATTTATTAACTTCATAACTCGCCTCCTCTAATATATCCTTTATTTCCTCGTTTGTGAATCCCAATTTTTTAACGTCGTTAGTCTTGACACTCATTTTCATACGAATTAAAAAAATAAATTATTCAAAAAATGTAAGACATGAATTTTCAATATTGGTTTCATACAAAATAAAAATAAATTATTCATAAATGTAAGACATGAATTTTTAAAGTTTATTTTTCATTCATGAATGATAATTATATCTGATTTCTTTTATTCTCTCATACATACTAGATTTAAAGAATTCAGAACTTTTACCATAATCTCCTAAATGTTTTCTAATCCCTAACGTGTGCCAGTTATTATATGAAACTGTATAAACTTTATCTTTATCTTTGCATCTTTCATCACTTCCAATATATTTATATCTCAGTTTTGATTTTGCATTTTCATAATCATTAACGTTTAATAATTCACAGTCTTCCTTTTTAAATAAATGTTTAAGATATTCAGGATTTAATACTCTACGTTTATATGCTCCTAACTTAGTTCTAAAGGTTTTTCTACAAAATTTAGGAATTCCATCCTCTTTAATGTCATCAATGATTTCCATTTCATTATTTTCAATTTCTTCTTCTCGTTTATGAGGTCTTTGATTATGACTCCATTGATTCCATGAAATTAAATATTCTTTATCATTATATTTATACCTCATTAGCTTATTTTGGCTTTCATATTCATTTAATAATTCACAATCTTCATTTTTAAATTGAAGTTTAACCCATTCAGGATTTAAACAATGTTTAATTAATCGCGGAATATCTGACATCATCTATATATAGCTTCTTTTATAAAAGATAAAAAAATAAATTATTTTAAAATTAATGTTAATTTTTTAATGATTTATAAATAAATATATTTTAATGCATCGTCTATATATAGATGTAACAAAAAAAGTCACACAACCCGCACTCATCTACTACTATTATTCTTTGCTTCTTTGGATCAAATCCATTTTAATAGAATTTATATACTATTCATCTATTAGTAAACACTACCGTATATTATTTTTTAAGCTATCTTATTTTTTGAACTTTTATTCAAATCTTTGGTCGCAAGAAGAATTGCATGATAAATAAAAACATTTAATCAAAGTCAATTTTATTTTTCATATTCAAATGGACTGAGTGTTAACATTTAACATTTTTTGCTAATTGTCGTCAAAAATTAGGCGTAAAGCAAAAATTGATATTTCATATGGTTTTATGATAGAAAAGCATTATATTCCCACTCATTATATTCGTAAATTTTGAGGTTTATCCTTCGCTTTTAAGATCATTGAATTTGATTTTTATATAAAATAGTTATATATTAGAAAATAATATGAGTTTATGTGATATTATTTTTCAGAAGATTTCATTCTATATGCCTATGAAAAGTACTCTCAAAACTAACTTTTTCCTAATTATAATTAAATCTAGAATATTGTATTATGCTTAGTATTATTTCATTTTTCTCATTCAATTTAGAATTTACAAATGTCAAAAAATTGAGAGCTGTCACTTTTGATGAATTTCTGTTTATTACAAAAATAGACTATCTATGATGTAATAGAGTATATGGTATTATAAAAATGGAAAACTATTTTCTCATAGGAAATAAAAAATAACGTATATTTGCAGTGAGTAGGCATGCACCGAGCCTACTCACGCATTAAACTTTTAATTCATTCTCTGGCCGACAAAGAGCCAGAGAATCACATCTGCATTAACTTATGCTGAAGTTTTCTGGATTTTCTTCCTCATTTGAGAGAAATTCAGAAAACTTCAGCATAAACGAATTACAGACATGCTCTCTCGCTCTTTATCGGCCAAGTACCACAACTACATTACACTAGGGCAGAGTTCTTCCGAGGCCTCTCATCAAATGAGAGACTTCGGAAAAACTCTGTCCTATTCGAGTAAAAGTACATTCTCTGACACACAAATTGTTAGAGATCACAAGCACACTACATTAGGACAGAGTTCTTCCGAGGCCTCTCATCAAATGAGAGACTTCGGAAAAACTCTGTCCTATTCGATTAATTACAGAATCCTAGGCCTTTTGGGAACCAGGAAAGAGTAGTAAGAGTACTTTAAGGCAATGTTCATTACGAAGTCTCTCATCGAATGAGAGATTTCGTAATGAACATTGCCCATTTCGAGTAAACTTACATCCCTGACCCTCAAGGGTTCAGGGAGTAGTACTGTAGTCCATGAGAGCAATAACGTATAACTAATATCGCCAGAAGCACAACAATTATACAGCCTAGCTACGCTATCTTAGCAGCTAGGCTGCATAGATATTGTGCTTTTGGCTTGCAGAAACCTCATGGAAGACCCATTGGAGATCTCCAGCCGAAATCACTTGCTGATGTAGATGGAGCAGCACTATGATTGGCCAGATCAAAGGCTGCGTAGCATCCCAGCAAGTGAATAGTCGGCGGCGACTCCAGCTGTGGTCCACTATGAGATTATGGCACTTTTGCGTTTTGGCGGGCAAAGTTTTTTTGATCTGACATTTGTAAACAGTTTACACTGTCAAATTTGGAACTTTACAAATGTCATATTTTTCGATCTTGTCCCGCTCTCTAATGAGAAGCGTTAACTTTACAAATTATTTATTCATCAAAAAATTAACATTTGATTGATATTGGGTTACAATTTATTCAAAACAAGCCATATAATCTTTGTTTAATACAGAATTGCTGAAGTAGAATAATAAAATGAAATATAATTGTATGCATGATGTGGAGCATATATATCATTTTGGGCTTTTCGATATAAATTTGAGGGAAGACCAAAATTTTTGTTACGGGCGCGACCAAGACCAAAATTTCACTATTTCTGACAAAATTTACGTGTCAAAATCGTAGTTTAGCTTGAAAATCCTCAAATACTAATCATCATGTCTTTCAACTTTGGCATTATATGGCCTAGAATATACTCTATCATATTATGCTATTAAAAACATATGTTAATAAAATCTATGCAATTAAATAGGATGATTCTCATTGAATATGAGCATATCAAATCGTTTATAATTGCCTCAGCATACTATAGTATCAACTGAAGTAGATTTAGCTGTGAAATCTTAAAAATGAAGTATTCTGTATCGTATTCATTATATCAAATATAATATTGATGAATATATACATTTGGTCATATAGAATACATATATAGTGAATTCATTCTAGTAAATTGTTTCATTTTCGCCTGCAAATTTCCAAAGATGATGGTTAATATTATAATTTAAAAAATAAAATGTGTTTGGAAGGAGTTGAAACTGTAAGTATCAATAACATTGAAACTATGAAGCAACCTATAAACAGAAAATAAAAATTGGAAGAGATTCAGAAATAATTTATTCATATTAGAATAAAATTGTGTAGATATTCTATCAATGATATTACTATATAAATATGTCATATTTGGATAACTATCTTTGTTTAAAATATGATTCATGAAGCTCATTGAATTGAATATCTGCGTTAAAGTATAATATAGTGGATTTCAATATAGCACCTTGTTTGTATATTGTATGAAAGCTCAATCATATTGTGAAAATGAGTTGAAATCTAAATTTTATGATAAATAAGCAATTTCTTTGTGTGAAAATCCTATTTGATTGATTAACAGATTGAATATTAGACTTTAACTAATAAACATACAAAAATGTCATTGAGTTTTAGAATAATTCTCTTTGGTTCATGAAATTGAAGAATCTCATTCAAAATCATCGATAAAAGGCATCCAAAGATGTGTTTTTAGCTTTATTGTGTAGGTGTATTTTATTTATGATTAATAAAATTGATTTTATTCATATTATTCAAATATTGTCATTTCAAATTGATTATTTTGCCATTTTATTTCTGGATTTCAATTTATATTTGTATATAAATGAATAAAGCTACAGATTTTATCTTTTATGCAAATATAATTTAGATATAAAACTAGTTTATGAAATTTTGATCTCATATGTAGATTTAAAAAACCATATACTTATATGTTTTGGTGTGCCCCCTACTAAAATTCAAAGTATTATTTTATCAATATTAATAATGCAGAATTTATGATGAATTTGAAAGCAATTCTAATGAATTACTAAAAATAATGTATATTATCTGATGTAATTTTTCCAAATTTTTTTTATTTTCTTCAATTTGATGTAAATTTTAACAAATCTCATATTAAATCTTAAAAATTCAAATATTTTTGGAGATTTTTTGTCTGTCTTATTTTAATCCTTATTAATCTATTATTGCATTTTCACTATCAAATTGGGAATTCCTCTATTCAATTATCAAAATTTGTGATATCACAGTATTAGATACGATACTCAGCATAAATAACAAAGTATATGAAAATCTAAACTATAAATAACATAATTATCGGGGAAAATTTCCATAAGATTGTGTTGTTTGTTATAATGAACATCACACATTTTAACAAACATGCACATAATAGATTTTCAAACGGAATTTTGAATAAGGTGAATGTTCTTTATTGTAACCCATTGAATGAAGTCTTAAATCATATAAAATCGCAAACCTCGAAACTTATATCATTCGATTAAACTAATAATTTCATCGGAAATTCAACATACATGGAGATTTATCATCAATGACGCAAGATATTATACAATAATCGATTTATTTTTCAAATTCAATAATTTATTAACACAAAGAACAATAAATATATAGGCAATTGTAATTTCCAGTACTAGCAACTACGAATTTTATTTCCATTTAATTCGAATTCATATAAATATATTATAGAAATCACTCAAATTGAACAGATTCGATTTTAAATGCGTTTTTTCAATTTAAATATAAAGGTAAAATACAATTTGCATAAATCATACTTTGATTACGTTGATATAAAAAGGCAAGATTATTAAATTTGGATGTATACCCTTATTATTTCCAAAATTATAATATAATTTTATTTTTACATTGTTTGCTGAATAAACAATACTTTTTAGGTAATAATATTTATTTTTTTTGTAATTGCGACATTTTGGAATAATTACATTAGAATATCTAATGCTTAACTATAAGTATATTTATTCCCGTTCTAATTTAACTAATAGACTATTTCATTCCATAACTTTGATATTCAATACAATTTATAAGCATTTAAAGCATTATCACAATATAAATGAGTTTTAATATATAATATTTATCTATTTGTATACTATTACACAATAAAAAAGCATTTTTGGTGGAAATGAAATACATTATACTTAAATGAATAAATTTAATCATTAATACAAGATAGATTTGCAATAAGTGTACTAATCTATACAACATATTGAAGAATTGCAAAATGTTTATATAATAATCAATAATCAATTTTTATATAATCTTCAGACTTCATCATCAAGATAAAGTATGATAGTATGGAGTATGCTCTGATGAGTGGTATACATAGAAGTCCCAGATAATGATTTTTCTCAAAAATGCGTCACTTTTGGTGAAATTTTGGTCTTGGTCACGCCCGTAACAAAAATTTTGGTCTTCCCTCTATAAATTTATTAAATGCATGGCTTTTAACAGTTTTAACCTAATTTTAAAACTAAATATATTAAAATTTGTCAGAAACAGCGTTGATCAACACACGAATGAGCTGGAAAGGCAAAATAATTAACTTTAGATTCTACAAATACAGGATTATGATGAGCTTATAAATAGAATAAACAACATATGATACACACACTAAGAGTTTCGATTATATTTTAGTAGATTGATACAGTCTGAGTTTATTGATTACTCTTACGGATTTATTGACATTATTCCGAAATTAATTATCGAATTTATTAGTTTATGAAATTAGATTAAACAATCTATGATATCGCTTTCAAATATTAAAGTTAGATGGATGTAGGCGCATCCTTAAATAACAAAATAGATATAAATATATTTTACATAAATTATATAACAAAAAATAAATAAATTAAAAGATTCTTTGGAAGAAAGAAAGATTTGGAGCTTTTGCTTCATATAACTTTGAACCATCAGCAGCAAAGAAAACAACTTTTGTATCTCCATTCCAAACACAGCTTGCAACACTTTGACTTACATTTCCTGGAATATCCTCTGTTTTCTGCAAACAAATGTGATTTTGAGATTTGTTTTTATTGTTAATAAACCATGCAATCGTTGGTGGATTGTTTGCGATAGAAACAAATCTTACTCCATTAGAAGAAGCGCTAACAAACTTTACAGAATCATTTTGGAATATTTGTTCAGAAAACAAAACATTTCCTGACCCTCTTTCAACAGCAGTAACAAATCCATTATTATCTCCAATTACAGAATAATCTTTGCAAATTCCTACGAAAGGAACAATGAACGACAATCTTTCAAACAATTTCTGGTGACAATTATTAGTTTCTCCAGAAGAAAATCTCGTAACTAACTGCAAAATAATCTTTGGATCTGGTTTCAACCATCTTTCCAAGAACATTTCAACTAAGTGTTCCGAATTCTTTTGTTTAACAGCATTAATAAATTCCAACGGAGAATTCAAAGCAAATGAAATAATTTCCGTTGAATCTCCTAAATTACTAATCAATGTCTTAAAGAAATCTTCCAACTTCAAATAAGAAATGAAATGATTAAAACAATTTGCCAAATTCTTCAAATAATCAACTCTTTTCGTAACAATAGGAAAGATATTTTCTGCTGCTTCTTTTATAACTTTTTGAGGAATTTCCTTGATGTATTTACACATCACGAATATAAAAGGCATTCTGATATTCCAATTCGGGAATTTCTTCATAATATAATCAACAGTTTCTATAACTTCTTCCATAGAAAAAGTTGCGAAATAATCCAACAAAACATTATAAATAATAAACCTCAAATCAGGAGAAGGAGAAAGTAACCACGTTGCTAATGCATCCATCATTGGAGGAACACTTTCTTTTATCGTCATGGCAGTTTTAATTTGACATTTTGCCGATAAAAGTGACAATTCACCTTGTTTTGAAGAGACGAAACATTGAGCAGTTGCAGAAGCTGCGACGCAATGAATAGCAGACAACAAAGAAGAAGTATTGAAGTTAATACTCTTATGGAGTTCGAATTTATCAGAAGAATTCTTAATTGCGGACATATTCCTTAAAGTTTGTATTCTTTGTAATTTTGGATTTTGTATTGTTGAAGAAGAATTTGTTTTTGTTTTTTCTGCTTGTATTTTTGTTCTTTTATGACTAGAAAAACTTATAGGAAGAGTTACAGTGTTATTATCTCCTCCTTGGCAGAAACCGAAACCTCCCAAAATCGGGATTTTCCCGAAAAGATCTTCTTCAACATGTTTCGTCCACAACAATTTCAAAGGAAGAAAAGTTGGATCATTCAAAACATCCAAATTATCAAATTTTTCAAAAGCAGTTACGAAATCACTGATATTCAAAACAACAACAAATGTCTGACAATTAGGCATATTAATACTAACGACATCAGAAAAAGAATGTGCTGATTCCAAAGCCATAATTTGAGAAGAAATTGATTTTGACAAAGAAACAGAATTTGGTAAATATGTTCTACTTGTTTCGTGGCCAAGTAAAACTCTGTCTTTGCCAATCAATTCGGAATCGCATGACCAAACATATAAATCTGATGATTCCGTTCTCGCATGAAAGACTCCATCAACAAAAGTAACATCAACGATAGGAGATTCATGGCCATCGCATAAACAAACACTGAACCAATCAAAACAATCAATGACGATAAAAGAAAAAGTGGCAATACAAATTATCCATCTCCTTTCTACAACGTAATTCACTTTTTTCACGGCTTCTGTCATTCCGTTGACTTTTTGAGGAGTTTTGCCCCAAATGCAGATACTCCCGTCATTGGAAAATGAAAGAAATGTTTGCGTGGGTAAAGGAGGTGAATAAAGTAAAAAGGAGCCTTTGTGAATTCCTATCGGCGTGTCAAAATTGTCAAGAAACACGTTTCCATCGGAATCTATTCTTGCTTCATGAGAAATTGGTCTCATTATGCCACATCTCGCTCTGTAACGCCCGGAAAAGTAATTTGACAAATCACAAATGAAAGAATTAGTGTTGGAATAGATTTGTATGATACTTTTTCCAGGGGAATAGATAACGAAGCCTTCGCATGAAGCGGAGATTGGTTCTGAGTAGTGTTTCAGTGAAAAACTCAGATCTAAAATGAGTTTCGGCTCAATTTTTGGTAAATTTTCGGAATTAACTGATGATTTGATGACAAATGGCTCAATTCTCGTTGTTTGGTTGGAGTGCTTGATGAATAGATATTCCTTACGGCATTGCAGGCAATCAAAGACATAAGAAGTCTCTTTTGAAGGAAAAATTTCGAAAATTTGGACTTTTCCTGTAAAACTGCGAATAAAGAACTTCGTGGTGCTTATCCAGCCGCACTGTGAGTAGGAGTTGCCTTTCTGTGGTGGTGGAGACCGAAATGGCTGTCTTCCGGACTCAATAATTTCCCAAAAATTATCTGTAAGAGTAAGAAGAAAAGTGAGGTCAGGAGATGGACTTTGAGTAATGAATGACGATTCTGATTCGTAATGTGTCGAAAAATTGAAGCCTGCATCGTTCTCTGAGATACTTAGAACATCTACTGTTCCATCATAGGTAGAAATCGCGTGCATTGAGCCGTGATGTGTTATTGAGGATATAATCGATTGGAATCCGCTGATTGTCATGATAATTGAGCCATCAATTACGTTGGCAATTTCAATTGTTCCGTAGATTTGAGATGCGATCATAATTTCTTGTTTGTATTCATGGTTAGCTAAATAGTTTGAGTTTTCTGAGAAAAGCGATGGTCTATTTACAACAATTGTCAAATCTTCGACTGAAATTATGGAAAGAGTGCCATCTTTTGATAAATATGCAACACAATCTGTATATATGAAAGGTGAACAGCGTGTGATGCATGTTATTGGTGATTTGTGACCAAATAAAAAACAAATTGGAAAAGCATCAATGATTTCTCCGTTATTAGAAAGAATTTTATAAGCAACTATCGTTCCTGTCTTTGTTCCTGCAAATAAAATTGAAGTAACAAAGTCATCCGACCATAATTTTGAGTTTGGAATTGGAGGACGATTCCAAGGAACAGAATAAAAGCATGTAAAGTCAAGCATAGGTGTTGACTGATCTTCCCAACAATGAAAACCTACCGCGAGAGGACACGGATTGATCCTTTCTCGAGGATTCATTTTTTGATAAAAAAAAATACGGATCTCAAAAAATTTTATCGAAAATTTTTAATCAGGATTTGGTTATTTTAATTCGGTTATACGTATCCTTGGTGATTGTAATTAAGCTATAATTTTATATTATTAGAAATATCTGGAAGATCAATTTTTGACACACAAATTTGACAGTTGTCACTTTTAATTCCATTAGTTTCGGACAAAGTTTCTCCCATTTGTAGTGGAGATGGAAGGCTTTGGGATACATATTAATGTTATATACCCCAAAGCCTTTCATTTCCGCTACAAATGGTAGTTTAACAAGTCACCATTTTTTTTCTTTAAAAAGTGACTTTGGTAATTATGTCACGTGCTCCAAAAAAACTTAAATGAGATCACATTACAGTCTTATGACTTTTTTTTTCAAAAAAATTCCAAAAAAATTGAAAAAGTAACAGAAAAATAAAAGTGATGGAAAATTTCCAATTTCATTTTTTTTTAAAGTTGTTATGGATATAATAAGTAGATGTGATTCCAGCTTAAAGGATCTCGTTATTACTGCTTCACGAAATTCAAAGGACAAAGTTCGCCAACTGATTTCTAATTGTATAGCCTCTTTAAGGAATATCAAAAATTTACAATCTTGCAGTACTTTCCTTGATGAATTTCTTTCACATGCTCAGATACTTGCTAAATGCAGGCCAAACGATGGCAATCATGCTAAAAATGTCAATGACTTTTTAGAATTCGGAAAATTTTTGTTAGAAAGTATAGATATTTCCAAAGACCAGAAAGAAGTTCAATCTGCTCGTGCTTTATACCATGCTTGCTTATCTATTACTCAAGAACAAACAGATCATTACTCATTTATTTTCTATCCTCCTTACACACATGAAATTTTTGAATATCCAAGTGTTTATACATTCAACTATGAGTACCGTGATCGAATCCTCATCCCTCTTTTCAAACTTACTGATACTAAAACCAATTTTATCATTTTTACTTCAGATGACGAGAGTTTGATACATGAAAACGCATTATGGTTCTATAACCAATACACAGAACTCGATATTGTTACAGATCTCAATAGTTTACAAACAGCATTTAACGAAGATCGAAAAGTTCTCGCTTTCATTTCAGTTTTCGACGCCACAACATTCATGATACAAAACAATGGTAAGAAGACACCTAAAATGATGGTTGTTTACCACGCAATTGACCATAAAAACATCAAATACTTTAGTATCTTAGATGTTGTCAGAAAAATACGCAGGGAACGTCGTCTTAAGTTCATTCTATCACTTGCTAATCCCATTAATGTTGGTTTCGAGGTTTCTGAGACAGAACAATTAAATATTAATCTTGAATTTTCACAAAAATCTCAAATTGAAGCACTTTCATATGCTACTAACAATAGGAATAGATATGGATCTAAGATTGTCTACTTTGTTGACTCTTTATTCGATGTTCAGAACATAATTAACGAATACCAAAAACAAACATCGAATTTAACAGTCATTTCACCGGAAAAGACACCAGAAACAAGTGCCAAAGACATTCTATCATTGTGTCAGAACAAATCCTGTTTAATTCCTTTGTTTTCGAACATCAAATCCCATTTGAATTTGTTTAACACTCAAAATCCCAATTCTTCCATTTTTGTTTTGTTTGTTTTCGGAGATACACAGAGCTCAATCATGAATTGTAGTTTCGCAATCAATGGCTGCAAAAATGATATGAATTATATGTATAAAATTTCAAATGTTCATGGAAATTATAATTATCTTGTTTTGGAAAGTGCTGAACAAAGAACTAAGACAAGAGAAGAAAGAAATTATGATACAATAATCGAGGATTACTTGAATGATGATGAATTCGAGGGATTCCATGAACAAAAAGTGTCAAATTTGACAGTTTTGAACAAACTCATTCAATTTTTGTCAAAAAATTATATGGGATTTTTCACAGATTTCCAAACGAATTCTCTCATGATGAATGCAAATTTGGATTCGGATTTCATTACTATTATCAATTGTTTGTCACAAATATTCGAATCCAATGAAAACAACAGAATTCTTTTGATAAAAGAAATCGGAATTTCTCTCAGAAAATTGTGCCAACTTGAATTAATTTTGACAAAAAGTGACATCAGAAATCTCATTTCTCTTAAGAATTCTGACACTTTACATGATCAAATCAACGCAGAGATTGTCAAGCAGTTTGCACGAAATAAAGCAAAGAGAAGTGATGTTTCTGTTTTCCAGAAAAGACCAGGATTTTCTGACAATTTTTATCCAGAAAATTTCTATTATTTGTGTGATAATTACACATTTATTCATTCCACTGATAAGAACAACTACACGTTCATTGACTGTCCAGGATGTGTCCATTCTGCTTATTTCACAATGATTTTTGATATGGTTTATCCAAACATGAAATTAAAAGTTTATCAAAACAAAATTGTAATTGAAGATCAAAAGATGCGAAACATGATTGAAAAAACAGTTAAAGACATTGCCTCAATCATGCCATTTGTTGGTGAAACATTGTTTGCTATTGAAATCATGAATAACATCAGTTTGGAATTGATTTCAATTGGCGATCAATTTTTCACAAGACTTCTTGAAACAAATTCACTTTTCTTTTACAAATTTGATAAGCATTGTTTTGATTATTGTTTGAAGAATATCAATTTGCTGAATGATCCAGGCAAATCATTGAGAATTTCATACGTTGACAAAATCCTTCCTCTTCTTTTAGTTTCAGACAAAGATCTTAAACTTCCATCACAAGTCATCCATTTCACTCAAAATCCAAAGATCGAATATGTCTGTGATTTAAGAGAATTAAGTCAACTTGAGAAATGCGACATCGAATTAGATGACGGCGAAATTGCAGTTGATGAAGTTATCTTCAATCCTCCTGCTTCTAAATTCCATCCAAGTTTATTCAACTCAGAAGGTGCCGTTGAATTTCTTCTTGAATACTTAAGAGAACATGATATCATTTGTTTCCCTGATAACAATAAAATCGGTATGTCATGGCGTGATGCACAAAAAGCTCGTAACATTTTAGAAGAAGATGAAGAATTTAATCCACCATTCAAAACATTGAACATCAATAAAGATGCTTCTCTTTCATTAGTTATCAGCAAAACTAGTGAAATCTCACCATATTGGGTTGTTGACAGTCAACGAAAACTTTTGATTGTTCCAGAATACGAAAGTGAAACCGCTAAATCTATTTTGTCAGATTTTGTTTATGAAAATGAAATCGAAGATTTCGATGACGTCAAAGTATTTGGATGCACCGATATGTGTACTAATCCAGAAGAAAGTAAGAATTACATTGTTGCATATGATGTTAAAAACAATACAAGTCAAGCGAAACATTTTTGTTTGACATGTTTAGAAAAGTTTTTACATGATGCTTTTAATGAAAACAAAGGAAATACTAAGTACAACCAAATGCCACGTGCTATCAACTTCGAAGGATACTCACCTATTGGTCAGATGTTCTTTTCTCTTTCAGATGAGAAAGTCTACAGTTTGATGCAGCGATGGCTTAAATCAGTCATCATTGTTACATTGCATACATCTCCAGGCAAAATCTACTTCTGTCCAGATCACGAAGAAACAGTCTATGATTTCAAGAAGAACTTAGAGTGTCCAATCTGTCATAAGAGATTCTGCAACAAGTGCATGACACACCACAACAAAGGCGAGATTTGCAAGAAAGACTTAGAAGAAAATCTTCCAGAAACTGACATGATGAAGAAATGTCCACGATGTGGCATTATGGTCTTCAAAGAGTCAGGCTGCAATCGATTGACATGCCGCTGTGGTGCAAGTTTCTGCTGGAGATGCAAAGCATGCTTTAATTCAGAAGGTGAATGTTATGCTCATTTGCGATCTGTCCATGGTGGCTGCTGGTAAATTTTTTTTTATAAAAATAAATATATAATTTTTAATAATTAAAACGATTGCTTTTGAAACATCAATTGCATATTGGAATATTTAGATGAAGCTGATAGATCTCACAAAAGTGTAAGAAATAATATCACAGAAAATTCTTTTCCTTTCTTGACTCATTCAAATGTTATATGGAATACATTTATGATACAACAACAATTGACAAATATATTAAATCAAGTCGAAAAGACACCGAAAACAAACGCATTTTTGTCGTTAAAAGGTGTTATTCGGGTCTCTAATCCAACTAATGATATAAAAGCTCTTTTTAAGCTGTTGAATCAGGATCATTTGTTCAATTGAAAGCTGAGGATTCTGTACTTAAGCGAATAGGAAAAGTTCTTCCGAAGTCTCTCATAGGAAGAGATGCCTCGAATTTCTACTACAGCTGATAATACAAAAGTTCTTGTTTTGAAAATGATTTTTCGTTAATCTTTTCTTTAAAATGTATTGGTTTACCTCTCAAATATCAATTAACATAAATTAATATACCTTATTCTTTTTCTTGTTTAACTTCTTCTTCATTATTTCCTTAAAAAATATTACTCAAAAGTTAAAAAGAATCAATTAGAAATATGAGTTGTTTTATCTAAATAATTTTACCGTTATGGTCCTTTCAAAATTTGATCATTGAGAATGTGCTAAAATGCCATGATATGAAATATGATTTTTATATTCAAAAAAGAGATGTTACGCCATGAAATCTGCCTGTTTTCAACATGCTGAACAATAATTTTTGACTATGATTTGCTTCTAATAATGTTCATGGTCAGAAACGCATTTAAATTTATTGAATATCTCTCAAATTTTATGTTGTCACTTTTGAATTATTTCTAATTTGTAAATTAAAAGCCAAAATATTTATAAATTTAGAAGGATTTATCATTGAATATCTGATGTATGCTATATAACTACTAACTAAATGATGATCTAAAGTGTCTATATTCATTAAAATGTGAGTTTTCCATTTTTATTGATTCAAAAAAGCAACAAATCTTCATCACTATTTCAAAAAACAAGATTTCCATTACGGGCTAATGATATAATTATTTTTTATCTTTCAAAAAACATGATTATTAATTAACAATAAGAGAATTTCCACAATAAAACGTATTCATAAAGGTAATTCTTTGATAAAAGATTTTAATGATATTAATATTTCAATAATAATTCAGAATTGAAAAACAAAAAATAATAATATAGAAAAAATTACGATTTTTTTTGATTAATCATATAGAATTATTTAATTTTGCTTTCATATTTCATTTATCATAGTTATAGTATTGCGACACTTCAATATAAAGAAAATAGCAATGATCAAGTTGTTATCGGATGTGTTGCCGATTCAACTGGCGAAGTTTTGTTTCCTAATACTGTAACAACAATAGAATCTCTCCAAAATTGTAAAGATTCAATCAAAACGCTCCATTTTCAAGAAAGTAGTGAGATTACAACTATCGAAAGTTCGAGTTTTTCTGAAGCAAGTCTTGAATTCGTAAATCTTAGTGAATGTGTAAAACTCACAATACTTGATTCATCTTTATTTAAGAATTGCAAATACTTAAAAACAATTATATTACCCCCAAACCTGTTGAGTATCGAGGCGAGTTGCTTTTATGGGGATGAAAATTTAACATCAATAAATTTACCAGATTCTTTAGTTACTATTTCAGGTTTTGTATTTTCAAACAGTCATTTAACAACAATAAATATTTCGCATGATTCTAAATTAGCAAAAATAGATAGCGATTGCTTCTCTAACTCAAAACTTAAATCAATTTTTATACCAAAATTCGTAAATTACATTTCAATATCTGCATTTATGTCTACTCCATATTTAGAAAATATCTTAGTTGATCCAAAAAATACAAACTATAAAAGTGATTCTGAATCTCTTTATTCAGGAACAGATAATTCTACATTATTTAGAGTTGTTACATCATATTCTGGTGAATTTATTGTTCCTAATTATGTTAGAAATATTAATTTTTATTGTTTTTGCTATTGTACAAAAATTACATTTGTTCAGTTTCATGGTAATATGATGGTAATTGATCAAGGTGCATTTAATAACTGTATAAATTTAAAAAATATTTCATTCCTAAGCAATCCCGATTACATAAGAATTTATTCGAGTGCATTTTCTGATATTACTAATACAATAAATATTAATTTTCATGGCCATTTTAATCCTATTTCTGATAGTTCTTCAACTCATGTATTTCCAGAAGGAAGTAATTTATATGTCTCAAGTCGAACAATTCTATCAGAAGATTGTATACCATTTTTCGGTGAAAAATCAATGAATGTTTATATTACAAGCAAAGCAAAAATTGCAGATGCCATGACATATAATGTCATTAAGCAAATTGCTATTGCAATCATACACCTAAAACCAATGCAAAATTTCACTTATAATCAAATTAGATTCGCCCGCATTTTGAATCTTATTCCTAGTCTTAAATAGACTTGTTTTGTTGAGCCATCATTCTATGAATCAAAGATATTAGTTTTATTCTTTATTATGTAAAATTCCCTTATTGGCAGTTGAAAGAGCAATATTTTAATGGAAAGATAGAAATGGAAATTGTAAATGAATACTAAAAAGTAATTGAAGTTGAATTCCGAAGATGAAAGCAATAACGACATGTTAATTAGAAATATTTTGAATTTTTTCTTTGCAATAACTCTAAATAAGTATTATTTTAAAATATATTGTTCCAGCATATCAATTTCAATCATATTTATCTAAGTTTTGCAGTGAATTAATTATCATATGTGCAAAATTCTCTCATTTGATTTGCGTTTGCAAAAATATCTTCGTTAAATCTTAAATTTACTATGATTAAGCTCATCTTTCTATGCTATATCTTTATTTTTCAAAAACAGATCTTGAAATGTAATTTTTCCCAATTATTTTGAGTGCTGAATGTATGGACGAAGTTATATGAAACCCATAATTTCAGGTCGTAGAAAACAATTTAACATAATTTTTTTGAATGCGTCATCGCAATGTTAAATGGGCAACTGCCTGAAGATAAAGTCAGCCGATTTGTTCAACTCGGCTTAGTCATTGAAGAACTATACGACGCAACAGAGAATAAAATAACGCAACTTTCAACAAAACTTATTACTCTTTTTCAATTCAAGAAGAAATACATTCGAAACATTGTTGACAACATGTTCCAAATCTCACGTAGGAGGTTTAACATCAGGAAAATCCTTTCAAAAATTTTATATTTTGTAACAGAATTTTCCACAGAGTTTAAACAGTTAATTGAAGCAGAACTTCTAGTCCATGTTAATCCTCTTGACCTATTTTTCCTTCATTTTTGCTGCAGAGAAAACCTTGTTCCACTTCCTCAGCTAAAAATTGCATTGAAAGACTATTTACTTGATCATAATCGAACGTACTGGTCTCGGGAGATGTTATTTTTCCTCGGCCAGTTCTTTTATCGCTCAGAAACTAAATTTTATTTCGAACAACTCGAACTCATCAAAAAAGGCAGTTATTACAACACATACAAGTTCTATTTTGACCACCTTGAAGAATTTAAATCAAATGATTTCTCATTACTCGAACATGTTATTGAATACGGCGACAAACCAGATTCATTGAGGTCAATCATCCTGCACGATGATTTCGAATCATTCTATAAATACACACTCTCGAATTCATACATAATTGACCCAAAAGAAAGGTTATCTTCCTTTTTTATTGATTCAGAGTACAGAGTTTACGGAATTTACGATATTATTTCGGCTATACAATTTTCTGGATCCGTTAAAATTTACAGATATTTGAAATTACAAAATCCAAAAATTACAAATTTTTTGGACAGTTTTTCCATTCAAGGAGGAAGCATCGAGATCATCAAAGACATTTCGTTCCAGAAGAATATTGCTCGAAAATGGCTTTCCGAGTCAATTCTTTTTCATCGACCAATTATTTATGAATGGCTTTGCGAAAAGACATGCGAACATATAGCCAATGTAAACTCTATCGCTTCAGGTAACAATTTCTTGTTTTTAATCGACCAAAAATACAAAAAAAATATTCTTTATGGAAAAAAGGACTTTAGCATTATCTGTTATAGCAACGAATACTTCCTATGCTATATCTATGCTTCTTGTGTCGAAAACGGCATGATTACGCAGATTATTCGTTCAGATTTGCACATCGCTTTCGATGAGTATCTAAAAAGGAATCCTGTTGAGAAAGGATTCATGAATCTTATTATTGAGAACAAAAGCAGAAAATGTTTTGAAATTATTAAAAAATTTAACGTAGATCTTTCTCCTGAAGTCACTACTAAAGAAATAACAAGGAACTCTGCAATACCAGAAGTTGTTATTGGTCTTGATTTGGCAACACTTCGAAATGTTGAAGTTTTATGTTATCCAAAAATCAAAGAAAAAGTTTTCTTGAGTTACCACTACTACATGAAAGCTTACGAATGTCAGTTTTACAGCGCTTTTATTTATTTGTGCAGTAAAGCTGATTTCAGTGATTTTCAACCAGAATTCTTCAAAGGAGTGACTTATCCTTATTACAGGATACTGGAACTTTACGGTGCTCCTGTATCCTCTATTCAGACTTATCATAGAAAACCTTATCTTTAGTTTATTAAAAATTTTTAATTTAATTACATTTTTATTAGTAAAATATAAAGTCTAACAGTATATAATACATAGTGATTTCGAATCGTTCTCAGTATGTATAGACATTTCAAAAAATATATTCAATTCGATTGTTTACGTCTCCATAGTGTTTGTACACCCATAAAGTTGAGAAAAGTCCAGCGAAAAAGTTAATTTTAAGACAGAATTTCCAAAAAAAATTTTATTCGATCTACATTCCAAAATGTAAAGGTCAAAATTTCCAAATTCAGGAATAAGAAATATTAAAAAAGTAGTTATATAGAATGCTTTTAAAATGATGTGTATACGAAAATTGAAATGACAAATTTCAATTTTCGAAAATTATTAAATTGAGATTGCCTCAATTTGATTTTACATGTTGGCAAATTGTCAAATGACAAGTGAATGTCATTTGACAATTCTATTTCAAAACCATTCTTTTTGAGAGAATTTCACGTGCAAGTTGATTGAAATAGAATTCCAACCATTATTCCAAAATTTGAGTTTAATTTGTGATTTATATCAAATTTTGTATGTTTTTAGTAGTTATTCGATTTATTGATAGAAAATTTGAATGTGAATTGAAATTGAAATCATTATGTTTTTTGCTTTTACTTCTCTTGGAATCTCCTGGTTTCCAGTTGGACCATACATCCCAATAATGAATGAACATAAGAGAATAATTCCCCGCACTCGTTGGGTCGAACCATACTTCCCATTCCAAGAAGCCGAAGAAAATATAATAAGATATCCAAGACCAACCAGACCACATCCAATATTCCCAGGACCAATATATATCCAGAAGGCCGAAAAGAATGGCCCATTCAGACTATTCCCAATCCATCCACTACCATCCTTCCAGGAAGATGAAAATGGCTTTTTGAAGAAGCTCAAGAGACACCTTGGTGCAGGCGGTTTCATTTATGGAATCCCATTCCAAGAAGCCGAAGAAAATAAAATAAGATATCCAAGACCAACCGGGCCACATCCAATATTACCAGGACCATTCAGACCATTCAAAATTGATCCATGGATTTTCATTAATCCTTACAAATCAAAGTAAATCTTGCTCTGCCGAAAGAGTGAGAACCTTAAAACACTGGTAAACAATTAATTTCCCTCATTGATGCAAATATTTTTGTATGATTTATTTTAAATAACAAAACAAACATAAATATATATAGTAGAAAAGAATTAATAATTGGGGATAAAGCTAATTGGCATTTGCAGATTAATTTAAGGGATATCTGACATATCTAGATACTTTTTCCATTTTTAAGATGTATTACAGTCCCATATTCTTAGGGGATGTGCTTCTGTATGAAAAATCATTATCTTCAAAAGTTAAGTACAAATATTTCAATGTTTCGGCCCAAAAGTAACTTTCCATAACCTTTAGACTCCACCTTGATCCGTTACTATTATAAACACCAACATATCCATTGGAAACTTTACAAAATTTAACAATTCATTTGAAAATTTCCCAATTATACTATCTATATATCTCTTTTCCTGTAAATTTCAAGAGTGAGTATATGGATTCAATTGTTTCTGGACGTAAAATATATGATTCGGACCAAAATGAAATAATAAATTTTCCATCTACAAAATCATAGTCAAACATATCGGCACCAAGACCGGTCTTAAATAGATTATATAATTTATAATATCTGTGAGTTAACTCTTCTGCAGTGTTGAGATCAGATTTCCATTCAGAATTTTCTTTAACTGCTCCTGTTGCAATTGTGCCAGCATAAAATGTGGATAAATGTCTAATCCAGTAGATTATTTTATCATCGTCATAATCGTGAAGAATGGTAATATTATTAACTTTTCCTATTGCTTTCTCTTTTATCATTGCTAAGTATTTCATATGTTTCTCAAGTATTTTGGATGATGTTCGACCGGATAAAATGTAGCTTTTTATGATATATTCATAATATGAATCTGCTCCTCCAGTAATTCGAATAATGTCCGATCTATTAGACTGATTTACATCAACAATACCGACTTTTCCTGGAAATTTTGTCCATAAGTGTCTATAAAGTCGAGTTGATAATTCTATGTATTTTGGATTGTTCGTGAGCTCTGCTAAGGTCATAAATTTTAACTGCATTGATTCTTGTTCAGCAAGTGCACCTCCATTGTCGCTTAGTCATGGCGATATTAAACCATCCAATTTCTTAATAGACAAATATGGACGAATCAAGATTTGCGACTTTGGTTTGTCTCAAAAGATTACAGAAGAACCAAATACTATTAATCTAGTTGCAACTTTGGCATAAAGATTCCCTGAAATGGTAAAAATTTTTACATCTTCATTGAATAATCTTTCTTTATTTGAATCAGGAATTATAATGTAGCAAAATGTGGTTGAAGACACAACGGAATTTCTATAAGAGAACTAAAATTTTTATTAAAATGAAGGTATAAAACCTGCAAATGTAAATGTTAAGGAATTACTTACTGCTTTGCTCTCCTTTTTGGTATTTACGAATAATCTCTAATTCTTTGCTCATTAAAAACAAACTGATTTGCTCTGTGTCAGAAAGCTTTGGTTTCTTCTTTAATTCGGCTACCTTTGCCTTTAAATTTTTTTTTCTTAGTGAATCGCGCTCACTTTGCTTTAATTTGATTTCTTCGAATTTATCGTTTTGTTTATGGAATAATTTAGTAGTCATTCTATCCCACGGTCCAACTTTTTTAGATGTAGCTAGTTTGTGAGATTCTTCGTTCCTTAAAATAATATTACATTTTGTTGGTTCGAATAATACTGCATCAACACCAGTTTTATCGAGTTCTAATGAATCAAGAAATTCTTTGAATTCACGAGCTCTCTGCTGCTGTAACTCTGTTATCTTAGAATTTCTAATATCGAGTTGTTCATCAATAATTGCTATTTTTTCCATAGCTGATAGATATCGGTTCTTTCTAATCGCTCTAATTCCACGGTCAATATCTTCAATCTCATGATAAATGTCGTAAACAGATTGCGATGACATTTTTCAAAAAATGTAAATAACCTTAAAATTTTATTGATATCTATAACAAGTTTCCCAGAAATATAATTAGAAAGGAGGAAACATTTTTATTTTATTGTCAAAATGGTTTTAAGTGTTGAATTTTCATCAAATAACTTATTTTAGGAATTGGATGTGTTATCTCAACAAATCATCGTCAGCAGACACTATCATATCAAATTGCTTAAAAGGATTTGAATCTAGCATATTCAAGTGAAATCCAGATGAACTTTTCGGACACGCCCAAGACAAATTCATTTCTTATTTCAGCCCTTCTTTTCATTGAATATTTTCGTAGCTTTCTTAAATCAATTTAACTTTGCCAATGTTTTAGTATGCAAAAATTCAAATTATCTTGGTATTATCAATCAGTTCGATTATAGTTTAAATTTCACATCATTAAATAGTTATTATTCTAAAATGTGAACACAATTATGGGTTTTCTCTCAAAATTTTTTATAGTTCTTCTCAAATTTGTGACGGACAATTTGTATGGTTTAATTTTATATTTAATAATATTACATGGTTTATTCACTAATAATAAACTATATGATTAATAAAAATCTGATCAGGAAGCATAAAATGACATAAAATGACATAAAATTTAAATGATCTCCAACTGACAGTGTTTATAACGAGTTATGGTACTATTATTTTGGCGAGGCTGAGCAGATTTCGCCAATATCGTGTAGGAATTGTCAGCCAATTCCAAAAAATCAAAAATGTCTTGTAGCTCGATGTCAATATATTCATTTAAAAAGTGGTGCTATTAGTTATACAAAGAACAATCTTGATGTTTTACATTCAGAATGCAGCTTTTGGAATATATCAAAAAACAATTTTGGTGGAGCTCTTTATTTTTCTGGATCAATCTCATTAGTACAACATAGAATATGTTCTTATCTGGTCCAAATTGATGTATCTGATTATAAATGAGGTCATCACTCATATACATCATGTTACCAACAGGATAACCTGAATTTTATTGTTGAATCTTCAATATTTAATGGTAATATTTCAATTCAATTAACTAATTTTAGTAAAGATATTGTCTCGCATTGTTCTAGTTACTCCTTTTTCCCACAAACTTATTGTCCAGCTTCTATCTCATATAGTATAATAGAGAGTACAAAATGCCTCAAAGGATATACTACTTTAGCACATTATAATGGAAATACGCATTATCTTTCATCACTCAATGTCATTAATAACTCAATTGCTACGCCAAACACTATAATATATTGTTATGGTACTGTGTACTTAGAAAAATGTTCAATATTTAATAACTCTGGACCTTCTGGTTTTTCACTTTTTATGAAATCAGGAACTAATCCTATTAATTTGAAAAACAGTTTTATTCAGAATTCTCCATCATTATCTTCGGATATTACAACATCTAACATTCAAACAAGAACATCACTTGTAGAGATAAATCTACCTGTTTTGGAATGCTACAACTATCACCCAATAGATGATACTTATTTTGATTTAGCTGAAAAATTGAAAATGTCATTTTCGATGTTTTCCTCACAACCTAAACTATAGTTGTACAGCCATTATTAAAATATTTTTATTCCAATATTAAAAATAGATTCATACTAAATAAAAAATAATTATTTAAATAGCATTTATATGTGCGACATGGTTGATATTCAATTACGCTGATGATAAGTCGACCATTGCCTTCCCAGATACCAGCTTGATGAATAACATTCGAAAATAAATAATCATATTTTGAAAATGCATATTCACTACTTCCAATGAGAGAGTAAAAGTCATCAGTGGCATTGATCTTTCCTTTTGGAATAATTGCATCTTTAGATAATGCCCATGATGAACCTCCTCCTGAGCCAGAAGCTGGATCTTGACTTGCAAAACCGCCAAACCATCCACTTCCGGACCCTGGTTTATCACTATATATTGAGTATTTATGAACGCCATGTGCGTTCAATGAACCAGACAATTGAGCAGCTTCTCCAGATCCAAAGGAAAATCCAAATGTAGAATTCGCTAAATATGAATCCTTGTATTTTCCATTCTCAAACCATCCTTGAGCAGTTAAACCGCCTCCTGAACCTCCCGAACCATCATCTTCGCCCAGAAAGTTTCCGACATTATTATCACAGCCGCCACCAGAACCAGCGACGATCACTCTGTGCCAAACATCGTTTTGTTGGAATTTTACGGCTGTTTGGCCGCCTCCTGTTCCAACACTATCATGGGGAGGTGCACTACCTCCACCCCCATATCCTCCTGGAGAATAACGACTCCTATCAAAACAGTTAGTGCCAGCACCACAATCATTTACTATAGTTGAAACTTTTCCTTGGCCACCGAGGGTTACATACGAAATTGTTGATTTACTCAGGTGGATAATTCCAGAAATATATCCTCCGGCACCCCCAATGCTAGGATCTGTTCGACATTGTGTGTTTTCACGATCCAGGCTTACAATTTCATTGGGGATACAGCTTCCATTCGGAAATCGATACGATGAAACATGACCCGTTCTACTACCACCAGATGAACCATAAAGTTCGAATTTATAAACTCCAGGTGGAAAGGTAATTTCATAATCAGTACAATCAGTATTACTAGTGCAAGGATAATCAAAAATATATTGTTGATCATATATAAAAACATGGATATGCGCACCTGGCTTATTTGTATTTACAAGTTTATATCTTAGCATAAATTCAGAATTTGTTTATCTGGATCTCTTTCAAGAAATAACGATATCAATTTAATGTTTAATATTAAATTATTTTCAATCCTTCTAAAATTGAACGTATACTGATTTCCAAGTATGTTGATATGTTTTATAAACAGAATTCCATAATAATTCAATTTTAATCTGATGTTTATTGAAATCTAGATAAAAATAACCCTCGAGGAGGTTGTTTAAGTCATGAGAATGATTTAATAGTGCTTCTATTGTTGTAATGAGTTGATAGGATCAATATTCTAGAAATTGAATTCATAATAAAATTTATCTCAAAATTGAGTGAATTCATAAAAAAAAAAGAATTTATCGAATCGATGGTGACGAAATTTTCATTATTGATAAATCGATTTCAGGAGATCTCGTTATTGATGATCAATATCTAGATGTAACAGCTATCGGAGAATGAGGATTTGCAGATTCAAATATTCATTCACTTGATCTTAGTAAGTCTAGAATAAACACTATCAACGATTATGCATTTTCGAATACAAGCAATCTCTTTTCAATAATATTTCCCGAAACTTTAAGAATAATTAAAAGTTTAGCATTTCAGTTCTCAAATATTCCCATTATAAATCTTCCATCATCAATTTCCAAAATATCATATTTAGGTACATTTGAAGCGTGTCAATATCTAACATAATTCACTATTAGGCAACCAAATAATTATTTCAAAGTCGAAAATAATTGTTTGATCGAAATATCTACTAGTTCACTGATTCGCGCATGTGCAAATATAACAAAGTTTGATTTAGATGTCAAAATTATTGCATCTTCTGCTTTTTCCTTGACTTCATTAGAAAAATTCGAATCCAAACAAAATTTAGTTATGCTTGATAGATATGCATTTAATGCGGTTTTGGATTTAAAGTATGCAGGCTTTACACTATCAAATCTGACTACAATCTCTGAATACTGTTTCTTGAATTGTCTTTCTTTAGAATCAATCACTTTCCCAAGTTCTGTAACATCAATATCGACAAACATTTTTTATGATTGTAGATCACTCAAAACAGTATATTATTTAGGGAATTGTTCATTCGATGTTATATCAATGTTCCAAGATCCTTCTTCTGTAACTGTTTACGTATTTAAATGTTATCAATCTGATCTTTTTGGATACAGCAAAGTCAATTTCATTTCTTATCTCAACCTTTCTGTCTTCATTGAGCATTCTTGTCATTTTCATAAATATCCTGTTCTTCATAATTTTATCTCTTTTTCCATTGTCTCTCTTGTTATTATAATATGAAGCAAATAACAATAAATTCCCGAGAAGACAGTAAAATTCATTTATCTAAACATGTGTTATATCGAAATTGAAGATATAATCATTATGAAAAGAAAATTTTAGTTTAAATTCCAATTAAATGTGATTGTTGGTTCATGTTCAATAATTCAAATGATCAATTTACTGCAGCTTTATATGAATTTAATTTAATTTAATTTTGAAAATTAATAGTCGAAGTTTGAAAATATATATTCATAACTTCCAATAAGAGTAGGAAATTCAAATTCAATAGAATCATAGAAATAAAATTTGCAAAATAGTTAATGAAAAGATAGTATAATAAGTTTTATCCGATAAATTTCAAACAATATTTATGTTAATGTGAACAAATCCGAAAATTAAATTTATAATTTTGGAAGATTTGATCCATAATGAACACTTCTAGATTCACGATTCCTCTCAACAGCTTCTCTCTGTTTAGCAGCAGTTTGTTTTAGTTTATATGCTTGTCTTTTGTAATATTCGCGTTTTAATGCAACTTTTTCTTCGTATTTGGAAATTAACATCTGTTTCTGTGTTTCAAAGTCAAGCTCGACTTTGTTCTGGAATTCTTCTTGATTCTTTTGTTTCAAGTTATTAATTTGATCTCTGACCTTAGAAGCCTTGAAAGGCTGATTCATTGTTTGGTAAAGTTTTTCTTTCTTCCTCAGCTCTCCGATTTCAGACGATTTGGCCATCTTTGGTGGGAAAATTTCCCGTAAACGAGTTATTAAGTTTAATTGAGCGTTCAAATTGTTTTCTAGGCGTTCAAGTTCTGCATTTTCTTCTGATTTGTTCTTGCGTAAAGATCTTCGAAGGTTTTGGTTGATCATTTCAATTTTTGCATCTTCTGATAAATCTGGTTCAGTTTCACGTAAAAAGTCAAGATCATAAACACTTCTTTCGCCAAGCTTCTTTTCTGATGCTATCATTATTAAAGTGTCCTGTGCTTGGTGGTATAATTTATCATCTGTGGCAGAAGCCATAACGTATCGCAATTTCGCAACTATATCATCTTTCATTTGTCTACTAACCGGTGGTAATGGCTGGCCATCCAAAGCTGCTTCAACAAATGGTTTGAGATCAGGATTTGAGTAATAAATTTTGGCATATTCGGAGTCTTCTCCTTCTGCATCAGCAAGATTTTGTCTTGTATTATAACTATTAATGTAATCTAATGCGATATCGATTTGTCTGACTGCGCTGTAGCTTTTGCACCTTTGCATTCTAATAGCTGCATCATTTAGTGGCCCCACAAGATAAAGGAAGAGAGCTGGATCTACAACATCCATACCGATTCCGTTAATAATCGAAATTACTACTTCGTTGAGATTATGGAGATTATCTTCTGTATAAATATATGTAGGCAATACCTTTCTTGGAGCCCGCCGAGTTGAGCTTCGGCTACTTTTAGGAGTGCGAGGTCGATACATTTTTTTAAATGAGTGAAAATTGTAATGGGAAATTAATTCTGAAAATTTGATTAAACAAATCTATATCGAAAACTAGTCATATTAATAACGAACATGAAAAAAATTCAATTTGTTCTTAAATTTTTCAATGAATTCTTTCAAATATTGTTTTATTTTTTATGAGCATTTATGGAAACAAAAGTTTGTCAATTTTTGGATTACAATGTAGATCATGATTTTGTTATCTCTTACACTAATTATCGAAATCATTTTCAAGCAAGAAACAAAAACAAATCTTGAAAAAAGGCAATTTGAAGCAAAATAGCACTTTCATAGTATTTTGGGGGACTGTAGGGTAAGAAAATCTAACTAATATAAATGCAAATTTAAACACTTTATCTTGATCTCCGAAATTGACTTTCGGGTGTATCATTGAATTTGGATGTATTGTTAAAACTAGTTTATCTGATGATGTTACTCAATAAGATTGCGTTAACGTTGCAATTTCTTCTTGTATAACTTCAAATTCTAGTCTTATACTCACAAAAATTACCAATTTGATATATTTGTTTCTATAAGAACTTAACCTATCTATCAGTAATCTTTGTTCTCATGGGAACAAAAATTACGAAAAGTTTGATTTCAAAAATAAGTTAACAATATGTTTATTGATATCTGTTTGAAATACACCCAAAACTACCATGGATAAATACCGATCATCTGACTAATAAGTATTATTCTCTTATTGATTTTTTATATCCGAAAGTTAATCAACAACTTCACATCACCAAGACCACATAAAAAGTAAATTATTCCTAATGATATTCTATATATTTGGTACTTATTATAATTTTGAGACCCTTTTTTGAAAAATTGTCATATTCCCCAAAACAATAGTCTCGACATCAATAACATTTCTAGTTTATTGAAATATGCTGGATATCTTTATATATTTGGGGAGATTTAATCAATAAAATGTTATTTGTTATTGAAAATTCTCATACCATATGATATATTTTAAGGGAGACAACACTCTAGTGTAAGGAATTATTATAACTTTAGATGTAAGGTATTTATCTTTTATATAGCTTTGCAATCACCTATTTTTATGAATCGAATAAATCTCTGATAAAAAGTATGAAATCTATTTAAACCAAAATCGACCAATTGAAGAAAAAGCATTTTCAATGGTCGAAGTTTACTGAACGTTATTGCAACAGTATGAAAAAAAAAATTATAAGAGAATAAATTGAAGATAATTGCATTAATGTTGAAACAAGGCTCATAGGTAATAAAAGTAAACAATAAACTTAAATATAAAATCGTCTTGAAAAATTTAAATTAATATAAGAAGGCATCATTTGGAAAATATATTTACTATAGCGAATCGATTTTTCAATTTTATTTGAATTTTTTGTAAGAAATTCCTAATTCAATTTATTGAATGAATGGCTGAGATTGAGAAAGTATTCACAAAATCCGGAAATTTTATAAAGTAATATATCAATAACAGTAGTGTAAACATATTGCTCCGATGACGCTAACAATATTGCTTGGTTATAATATTGAAAAGGAATTCAAAAGTTATAATGCTCGAAAAAAGATTTAAATTAGTAAAAATAGATTTTAATATCATGAGTGTAATATTATCCCGATTTTAAAAATAGATCGAAAGTTTTGAATTAATTCAATTTTTGAATGATTCTATTTTAGAAATGAATTTTATTAGACTTGAAAATGGAAAACAAAACTATAAGAATACTTAGGATAAAAGGAAATAGATGAGCCCCAAGTATTGGATCGGAAACTGCATTAATAAGGGGGGGGGGAAAAAAATTCAATTAATAGGTAGAGAAAATACACGCCATTTTTCTATAATACAAAAGCAATTAATGATCTTATTACAATCCCAAAATCATCGATTTAAAAAAAAAATTATTATTAAGTTCAGCTCATGAGATTTAAATCGAAATATTGGAATTTTAATTAAAAATTTATTCGATATTTGTAATTCATTGTTCGATAATTTTTTTAAATTGAAGTTTAACCCATTCAGGATTTAAACAATGTTTAATTAATCGCGGAATATCTGACATCATCTATATATAGCTTCTTTTATAAAAGATAAAAAAATAAATTATTTTAAAATTAATGTTAATTTTTTAATGATTTATAAATAAATATATTTTAATGCATCGTCTATATATAGATGTAACAAAAAAAGTCACTAAACCCGTCAACATATACTACTTATGATGGAAAAATAATAAAGATTTAATTATATGTCAAAAATAAACTTTACATTGGCGACAACGGCCTATTCAATTTTGGCCTTGCGACGCCATAAACCTTTGAAAAAATGGTATAAACCTCTCAAAATTGAATAGTTTACATCGCGACGCCACGCGACGCCAAAACGTAAGCGACCCATACAAAAATTTTTAATCAAAAATTTTAAATGTATCTTGACAGAGATTATGAAGAGCGAATACCAAGTTATCTCAAAAATGCTTTTTAAAGCTCATGTATTACTACGATCCTTATCTGTTTGGTTTACATCCAGAACGTAGATGTATAGAGACTTCATTTGCAAGATACTTTCTTGTAGATGTAACTAAAGAAATGGCAGAACGAGCAGTGATTAGAAAGAGACACGAGTATTTCTTATTTCATCATATTTGTTATCCATATAGTAAAGTTCCAGGCTTTTGTTCAGAAACTTTGTGGAAAGCGAAGCAATTTCAATTTAGAGCAGTAACAGATGAAGATTTTGGATTCTATGATGTATTCAAAAAGCACATGACAGAAGTTTACATTCCAAGTCGAGAAAAATATTTTCCAGAAAAAGAAATCAAAGAAATCAAAAATTTTGTTGAAACGGTTAGAGTCGATACGAAAAGCAGACTTTTTTTTCGTACCCCCTCTCAATTTTTTTTCCAGTTTTCGTACTTTTTTACAGAGCATAGTATTTGATGTCCAATGTTTGCCTATGATCAGAACTTGTCTTTCTCCTGTTCATATTTCAATCTCTGGTCTAGACATATATCACATCAAATATCATATTTGATTATTTACAATTGTTTAAAAGATTTTACAAGCACAAGCATAATGTTTTGTGCAAAGTATAATTTCAATGTGTTAATCTATAAAACTTGATTTTTATTGCATCTGCAATTAGGCATCTTTTTTAAAATAGAGTTTTGAAGATAAGCATATATGATAATGATATGTACTTGTTATTGTAAATACATTTATTGTTATAAATTTACTCAATTATCATTGATGATGAAATATTTTATTATATAAAAAAGAGTGTTTATTCATTATAAAAGAGTTCCGTTAAGCAAATATTTTATTTGTAACGGGGAAGCCCTAAATTTGCATGTTTGAA
Organism: Trichomonas vaginalis G3; assembly: GCF_026262505.1. Lineage (NCBI taxonomy): Eukaryota > Parabasalia > Trichomonadida > Trichomonadidae > Trichomonas > Trichomonas vaginalis. The sequence goes on from NC_067207.1 coordinate 17,152,024, forward strand.
TTATTAAGATCAAATATTTGCATGCAATCAATAAATTTGCTGCAAAATTATAATCTCAAGCATGTACTATTTTGAAACAATAAAGCATCAGAGAGCCTTTTCACTATGATCTTTCAGAAAATGAAAGAACATAGAAAAATGCCCTTTATAGAGATGCCCTGACCTCAACAAGGGTCAGAGCCTGTATCTGTATGTCCTTCAGGGCCGAGATAAGAGGATATCGTCGATGATGTGGGCAATCTCCCTCAAACTCGGCCCTGAGGATTAGTATTGCAGGCTCTGACACATGTTGAGGTCAGAAATTCGGATTTGCTGTTTCCCAGGGTCGGATTCCTCTCCTGTCGCCCTAGATCAGGACGGCATTTGGGAAATCCGGCCCTGAGGACTGTAAGCGAGGCCCTGAACCATTGCTGAGGCCAGAGCTTAGTATTTGTTGCTTCTCAGAGCCGAGTTCCGCTGAGAAGTGTCCGTAATTTGGGCAATCTCAGGGAACTCGGCTCTGAGGGCTGTAAGCGAAGCCCTGGTCTCTGCTGAGGCCAGGGCCTGTATTTTGAAGCCCTTCAGGACCGATATGAGTGGAGATCGCCAATAAGGTGGACGATCTCCCTCAAAATCGGCCCTGAGGATTGATCTTGCAGGATCTGGCCTTTACTGTGGCCAGAGCTTCGTTTGGTAAGTATCCCAGGGCCAGATTCCTCGCCTGCCGCCCGGGGTCAGAGCGGCATTTGGGAAAGCCGGCCCTGGGGACTGTAAGCGAAGCTCTGGCCTTTTCTGAGGCCAGAGCTTCGTATGGGCGCTCTCTTGGGACTGGATTCCTCTCCGGCCGCCCCGAATAAGGGCGGTCTTTGAGGGAACCAGCCCCAAGGATTGTTTGCGAAGCTCTGGCATTTCCTAAGACCAGAGCTTGTGAATTTCATTCAGAGCCAAGTTCCTCTCGGATCAAACCTAATGAGGACGACCGTCGAGGAACTTGGCTCTGAGGAGATCAATTGTGAGCTCTGGCCTCGATGAAGGCCAGAGTTTTCAAGGGAATGTTTTGATGGGATGAGTCTATTATCAGTAAGCTCGTCCCATCAAAACATTCATTTAAAAATTGAATGAATAATTATCGCATGTATTCAAAAATTAAAAATTTAAAGATGAATAAAATTATAATACATATGAAAAAGAATTAAATTACATTGAAATTGAATAAAAAAGATCAAAAAAATTCAAAAAACTGAAAATAAAAAGAAAAAATATAAAATTTGATAAGAAAAAACGATTTGAGTTAAAAACGTTTCTGCAAAACATGAATATTTATGATTTAGATTAAATTGTGAATAAAATTTACTAGTTTAAAGAAGAATGAAAAAATTAAATTATATTGAAAAGAAGATACTGTAGAAAGGAGTTTACGATTGCAATATTATATGGTATAACATTGTACTCGTAACCTCCTTTCTATAATCTAATTTCTAATACAACATTGAGATATGAAAAAAATTAGCTTTCTTCGAAAGGGGTTTATAATTGCAATATAATATGATAGTATATTGCAAATGTAAACTCCTTTCAGGAATCAAATGACTAATGTCATATTGCGGAACAAAAGTGAGAGATTCTCCCGATCTGAGTACGTACTTGCAGGAATATTGAGATATAGTATGCAACAAATGCTTTTAATAACTTATTTACACACATATAATTATATTCAAACTTCAATCTTGATTATATTTCATATTTCTGAGCAAACAGAGAGCTTACACTCATAATTATAAAGACTACCAATTGTAACCATATAAAAACACAATTTTTTAAAAGTTATTATTTTTCAACTTCCTGTGATACTGTATTTTGATTAGATTTCGTACATATTTGTAAAACAAGCATAGATCTATCATGAGCAATCTTACAATAGTAAAAATATTGCTTCCATGCTAAATTCAATTGAGATTATCTTGACATTAAACTTAGAATCCTCTCAAATTCAAGGAGATAATCACAATACAGCTATATTTTAATACTGCAGTATAACGAAAGCTCTATGATTATTATAAACTAATAATACCATATGAGTACGAAAAAAAAGTCTGCTTTTCATATAGTTTCAAACGGTTAAATCAGAAGACTTCTTAGTGATGGATCCCAGTACAAAAAAGTTTGTTCAATATAATGAACGATCTTTCCACAGAATATATATTTATGTAAGAGATTTATTTGCACCTCATTTTGGAACCCACTATATTGGCATGCACCAAAATTACGATGTTTTCGTAAATACACCTGAAGAATATAAGTGGTATGTCAACATATTACATGGTGTTGAATAAAAAATTATTAATACCATTTAAAATATATTTACTCAGAGATTATGGTATGCTAAGAGTCTAATATAGATTAAAGAGTCTCATGATGAGGAGACTTCGTAGTTTTTTCATGACCTCTTATCTCCTGTTCTATTAGACAAGTAACTTACAGTCATTAGAGAGAAAAATTGTGAAATTTTGCTGTGCTGTTCGTTCAAAATCACTTTTGTCAATTTGGTTTTCGAAGGAATTAGCTTCTCCTTGAATGGAGGAAATCAATTGATGAAATCTGGAATCTTTTCATCTGTTCTATATTAAAGTTTCTGACAATGATCAACAATAGAGGAATAATTGTGCCATTTGTTAAATTTGAAAGCCATATTTGAATCAAATTTGACAAAGTACTGTTGTCAAACACAGACCGTAATTCCTTTTTGTAGTCTTCCCATTTATATTGGCTGACAACAAGCTTAACGATATTAAGTACATAACTTTATTGTTACAAATTGATTTCTTCGACATGAAAAAGATAATCCAAAGCAAAGCCTAGACACTGCCTGTCTTCAAGAAATAATCAATCCACTCTTCATATTGGCCGCTGATTGTTGAACTGATTGTGTTTAATCAATATAGAATTAAGCTTATAGAAATATAATTCCCAGATGATATCTAAGAACATTTGAAGTTCATTGATTAATAATACATTGTATAATTGGTGAACTAAGTTGTGGATATATTGAAAAGAGTAAGATGTAGGAGCATTGAATGAAGAACTTCTCAATATTGTACGCATCTTACAAAAAACTTCAAGAACATCTGAAAAGTCGGTAAATTTTTCATCTGTCACTTTCCCTATCAACATGTTGAGAATTCTTGAATAGAAAGGAAGATGCTTGACCTAAAGGAACGGAGTGATTGATGATATGATTGCGTGAAGTAATTCTGTTAAGATCTTCATTCCGAAGTTGAAGTTCTTTGTCTGTTTGATTTGGTCGGCAATTTGGCTCTGAACACATTTCCTTGTCTCTTAATCCTTTGGAAGATAAGAAACAACTAATGGCAAACATGAGCTAGATGCGGGCAATATATCATTATATAATGTATTCTTGTTGTTTTCGGTCGCTATCTCTGAGATTTTGATCAAAAAGTTGATGATCGGATATGGATATTTCTTTACGTTAAAGATTTCATCGTATAAGTAGTTCCTGATCGATTGCTTGTAGAGATTGACGATGATTTCATAGGTTTGTACTTACTTGATATTCATAATTAAAGGAATATTCGCTGCTTATACCCAAAACTTGTTGCATTTCTTAATGGGAATACCGGAGAAAGGATCTATTATCTAAATAGACTAGGAAAATGTCACAATTAAATCTAGATGGTACTTTGTCCACAATTATCTGAAAATTCCGGTTCTATCAACGGAATCTAAGACCTTTTGTATATATATATATATTTACCTCATTATGTGTGTAGTCAATTTGAATCCATCTAATTGTTCTTCAGGATTTGTCACTTTTTCGTGATGTGTTGAATGAACTTTTGCAAATGGCCCAGTATCTTGACGCTGAATTAAATCAGATAATTGGCGATATTACAAATGAAATCAATACGTATTATTCAGTGTATGGTCATACAGGTTCTTTCGAGATATTAATCGCCTTTTGGAATAGGATTTCCCTCAGTCTTGCAAAATACGTACTAGATAATAGGTGTAATGTTATACCTATCCATCAAAACAACTTTTTAGCATTCATAAAAGATAAAGAAGCTATCGAAGATATAAAACAGGACCGTACTTTATACGGAGCTGATGCAATATTCTCAAATTTAAGAGATGCCCTGCAAAGAATGGACCAAGAGGTTTGTATTCGTGGGATTATCAAAAAAACGTTGGGAAATGTATTGACAAGAGCACGATTTGAAAGACTTAGCGTTCATGGAATAAAAATTTTAGATTATCTTACGCCTAGACAAACTGCATCCATTTCGCAATTTCTACTTGCCTCATTGATCTGTCCTCATCGACAGTTAGGCACGCCAACCTGCAATATGAACGCGATCATAAATGCAGAGGCAACCAACCTTCCAGCGAGGTTGGCAATGGTATACTTGGACTTATTGGTGAAAGACCCAGATGAAAAGCTTTACATGGCCAGTGAAGATAACTATATGATGATCCGCGAAACCATTCAGTACAAAGGCAAGTTATACATTAAGGTTTCTCCAAAGGACCCAGAGATGGCTTGCAATCAGATATACTTGCTTAGAAAAGATGGAATGGATCCGTTTGGTTTCATTTATATGGATCATCAGACAATACTGGTTACGGTAAACAGTATGTCGAATCTTTTCCTTGGATACATGATGGAAAACGTTTACACTCAAGTTCCAGTCATCGACGCTTTCATCTTATCAAGGAAATTGCCTGTATGAATTGTTGATCTTTGGAGAGAATTCTACTCGATATTTCAACGGAAGGAACATTTCCTTGCATCAAGTTCAAACGCTTCAGAGGAGATTGAAAGCGATGAACCAAAACGGTTATAGTGTTATAACTGTGTTTGGTCAAAATGTTTTTCATGAAGGAGGATCATTAGATCCTACTACTGGTCACATTTTCAATTTGTATTACGACCAAATCATGAAAATCAATGAATTGGAAGTCGGTAAACGAATGATTATCGCAGATACAAACTGGATGGATAGGGATTTTACTTTCACCAGGTTAGTAATTTCAAGGGTTTCAAAGAAGCTTTTCAGTCTTGTTCAAACAAATTCCACTGACACATGTATCATGAAACACTCAATTGTTCCAATCGACTACAAGCCGCGCTTTCCAAAACCTGATCTTCCAAATGGAGACCCGAAGTCATTTTACTTGCTTGGATATATTGACAAACCATTTGATGAATCAAATACTCTAAGAGCAAGAAAGGTTTTCTATTATGCTGAGCAGTACGAGATAAGCAGATCCTTCTCTTTCTACAATCGTCTTCGTAAGTATTTCCTTAGTTTCGAAATAATTAAGAGGATAAATCAAATCCGCGAATATTTAAATCAATATCCAAATTAGTGGTCTTCTGTATAAGTGATATCAAATCTTTATTCATCTCTGATAAACTTTTTATTATTACATTAAATATAACAAAAATTTAGATAATTTGACAGTCTGTTGAGAATTCAAGAAACAAGAAATTTCCTTTTTACAATCTATTTTATTTTATTTTTTATTACACCCTTACTGGTTTAAAATTGATGCCTAAGATTTTGGCTCCATGTGCCGATTTTCTCTTACTAATTCAGCTTCAATTTTAAACTTTTAATTTGTAATTATACTGAAGTTCGGTATTAATTTCATTATAATACGAGCATGCTATATCAAGATTAAAGAATCATCCATTTATCAGACAAAATATTTATTATTGACACTTTACAGAGTTCAATTTAAATGTGGGGTTTTAGCGGGTGTAATCTTGAATAATGCAGGAGAACAACTGACAATGCAACTAGCTGTATTATACAAGATAGTTGCTCGTTAGAGTAATAAATTAGGCTGCATCAATTATTTCTTTCATTTCGCGTATGACGAGCAGAAAGTAAGCGATTAGTAACCCTAGGAAAAAGGAAGATGGTATTTATCAGTTTCTATCGGCGTGCAGCCTAGCTCTATATATAATACTAAAAAAATTAATTAAATCAAATTAGCTATCTAAATTTCATATTTTTGTGACCTAATTTTGACCATTTTCGGTTGCAATTTTTAATCGTTTTTGAAATTCTAACGTATGTCAAGCTGAGTTATAATACTGTGGATTGATCCATTTAAATCTCCGAAAATTCAATGATCAATTAATTTCTACAAAGTGCAAAATTCGATTCCAAGCATTTAATTTTGTTTCTAATCCTGTGCTATATCATAAGCAATAATGATATGTAATAATCGCATTTTTCGAAATACTGGACTGCTTGTTTGGTCGAGTATTCAAATGTTCCCCAACCGACATCCTTATTTATTCACTAAGTATTTATTGTTATAAATCTTCATTTCAAATATTTGAATACAAAAATTTTTAATCAAAAATTTTAAATGTATTTTGACAATGATTATGAAGAGCGAATACCAAGTTATCTCAAAAAATGCTTTTTAAAGCTCATGTATTACTACGATCCTTATCTATTTGGTTTACATCCAGAACGTAGATGTATAGAGACTTCATTTGCAAGATACTTTCTTGTAGATGTAACTAAAGAAATGGCAGAACGAGCAGTGATTAGAAAGAGACACGAGTATTTCTTATTTCATCATATTTGTTATCCATATAGTAAAGTTCCAGGCTTTTGTTCAGAAACTTTGTGGAAAGCGAAGCAATTTCAATTTAGAGCAGTAACAGATGAAGATTTTGGATTCTATGATGTATTCAAAAAGCACATGACAGAAGTTTACATTCCAAGTCGAGAAAAATATTTTCCAGAAAAAGAAATCAAAGAGATCAAAAATTTTGTTGAAACAGCTAAACCAGAAGACTTCTTAGTGATGGATCCCAGTACAAAAAAGTTTGTTCAATATAATGAACGATCTTTCCACAGAATATATATTTATGTAAGAGATTTATTTGCACCTCATTTTGGAACCCACTATATTGGCATGCACCAAAATTACGATGTTTTCGTAAATACACCTGAAGAATATAAGTGGTATGTCAACATATTACATGGTGTTGAATAAAAAATTATTAATACCATTTAAAATATATTTACTCAGAGATTATAGTTTGCTACAACAAACGGGCTGACTAGCTAGCTAATGCCATATTTAGGCTCTAAATAGAGATATTTCCGCTCAATCTAATATCAAAGAGTTTTCTTAGAAAAGGATTTATATTAATGCTCAGCTGCATAGAAGACATAGTTTTTAAGCCTCAAAACATTCAATTAATGGAAGTTATTCTTATCATTTCATTTCTTTGAACTCATTTTATAATGGATTGATTTTATCAGTCATAATAGTGAAATATTTCGTGGTATGAGCATTGTGACATAGAATTTTATGAAAAATTTTGTCAAAAATAGTCAGATTGAGAAGATTATGTAGCTTTCAAAAAAGATTTCATTTTACATTGATCAGGTCAGGTGAGTGGGGCTTCCAGGCGCGTTGCGCCCTCTAGCCCCTAAGAAATTTTGCCCAAGACCCACGAGGAGGACCGAACTCCAGCCGACCAGCCGGTGACAAAACCAAAACCGTTGTTATTTACATCATATTAATGGTGTCACTTTTGTGTCACTTTTTAAAATGTCACTTTTTGTTTCACTTTTCACAAATTATATATGTTTTCATGCTTTGTCACTTTTCTGTCACTTTTCGGGTAAACATTTTTATTATTATATATAAATGAATTTTACAAAACCACCGTTACCGTTCTTTGGAAATAAGAGTAGATGTAAAGATATTATATTGAGAGAACTTAAGAAACTACCGAATGGTCTAACATTTGTAGATTTGTTCGGTGGAAGTTTCTATATATCCCATTTATGTCATACAATATCCCCAGACTCAAAGATTATATGCAATGACTTCGACAACTATATGGACCGTCTCAAACATATACCAGACACAAACAATATATTGAAAGAGTTAAAAGAAAAGATACCTATAGGTAAGATGGAACGTATACCATTAGATAACAAAAATATTGTGAGAGAGGTTTTGAAAAAAGCAGAATATATAGACTGGGATAGTATATCTGCTAGACTATTATATAGTGGTTCTATAAGAGTTCATGACATTGAAACACTTATGTCAAAAGTTTTATATCTTAACTATACAAATGTTTTCAAAGAGAACATAGAAAAATATATTGAGGGTATAGAGTTTGTGAGATGTCATTGGACAGAGTTGTATGAAAAATATAAAGACAAGGAAAATGTTTTCTTTATAGTGGACCCGCCGTTCTATAACACATGGGATTTTCAATACCAAGTAGACTGGACTTTGAGAGACTCTTTAGAAACTTTAGACGTTATACATAACCATCCATGCTTTTACTTTTCATCCGATAAAAGTGGTTTGGAAACCGTTATGAGATGGTTAGAGGACATACATGACTATGAGTTTATATATGACAAGATAGAATATGAGAGAGGTCCTATAAACTGGAGAAAGTGTCATAACAAAGAAATTTTATTAGTAAGTAAATGTGGTTTGAAATCGGATTGTTAGTTTTAGGTTTTTTCCATTGTGTCATTTATTTATTTGACGTGGCAGAAAAGTACAGAGAATATGAAGATGAACCAATGCCTGCAAATGTTCAGCATATGTACTCGTAAGAGATATTTTTATCTAATATTAAATGGACGCACAGAACTTAGCGAATGCACAGCAACCTGGACAACCAAACCCAGAGAATATTCCAAATGAAGTTAGAATACAAACTGCAATGGCAAACTATGGTCAAGTGCCAACAGATGTACAAATGCAAACTGCCATGTCAAATGACGCTGCGTTAGGTTTGCCACCATGGTATGCAAATATGAGATGGAAAGAGTTTTATACAAACCCTGAAGTTGGATATAAACAACTTTATGCAGATGACGCGAACACAGGAGTTGACCCAGAATATGTTTTCTACCAGAGGAGAAACAGAATGTATGAGCTCCAGTTAAAGAATGCTATGGAACTCAACAGGAAACGCAAAAGACTAGGTGGACATTAGATTTTTACTACTAGTAAAATGGGTTTCTTCAGTAGTATTGGAAACTTCTTCAGAAGAGTTGGAAGAGGTATATGGAATGGCGTCAAAACCGTAGGAAAAGGAATTTGGAACGGAGTCAAAAATATTGGTAAAAGAGTAGGTCAGTTTGTTGGTATTATACCTAAAGACCCTGAACCAGAAGAACAAGCTCCTGTTATACAACAGCCTGAACCTGCACCACAGTCAAGTTGGCAACCAAATCCAACACCTCAACCGTATTAAAAAATTATATTTTTACCGTTCGATAGTAGTTGTATATGAAACTAAGTTCTAAGTAAAACGCATGGTATAATGGAATTATTCTTTTTCTTCCATCTGTAGTAAACCATACTTGAAAGTCTGAAATACTTCCACTCGGCGGTTCATATAACTTTGTAGGTTTTTCGTAAAAGTCATTCATCAGACATAAGAAAGAGTTTTGCGCACCAGAAAATGAAGCATGAGCAATAATAGCATCTGGGTCGAAAATATTTTCATATGTTCCATTAGGGTTTTCGACTTCATAATAGTCCGGGTGTACTGGATATTCTGCAGGCTGATTTAACATCCTCATAAATCTATACCATGCCAAGTTGTTATATTTTGTAGAAATATAAACGTTTTCTCCAAGGTCTTCTATTTTATTGATTTTAACAGTTGCATTTTTCCTGTCATAAATAATATCGAGATGGTATTCTCCTTCGTCAATGTTAAACTGGTTTGCATATTCAATATAGATATCGTTTATTTTTTCTTGAAAAGCTTGAAGAGTTGTTTCTAAGTTTATAAGCAAACTAACTTGTAAAAGTTTTCCCTGTTCAAATTTCTCATACATACGTTTTTCTTTGTTATAGTATCGAACTTCAAAACCGACCGTAAATGGGAAACCATGTATGGCTTCTGAAATGAACTTCATTCTATGAAAGCCAATAGCTTTTGTGACGGATGGGTCTCTTAACCATCTTAATGGGTAGTCAAAACGATAGCCTTCATGCTTTACGGTCTCTGTCTCAAACTTTTGACCTACATTAGTAAAAAGTTCATCTAATGGTTTAGTTGTAGCAACTCTAGAATTTTCTTTTTCTATTGGAAGCATATTTTATCTAGAATAAAAATGTCGAAAGATATTGCTTCCATAAGAGAAATACAACACAACCGACAACTCATTATGCAAGCTCTAAATAAGAACACAACAAACTTTTCAAACTATTCTAAGATATCTGAGTCATTGAAAGAAGGAAACTTAAAACTGACATTAAACCCTTTAACAGATGAGTTTCTATTTCAAGACAAGAAGAACAATACTGTCTGTATAAATCCAACAAAAGGAACTTTAAACGAGAAACCTATAAATGAACTTCTTTTGAAAGCAGATGTTGACAACAAAGCTGACAAAGAATATGTAGACGATGCAATAGCAAAAGAAGAAGAAAGAGCTAACAATGCTTATGCAACAAAAGAACATACTCATCCTGAACTAGCAGACAAAACATATGTTGACAATAAAATGTCAAGTGAAGTGACAAGAGCTGAAAACGAATATTCTAAAAAGACTCATACACATTCTATATCTGATATTACAAACTTACAAGAAACATTAGAGACAAAAGCAAATAAGACTCATACACATACCATTGCAAATATTACAAACTTACAAGAAACCTTAAACAGGAAAAGTGACGTTGGACATACACATACCATTGCAAATATTACAAACTTACAAGAAACCTTAAACACTAAAGCAAATAAGACTCATACACATTCTATATCTGATATTACAAACTTACAAGAAACCTTAAACACTAAAGCAAATAAGACTCATACACATACAAGTTTTACAACTTTTACAGCAGATGATATTACACTAAACACAACCTTGCCAAGTAAAGGTCCAACAATACCACCGGCAACAAGTCTTGTAGATACTTTGATATCTAATGACAATAGTATTATGCATCTAAGACAGGAACTCAATGTGCTTAAACAAATTTTGCCGAAACTTATTTACCCGGTTGGCTCATTATATGTTTCAATGAACTCTACCAGACCAGAAGTAGTACTTGGTTTTGGAACTTGGACTCAAATAGTCGACAGGTTTTTGTATTGTGCAAACTCTTCAAAGGAAACAGGTGGAAGTAAAAGAGATTGGGACAAAGTTGCAATTCGGCACTTTTTGTAAAAAAAATGGGGTCATACTCATAATGAATAGAGACTTATAGCCAAGTCTTGATATCATGCAGGGAGAATATACATAGATAAGCAATTATATTTTATAGTAGTAGTATTCAGAAATTCTTACAATTTACAATACAATTTTCAAAAATGGATAAAGACTAATAGCCAAGTCTTGATATCATGCAGGGAGAATATACATAGATAAGCAATTATATTTTATAGTAGTAGTATTCAGAAATTCTTACAATTTACAATACAATTTTCAAAAATGGATAAAGACTAATAGCCAAGTCTTGATATCATGCAGGGAGAATATACATAGATAAGCAATTATATTTTATAGTAGTAGTATTCAGAAATTCTTACAATTTACAATACAATTTTCAAAAATGGATAAAGACTTATAGCCAAGTCTTGATATCATGCAGGGAGAATATACATAGATAAGCAATTATATTTTATAGTAGTAGTATTCAGAAATTCTTACAATTTACAATACAATTTTCAAAAATGGATAAAGACTTATAGCCAAGTCTTGATATCATGCAGGGAGACTCTCTACAAATACAAAAATTGATTATCATAAGGAAATACAAATTTATCAATTTTCATGTGAAAATTACATAAATTTGTTCTCCAATAAATAGCAATAATACTTTGAATGTTATATTAAGTAATATAGCTTCAGGTAAATAAGCTTACACTTCAAAAATATACTGTTTATTCATTAATTTTAAAAAAAGTCCAAATTATCTAATCTTGCTTACTCTTCCTTTAAACTTCTTTGTGCCAAATTTAATATTGCCTTCAAAGATGGAATAAGGACATTAGGTTCAATCCTTCGGCTTTCGACAATTTCCAAAATGTGTTGAATTAATTTCAAACATTCATCGTGTTTTGAAGCTCTTTGCTCAACAATCTGATTACCTGCCCTTGTAAGAATTCTTACTGCTCTTTCTTCATTCAAAACATTAGCGACTTGAACCTTAATAATCGCATTTGGAATCACAACAGTGATGAGAGTTATGACGATGTCATCAATGCGCTCATTTTTCTTACCCAAGAAAAATGTTTGCTTTAATTGATGAAAGTGTGATTCCGCAATGTTATTCGTGGAATCACCTTCTCCACGATATAACATCATCCAATGTTCTTTGGTTCTTCTCCATTGTTTATCGAAATACTTCAAAGCGCGCGGTTCTTCTTCTTCTAACATTGTTGTCAAGAACTCATATGTTTCATCAGACTCTTCAGCCAGCTTTTCTGCATTCGTTGCATCTGCACGTAATGTCAAAAAGTCCATTGCTAAATAGAAGTTCTCAAAATTCTGTGGATTGTCAAAATAGCTTCCAACTTTTGCACATGCGCGTAAAACATGCACAGCGCACCAACTGAGCTGCGCAAGAGGAAATCCGTCCTCAATTGCGCGAGCAATGTTTAGCGCACAGTCAGCGCTCCAATGCTGTGGATCCAGGTGCGCAAACTCACAGAATTTCACCAAACATTCTTGAATTTTTTCAGATGTCTGAGGGTTCACTAAAAATAGCAAAAGGGGAAAATTGTGTTTTGACTTGTTTTCATTGTTACTGCAAACAATTGGATCTTTCCTTTAATTAAAGAATGAGTGGAATCGACGTGGAGAGGGTTATCAATGCTATGCACCAATTCTTTTGCAGCAAAAGGTGCATATATGATTGTAAACTCGGAAAAATCTCCATTGTAATCAAATTGAACGAGATCATCTGGGCACTCTTCCTGTAAATTATTCAAAAATGCTTCCAAAGAAGTGTAAGGATCGTTTGATAATCTTTGTGCAATAATCTCATCAAGGCGATAAAATTTGTGCTTTAAAGCATCAGTAGACTGCGCGAAAAGTTTCATCGTTTCTTTGTTATTCGTATCAATTCCGAACTTATCAAAAAATGCTTTTTGAGCAAGAAATTGCTTTCCACCGTTTTTAATATAAAGTTCGATCCATTTTTGATAAAATTTACTCGCGTAATGTGAACCCATTTCAACTCCTATATGATGGCAATGTTCTTCATTAACTTTGCTTATAGTAAACACTCCATTTTGTTCTTCCACCCTAAATTTTGCCTTGCATAGGGGATACGAACATGAATAAGTGACATATTGCTTTGGAGATCCCGTTCTTCTTCTGTATGGGACACCGCCCTTGACTTCCTGTTTAATACCAAAAGCAATAAGCTCCTCTAAGTCCACCGAAATCATAAAAATGAAGTGATTTTGAAAAGAGTTAACAAAATTCAAATCACATCAAAAACAAAAACACATAAAAAATATTTTATTATACTCATCGAAATTAAAAATAATAAAATTTATATATATTAATTTCATTAAATCAAGGTTAAAAATCTCACCGGAAAAATAACCTCAGTGTGATAAATTTATCACCGGAAAAATTTACAATAAGGTTAATACCGAAAATATCGAAAAATCAACATTTAAGGTTAATTTAAGAGTATGCACTTTTGTCACCTACTCGGAAGTAAAACGATTTCAGGTGCAAATTTACCTGCACACAGTCATTACATAGATTTAAGTACAACTAATGCAGGTTGGCATAGTCATAGATATGTAGGTTGGTCAGGAATGACAAAAGGTAAAGGATATGATGTTAAAGACGACGTTAAGTTTGCTATAAATAGTTACTGGAGTGACACTCAGGGAGATGGAAACCATATACATTTCGTTTCAGGATATACACAAACAACGGGACAAAGTAAAGACTACATGCCACCTTACATGACAGTTTACGCATGGTATAGAAATGCTTAGTCGTCATTTTCAACTTCTTTAGCATATTCGTCAGGAGTTGTCTTATATTTGTTAGGAACTGTCTTTGAAAGTATACCACCTTGAACTTTGACAAGTTTGAAACGAGGTCTGACAATAGTAGTTTTATCTTCTGCTTGCAGTGTGTACATTTTGCCATGTTTGCCTAAAACTTCATAATATTCTCTTGTATACTTTCTTCTATTTTTACGAACACGAATGTGAGTACCTGTCGGGTTCCCATTGTTGTCATAGTCAATAGTATTTTCATATGGGTCGCGTTTAGGTATTTCTATTTTTACTTTGTCACCTTTCTGAAGTTTGAAGCCCGGCATTCTTTCTTGTTTGTCTCTTTTGACTAAATTATTAAATATATAGTCTTTCTCTAAGTCAGGGTTGTTTTTCATTTCTTCGGGGGAGTGGTTTCCCAAACCTTTTTGTTTACGGTTATTGTAAATATTTAAAACTTGTCTCATCTTTGCCTGGGAGAAGTGTCTATACTTGTCGTCATATGACATTTCATTTGCTTCACCACCTTGTGGTTGGTTTAAGTCTCTTAACATTTTTATACATCCGTCAATGACACCAAGAGCAGAATGGTTTTGGTCGACAATGAAATATTGGTTTACATTTTTTGAACGCAGATAGTTTTTTACATCATCTGATTTGAAAGAACTTTCACAGTCAGATGTCAGTTTTGTTGGATGGTATTTGTCAACGAATATTGTCAAAGCAGTTTTCACATCTAAAATATTTTTGGACCATAATGGTATGGCTTCACAGTATCTTGTGTTTTGACCAACAAATATTAACCAGTATGGTGGTCCATCTTCTCTATACCTCGGAATGTTTTCCAAGATATCCACAAACCAAGCATTTGGTGTTGAACTAAAGATTTTTATCATGAGTGCTTTCTTTGTTGCCTTAGAAACATACGGGTCCTTGTTTGGATTCGTCATTTTTTAACCCATAAGAAATGGGTTTATTTGGCGCATTAGCAGGAGTTGCATCCAGATTTTTACCCGCAGTGGGAACAATAGCTAGAGGTGCATTTGGAATTGGAAGGAAGATTTTGAGTACATTAGGTATACTTAAAGAGAAAGCACAACCTATTATACAAACTGTACAGAAAGGTTGGGATGTAGCACGAGATGCAACAAATCTTATTCCAAATCCTGAAACAAGAGGAAAAGTTCAAGGATGGATGGACAATGTAGGAAGACAAGCAGGAAACTATTATAACAAAGCAAATGACTACTATAACCAAGCAGGACACTATATGGACCAAGGTGAAAGATTCTTTAACAGAGGATATAACCATGCACAACAATGGGTAAGCAATAACCAACCGCAACCACCTCAAACTTGGGGAATGTAAAGTTTTTTATTGAGATGAAATGAACAATGCAGCATTGAGACAAATGAGTTCAAGATGGATTTGTCGGCTTCCAGCATTTAAACCGATACCATATAGTCAGGCTCAGCATGTGAAACTGAATGATATTATTAAAGGAACCATCCCACCTCCACAACAACAACCAGTTGAAAACAAACCAAACTAAAATTTTTTACTGAGATGAAATGACTGAAGAAGTTGAAACCGTAGATTTGACACCACAAACAAAAAGTTCAGAACCATTGTCAAAACCTGTCAAAGAACTTACAGATGAAGAGAAAAATTCAATAATAGAAAGTGCCAGGTCTGGAAATACAAACCCTAACTATAAAGTCACTTTTCATAGAAATGGAACGGCTAGTATCTCAAAAAAGAAACAGACTCTCACAAATAAAATATTGAAGTCTGAAGGAGCTTTCGAGACAACAGATGGAAAAGTTTACTTCACTGACCAACAGTTCATTATAGAACATCTCATTGACTTAGAGTCGAAATATTCTAAACTTTACAACAAACACAAAAAGTTGAAAGGAAAACAAAAACAAATGGCATATGATATTTATGAAGATGTTGACGACACAACTGTTCCTGCAAGTGAAGTAAAGTCAGAGGAACCGAAAAGTGACGAAAAACCGATAGAAGAAGAAAAACCAAAAACTGAAGATAAACCAAAACCAAAGTTTAGTTTGGAAACTAAACCAAGTCAACCTTCATTAGCTGGTATGGGTTGGCGTCAAAGACTTATGGCAGCAGGCGGTTATGTAAAGTAAAGAAAAAAAAACATATTTTTTTTATTTTTATAAAAATGCCCCCATATAGAATGGATAGAAAATCTGCTAGAATAAAAGCAGAGTTACAAAGATATGGTTGGAGAGTTTCGAAGAATTTTAAATATAGGAAGGGAAGACCCATAAAAGTCTATGACAAATTGTCTGGTCTTCGCTACGAAATGGATTTGGAAACAGCACGTGCAAATTATCCAAACAGACTAGAGAGGTTAGAAGAAGAACGTCTTATGGACATGCCTTTCGATGTTAGTGAACCTCAAGTTGAAGGACACGACGGCTTTGCCAGATTCTACTGGAAACATGACGAACAATTGCATCCTTTGAGAAGGAAAAAAGGAAAAGGTGAAGACGCACATGCTCCCATGGAAAGAACAAGATATGCATATGAAAAGTATCGTGAAGTTAGAAGTCAAATTACATCTGGTCGAACCTTTACAGTAAACTTTGACGAAGGAAAGAACAAAGAAGGCTTCATGGGTGTACTTGCTGTAATTCAAGACGGAAATAAGAAAGGACACAATCTCAGATTGACCATAACAGATTTGGATGGTCACATTTACTATGCACATGGCAATGAACAAACAGCCGCAAAACCTTGACGCTTTCAAGACTACAAAGAGAGAACAAATGGTTGACTCCGACTCAGACATTTTGAATGCAATTGAAGGAATTGCAAGTGTCAAGTTCGAATGGTACCAACCTAACCCTCAAGCAGTCAGACAACATGCTGGATACTTCCCGTTCATAAATAAGTCTGACATTGACTTGACAAGGTATGGAATTTACAATTCAATTGAAACAATTGTCAACGAACCTTGCATTCTTACATGTCTCAGGAACTCTGGTCTTGTTACAGATGAGAAGATGAAGTATTTTGAGTCATGTGTGAAGACAAGGTACATTCTCAGAGGTCAATTGGCAAAAATTGCACCGTTGGCAAATGTCAATATCCGAGTCAACATACCTACAGCTAAAGGTTCTTCACATGACGACTATGTTGTTGACAAAGACTTACCATGGTTGAAGATTGTAATTGTCCACAACCACTTCATGTTGAACGAAAGTCTTACAAACCCATTGTTCGGAAAAGACAAGTGCAACATTGTCAGAGCTGTAAACAAACTTTTCATTGTTAGCAAGACCAAAAGTTGTTCCAGACAAAGTTCTAGTACAAAAGAAGTACACAGTTCCACAAGGGGTTGGTATGTTCGGATACCAACCTGAACCAGAAGAACTTCCAATGAGGTTGCAAGAACTTCAAGATGCTATAAACAAACTTCCATTGAGACATCCAATTGACGTCAAATTGTATTGGAGAGCATCTGAGTTAGGTCAGAAGGTTTTATATGAAACAGGTTGCTTCGACGATGTTTATGAGATAACAGGAGAAGTTTCTCAGAAGATAAGAGACTCACTTGAATTTCCACAAACTGGACCAGTTGGTTGCGACAAGTTCGACTCAAACGAAAAGATATACTATGTCGACCTTAACGCTGCGTACATGAGGTTTGTCCAATATATTCCGACTGGAATTCCAAACGAAGATGGTGAATTCCCGGGAAGGAACTATACAGTTGGAAAAGTCATACAACAACTGTATGATATTAGGAAAGCTTCAAACCCCAAACTTGCAATGACACTCAAATTGCTTATGAATTCGACATGGGGATATTCCATTAAGAAACCTCAAGAGATGAAGAGTAAACATTATGAGAAGGTCGACAACTTTGTTGAAAGGTTTTCTCCTTTTGTTTTGAAGTACGAATTCACTCAAGGTCAAAGTGGCTTAGTAACCACATTAAAACCTATTGTCGAACATTGGTCTTACCCTCAGTTCGCAAAAGCAGTCCTTGACGAGTACAACAAATTCTTCTCCGAAGTCAAATCGAAAGTCAAGGTTTACTATGAGAACATTGACGCACTCATGACGAACGAAGAAGGATACAACAAACTCATTGAAATGGGTATGGTCGGTGAAAAGATGGGTCGATTCAAATTGGACAAAATTTTCACCGAAGTTCATGTCCTCTCCAAGCGTAAGTACTGGGGTATACTTGAAGACGGCACAGAAATAAAACATTGCATGAAATAAAAAAATTTTATTCGAATTTGAATTTAAATGTGGGAATTCTTGGGAACGGGAAAGGCTTATTTACTTGAGGAACAGGTAAAGGTGGTGGAGGTGGTGGCAACCAGTCCATTTTATATTCCTTCCTAGCTAATTTCCGTTTAATTTCATGGTCGCCCTCGGAGTCTTTGAATCGGACAGGTCGAGTTACACCATTCTTGGTCTCAAACTCATATATAACCTGTTTGTCTGTATTTTCGTCGACTATGGCACGAGACACGAACATTGACCAAACGGACAAAAAGTGTCATTTCGGATGGTCAAGCAGCCAATCGCATTCGAGCACTTCGAAGAAGCCTTACGTTCCAAGGGAGAGAGTGTCTGGTGCAAGGCAGAGGTCATGAGACTCTACGAGCAGTACATCCTCAATGCCTGGGAGGACAAATCGTCCTTGAATTGGCAATTCTACCAACTCCTCTGGGACGACCTCCTACGCAACTGGGAAGATAACGAAAGAGCCCAATTCAAAGGTCGGGAGCTAATTTTCCAAATTACCATTAATAGTGCCTACTTATCCAACTAAACACTTAAATTTACTTGGGGTTTCCCCCTAAAATAATTTTTTTACTCTTAGAACCACTCGAGGTTCTCCTTACGGTTGTTGAGCTTGTCACCGTCAATGTGTCTGACCTTCGTCTTCTTGTCTGGATTTGGAACCCATTGAATTGCGACAAGCTTGCCCATGGAAATTGAACCGCGATTCCGAAGGTTAAGGTTCAAGTGTCCCAAGTTGTTGAGAACTGGGGTAAGAACCTTGCCGGTCTCCCTGTTGCGGATTTTGTATGGGTAGGGTTGGGAAATTTCGTAAGCGTCATCGGCAACAAGGGTTGCCCATGTAGCGGCTTCAGGAACTTCTTCTTCCTCTTCTTCTTCGTGTTTCTCTTCTTCCTCTTCTTCTTCTTCTACTTTGATAATACCTTCGGCAATTCTGTGTTCACGAATTACGGTGTTGCATGTTCTGTCCTTTCCGAGTGCCACCCAGATGGTGTCAATCTCTTCGAAGAAACGGTAGATGAGTCGGGCAAGGTTTCGGTTCTCTGTGTCGTAATTGCGCAAGGTTTCCGCGAAATCATTCAGGACTTTTTCATTGGAAGCTTGGTTCATGAGGAACTCACCTTTAAGTCCCTTCATCTCTGTCATAAGACTACTTTGGAGAGTCTTAATGGTGTTTGCCAGATGAGCTTTCAAATCCATAATTTGAAGTTGAAGTGGGCGCTTGTCTGGCAACCATGCAGCGACATCTTCCATTGAGTTTGGCTTCGGTGCTTGTTCGGACATCGAAAAAATGAAGTGGTTTGAGAATGACGGTTTTACTTCAAAAAGCTTGTTATGACGGTTAAGTCATACAACAAGTTTAAAATAATATCTTGTTCTTCTTCTGAACGTTTGTTGTCTCTTCCGATAAAAGTTTCGAACATGAGAACCAAAAAACGTTTTTTGAGATTGCGGAAGAGTTCAGGCAAACGTTCATATTCTGGATATGTTGGGAGCAGTTCAAAACATCTGAGCTGACTTTCGGACAAAATTGGGACAATGTCAGAAAATTCATCTTTGGTCGGACTGCTTGAAGGTAAGTCCCTTACATGTAAGTAGCTCTGGTAAAGTCTTCTCATTTCTGCTAACTTTTGGAGTATAGCTTCGTAATTTAAGAGTTTTAATTTTAATTGTCTTATTCCTCTCTTGACATCTAAACGGTAACTATCCATGAGGTCAAGAGTAGCTTTGGTAGCTTTAAGTGGAGCTATCTGTTCCTTGACTTCTGCAATTTTGGTTGCAATTGTGGTTTGAGCTCCTTCAAGTTCGCCGTCTATGTCGTTCTCAACACCTTCAACCATAGCTTGAAACTCTTCATCGGTCCATTGAGATTGGTGTGGGACGAATTTAACTTGCTTCATTCAAAAAATGAAAAAAATGTTTTTACTCAAAGCGTGCCATGTATATGGCTATAAGAAACTTACCAGAAGGCTTCTTCTTCACATGAGTCTTCGGCAACTTGAGAGTTTTTGTTGGTGTCGGGTCTGGAATTTCAATTCTCTCTCGAGCGCAACAACAGATGTCAGAATAACATTCCCCACTGTCCTTCTTGCCACCATAAATTGTGTATTGACCGAACTTGCATTTGCAGGAAGGCCGGTCAATACAAGGTTCACAGTTGAAATAGTTGTACACAAACCTGTTGAGTACGAGTGTGAGTAAAAACATAAAAAAAGTGAGTTAAAATGAGATGTTTACTGAACTGGCTGAATGTCGCCTTCACAGGTTATGTAGAACGGCTGTCCTGAGAAGTGAAGGAGAGACTGAATTGCCAATTTCATATGGGGTAGGGGGTTCTCCTTGTTTGGTATTTTTATCCAAGGACGTTTGTTTAGGAACTTAACAAGAGCTTCTCTTTTGGCGTCCTTTATGCCATCGTAGGCTGTCCCGTCTGGTATTTGAATTGGAATTCCAGTCGAAGTCTCGAGCTGAAGTGTAGACCTTCCAGAAATAGTGGTGAACTTGACCTTGGGCTTCATTACCTTGCGCAAGTAGTCTTTTACGCAGTCGTTAAGTTCAATGAGGTAAATTGCCTCGTCAAATCCTTCTGGCATTCCGAGTCCTTCCATCCGACAGGAAAATATTTTCCCGACAACTGGAAAAAATTTTCCGGACAAAGGGAAAAATTTTTCCCGACGACAGGAAGAACTCTTCCAGTTGTCCGTCCGTAAACCATTCAAATTTTCGAAAATTGAGAACTTTTTGGTCGAACTTCAGAAAAATTTTTCCTTCCGACAGAAAAAGTTTTTCCATCCGACAGGAAAAATTTTTCCTTCCGACAGGACACAAACGGATGACTGACGTTCCTCTTCCTGAATGCCTTCCAAAGCCAGAAGAACCGAAAGCTGCAGAACTCCAGCAGCAACCACAACAACCTCAGTTCCAGCAGCCACTTCCCAATTACTACCAATTTCCACCTCAAGGTTACTACCCACCACAAGGCTTCCCGAACTACCCTCCTCAACCTATGCCTTACTTTCCTAATCCTTGGTTGTTCCAGCAAGCTCCACCCCAGCAATTCCAATCTCAATCCCAATCGAAGAGAGACCAAGAGTTCGAAGAAGGTCTGAACCGTTTACGCAAAGATTATGTCACAGCCCCTATGGAAGATGACAGGCTTTCAGTCTCTTCCCTAAGGTCGACCAATTCGACTCGTACCACAGATTCGGTTCGTGACCGTGACGACTACCTCAAGCAGTCTGAGAGACTCTTCATCCTACAACCATTTACAGTTGGAGCTCTCAAGAACATGCGCAATTACGAAGGTCAAACACCAGCTGGAGACCGCAAAACAGACGTGCTTACAAGAGCAGTCCAACTGGTCAAGACAAAGACTGAGATAGTCGACTTCATTCTTGCAGCTTGCCCATACAAGTAAAAAAATAAACAATTACGAATTAAACTTTTTACTCTTTCTTTTCTGAGTTGTTTAGAGCTGGTTTCTCTTGTAGGAACCTTTCGTACTCTTCCATGGTCATGTAATTGCGAATTTGGTACGCAATTCCAGGTTCGTTGTTTTTGAACCTTATGTATGTAACGCTTCCATCCTCCTCAGGGAAGTAAGCTGCTAACATCTGACCAAGTTTTCTCGGTGACTCGGAGCTCATTAAAAATGTCACTTTTTAAACGTTAAGTTTTTAGTCTTATTTTACCCTTTGTTTGTCAAGGTAGTATTGGAATGCAATTTCTCCAAATTCTCTGTGTCGGAGTTCTTCAGCATTTTCCAAGGTGTACCTGGAGAACTCAAAGAAGTTGTCAAGAACATACTGCCATGCTGCTCTTCTGAGTTCGTCGGTATTTTGGAAGTGTTGCACCTTCGAGTCTTCGGACATTAAAAAATGTCACTTTTTCTATTAAACCGTTTGGGCATTTCTCATGAGTGAGTATAGTTCTGCCGAACCATTGGAAGAGAAGAAGTACCCTTGCTGGCAAAAGACAAAAATAGTTGCCTTAGTTGTCATTGCAATTGTACTCGTAATTGAATTCATTGTACTTCTCTTCACGTACATAAAACTCAGCAATGGTATTTGCTTTAAGAAGTTACCATCTTACTAAGACTAAACACTTACATTTTTCAAGCTTGACTTTTTACAATTTGAACTTTGTTCGCGTAGATATGAATTCTGAAAGAAGTATGAGGGTCTTGTATGACTTTATACTTCTCCCATAGTTCATGTCTGTCAAACTTACCTGCCATGGACTCTTTCATAAGTTCCATGAAATCGTCTTCGGACAATCCGGGAAAAAGTATTATGTCAGTAAGTATTCTCTTTACATCCTTCCTTAAACTCTTCGCTGTCTGTACACATATTACGACTGAAATGTTAAAGTGTCTGAGCTTCTTGAGAATTCGACACATGTCTTGTTCTCTATTCTTTAACAAAGGATGAGAAGCAAAGTCATCTAAGATAAGAAGACATCTGTGAGGGTAAGTCTTCCAATCGTAAGATTGCAATTTCTTCGAAATGTATTCTATCTCTTTCTGTTTGTTTCTGAAGTGTTTCTTCTCTAATATTCTCTGCATTTCCTCATTTGGGTCTTTAAACTTAGAATTTATATACTCATTTATAGCATTATATATGAGACTATTAAAGGAGATATATGCTGATTATAAATATATAATAAAAAATATGAATATATGTATATGATAAGTATGTTGTATTTTGGCGCCATGCCGGGATATAAAATGAATTTTGAGACAAGAGGCGGTTTCGCGGGAAATTTTGGCGGGATTTTTTTCATTTTTTTAATGAATCATAAAGAAAACATCCTCGCTCTTGCAAAAAAATGCAAAGACTGTAAAAAATCTACGAGACATTGGTAAAATGCTTCGGTATGGATGCTCCTAGCTATTCCACTGTAACGTATCATGTTAGGATGTATCACTTCATGAACAAAAAGGCGCCCATCATAAAAATTGACAAAAAATTGCCGGATCAAAGAAAAATCAAAGCAATTCTTCAAGCGCTAGATGAAGACCCAAGAGCATCACTCAGAAGGATAGAGGAGATGACAAAGATACCACGTACAACAGTCAGTTATTATCTGCACAATTATTTGAACTACAAACTAGCGTATACACGTTGGGTTCCGCACAACCTTAATTCAGTTCAAAAAAATCTAGAGTCCAATCTTCGAAAGAGCTCCTCTCTATATTGGGTGCGTATCAATCCAAGAAGTTTCGCTTTTTAGTAACAGGGGACGAGTCTTGGTTTCAATATGCAACAGAAGCCAAAATCATGTGGATCCCGAAGGATGAAAATCCGCAAACATTCCCGAAGAAAAAAATTGACACACCAATGATGATGTTGTCGGTTTTTTGGGGCGTGAATGGCATCATCGCAATTGATATTCTTCAAAAACCTAATACGATGAATGCTCAGTATCTAATTGACAATGTTCTTACTCAAATTATCAATTCTGATGAGTTTGAGAAATCCAAACAACAAAAACAAAAGTTTGCAATTCATTTTGATAATTCAAGAGTTCACAAAAGTCATAAGGTAATGAATTACTTGTTGGAAAACAATGTCAAAGTTTGTTCCAAACCCAATTTATTCACCTGATATTGCACCCTCTGACTTTTATTTATTCGGCACGCTAAAAAAGAGAGCTGAAGGACGCGAATTCGCGAGTCCAGATGATCTTGAAAATTTTGTAAGAGAGCAATTTCAGCAATTTTCTCATGATGATTTAAAGCGTGTCTTTCAAGCCTGGATCGATCGCTGCGAACGCGTGATTGAATCCAATGGTGATTATATTTAAATAAACTTTATATATATGTAACTTGTTTATTTCTATTCGCAGTATTCAGGTTTGTGCTAAACACACCTTTGGACACCCTATACTTCAAAACCCTTCTTTGGTACTTCTTTATCCAATCTAACAACTCAGTATCCTTTATACATACTAACTTAGACTTCTTTATAATATCTTTGAACGAATTGACGGTTTGGTCAAATTGACCAGAAGTCGAACAAATAACAACTAACTCATAGAATGGGTTCTTCTCATCTAGTTCTTGTTGTTGTGCAGCCATTTTAAGATAAGTGAAAGTCTTACCCGACCCAGGTGGTGCAATTAGACCTGTTATACCATTCTGAGCAAATAAGAACTTGTCATGTATAGGCTTTATCTGAGCATTTTCTAACTTCCTCTTGTTCTTGTTTAAAACATTCTCAAATTTTTTGTCAATGTCAGCAAACTTTTTTTCTAACATATTTTTAGAAAAATTAAAATTTTTATCTTTTAGAAAATGTCTAGCGA
The DNA here is from genome assembly GCF_026262505.1 of Trichomonas vaginalis G3. Taxonomy (NCBI): domain Eukaryota; phylum Parabasalia; order Trichomonadida; family Trichomonadidae; genus Trichomonas; species Trichomonas vaginalis. The sequence continues at coordinate 17,176,629 of NC_067207.1, forward strand.
TTTCGCTATCTATATTCGAGACAAACTTTTCGACAGCAAAACATCTGTCGACCATAAAATCTTACATAGTGTAAACAAGAAAGGTGAATTTGTTCTAAAGTTCTGTTTCTGGGAATATGACAAGAACCATAAAACATTAAGCAGAGCAGTCTTAAAATTTGTCAATGACAGACTTGTTGACAGAGATGACGCCGATTGGAAAGATGAAGTCCAACAAAAGTTCTTAGAATGCAAAGAAGACACATGCGCTTTTCTTGAAGATGAAATAGAAAACAGAATAGATGAGCTATTAAAGGACAAAGAACTTTTACATAAATATAGTTGCGCCAAATTTGACATAACTCCACCAGAAAAGAAGAAGAGAGAAAAGAAAGAAAAGAAAGTAGAAGAAGAGAAGAAAGAACCTGAACCAGTTCCAGAGAAAAAGAAATTTGACATGTAAAAATAAAATTTTATTTTTAGAACATTTCAGGGTCAATGTCAATGTTCTCTTCCTCTTTAGGAGTAAACACTGGCTTAGACTCTAAAATCTTTTTACCCAATTTACCTTGAACTTCTACAACTTTAGACTCATAATATTCATAGTCGTCTGTCTTCTTTGGTTCATAAGGTATAACAAGTTTGTATGCTTTGCCTTCTTTAAGGTTTGAGAACCTTCTGTCAAAACTTTCTTTGACTGTTAACAAACCTTCTATGTCTAAGTCTTCAAATTTCGCACCATTTTTAGTCACAATAGCAAACTTAACTGGTTCGATGTTCCAAACTTTGCTGAATGAAGACTTTTCAAAATGGTAGAAGTAAACATTCAAATATGTGAATGGGTCTAGTTCTTCTTTAAGTCCTGACATGTACTTGTTTACTGAAATATATTTTGTCATCTTTTCTATCGGATAAAAAAATATTTTTTTAAAATTTACTCAGAAAAATTTTTCTTTGTATATACACCATTCTGTACGTCTAAAAGACTTTTGACATTTGCCAAGAATGTACGTTTAGAAGCTGCCATATAACCATACTCTTGACAATATTGTTTATATTCATCATATAAAGACCTTTCATCTAATGACACAAAGTCAGTTTCATCTACGAACAGTTCATATACACTCTTGTTTGCTTCTAACAATGTTTGTCTCTCTTCGGTATGTGGAATTTGTCTTGGATTGAACTTAGAAATATCTAATGTCATGAAATATGAGAACAAGTGGTTGTAAAAGTCAGATGTCAAACATTCTGACAAAGCGTCAAAATATTCAGTATCTTGCATATGAGAATCTGACGTTCTGATAACTATATATCTTCTGTCAGAACTTTCTAACTTCATCGGAACAGCATTGTTTGAAACCATAATGAAGTTTGCAACATTCTCACAAACTCTCTGGTCTTTATACTTTCTTTCAACAACTCCAACTTTATCTGTTATAAGACTCTTCAAAGCATCTGAGTTTAAAACTTTTGTTGTATCTATACTTTGAAGTTCGTTACATACTATAAGTTTCATATTCTCAATTGAAGAGTTAAATTTACCACAGATGTTTTCTATGTTTGTCATATTAGGGTTCGAATAACCTTCTAACAGTTTGCATAAGATATCTGTAAAGAATGTGTTCTTACCTGTTCCTTGTTTTCCAATTATAATGAGAGCAGTTTCATTCTTAGCACTTGGATGTTGTAAGATGTTTGCAAACCAACATAAGATATACTCATAAACCTTTTCGTTTCCATTGCATATAATTTCTTTGACATGGTCTAACCAAGCTTCTATAATATTTTCTTTCCATTCTACTTGTTCATATTTATATCCAGTGAAGATAGAATAGAAGTTTGGAGAAGGTGTATAAAACTTTATACCTCGAACTGAAAAATCTTCTAACTTTGACAATAAGATATCCCAAGCATCTAACATCTTCATGCCAACTTGTACGACTTTTATTTTCTTAAGTTTCTGTCTACATTCTTGTTCTGAAACTATTGTCGCTTTAGGTTTGTTAAAGACTACATCCCATTCTTTCATAACATAACATTCTGGGGCAGAGTCGACATAAATGACTAAACGTTTCAAATTCTCGACTGCTTTGTTATAGTCTCGAAATGGACACATATTTCTGAATGCTTGGAAGTCATAAAAATCTGAAACATCTATTCTGTACATTTTTATAAAAATAAAAAAAATATTATTTTTTTATTCTTGACTTTGTTGTTCCATTTGTTGCATTTGTTGTTCTTGAGCTATTTGTTGTTGAAGTTGTTCTTGTAATACAATACTTTCACCAGTTGCATCTTCCAATTCGAAACTTTCTGCCGTCATTGACAAATACATAGGACATAAAAGTTTTACAGGAACAAAGTTTGCGTCAACTAATGTCAACGTTATACTTGCCAAAGTGTTTGAGTTCACTAAGGTTGAAAATTCTGCATTCGAATGAACAATAGGCAAACCAGCAGAGAAAGTATTTTTTATACGCATAAGTATCTTTTGGTCATAATAGTTTCTGTCGACATTCGAATAACACTTTGAACCTAAGTTTGAAACAATATATAAGATTGGTGTGCTTAATGTCAATGGAATAGACATTCCTTGTATGACACCTTTTCCTGTTATGGGAAACTGTTGGTTGTAAAAACCAGATATAAGTTTTGTATTATAGCTCATATCATTAATAATAAACTCAGTCGGACATCCAAAGATAATGAAACCTGCTTTAGTTGCAGCACATGTTACACCCGTACTTAAAGTATTAAATAAGTCAACAAAACCTGTTGGTGGTATATCTGAATAAGTATCTTCAAAGGAGTATTTTTTACCATTCACAACAATAAAGTCTTCTGGTGTCAAAAGAGCAAAACAGGCTTTAGTCGTCATTGTGTTTAAGGTTAGTTTACAATATCGTCCTTGAGGACTTTGTAAGTTTGTTGTTATAGAATTATATGACTCAGGGTTTTTAGTCGTAATAGTATAAACCATTATGTCTTCTGCCATTTACTTAGCAAATAAATTTTAATGAAATGTTGTGGTCGTCAAATATTTTTATAACGTCTGGGAAACTATATTTTAAGTTCAACGTTTCACCTCCTTTCATAACGTATATCTTGTCAATGACATTATATGAAACACCACAGCAACTAATGTCGGGTTCTATTTCTTTGATGTTTATATCGTCTGCCTCTGTCAAAAGTTTCAATAGTTCTTTCAAAACTTCATGAGGTGCAATGACATATGAGTTCACTTTTACAGGGTTGTGTTCGACCAAGTTTAACATTATACTTAAAGCTTGACAAATCTTCTCCTGAGTTTGAAGTTTGTCTTTCAGTTGTTGGTAGTCGTTTCGAATATCTGCAACAGAACTTAAGTCTCTGTTAACTTCAGGATATGTTGGTTCTTTTACAGGAACAATTGTTATACCATCTTTGTCTTCGTATGGTTTCCCCACTTCAACATCTCTGTCTTTGACATTGACAATAACACTTTGACTGTTTGTTTGAGTTGGTGAATTTAACTTCACATCTGCCACCGCCATTAAACCTTTTGAAACACTTACGCTTCTATTTTTCGGAAATGACATTTTACTTAGAATAAAAAGATGGACGTATTCGGATATCTCTTTGAATTGAAGCAGAACAAAGTTTATACTCACAAACAATACAAGTTCATTGACAGAATAGTTCTTTATACAAACAATGGTAAATGTTATAGAATAGCAATATTTGCTGAACCAAAATATTTTCATAAAGCAAAGAAAGTTGGTATCACTGAAATGGTGAAAGTTCTTGACGTTGACAAAAATATAACAACAAAACTGACCGATATTACTAAAGGTAAGTTTATAATACAATATTATGTCAAAACTGGCGTACTGTCAATATTTGACGGAGAGAAGTCAGTTCAAGAACAACTTACTGACCTGCTGCCAAAATCTGCTCGATGGAAGCTGTCGTTATGCCAATCTGAGGAGCCCCAGCAGGTTTCATCGAACGAATCTTCAAAAGAGCATCTTCCGTGAAAAGTGCTATTGGTTTTGTAAACTTCTTTGCTCTCAATTCATCTGGACCGTCTCTGTCACCAGTATATTGTATTTGTACAGTACCAACAGTTGAAATACCACCCATAAAGTCTTCTGAGTCAGCAAATGGAATGCCAAGCCAAAAGTTTGAACGGTCTCCATTTGTATATTGAGTTTTTTGACCTCCTGTATGAGTCCATACTTTCACATATGGCATAATAGAACTTTGCATCTCAGGGTTAATAGTTGTTGTGAAGTTGTTGTTAAAATTCATAGCATCTAATGTCACGTTGTATGACCTCATATCCTCAACTGTAGAATATTCTTCTCTTGGATAATATTTGCCATCTATGTTTATATGATATTTAATATCAGGGTTGTAGAAACAAGAATAGTCATTTATAGTTCGTCTGAACAGTACAAACATAGTATCTGCATGTTTCATTGCAGTTGTTAAAGCAATATCTGTTCTTGCACCTGCGGCTCCTGAATTTTGGTTTCCAACTTCACCTGCAAAGTCTTTGACAGATATTTGGTGTATAGGGAACATAAGTGGAACTGCAATATATTTGGCAGCTAAAGCATTTGAAATATCTGGGTCCAACATATAGACTGCAAGTCTGCTTTCTATTCTCTTGCATTCAAATTTTTCGCATGTGAACTTAACTGGGTCCCAAGCATCTCCAGCAGCATTGAAATAATAGTTTACTTCAGTGTTGAGGTTTGAGAAACCAAAGTCTAAGTCAACTTTGTTTTTGCAAAATTCGGCGAATGATGTTTGATTTGTTCCCTTTACGTCTGTAATAGTGAATGGGTCTTGTGTTGGTGCAATGACTAAGTTATTTTTGCTTGGAGTAAGTTCGATAGAAATTTTTCCTGCCCAGTTTGGCAAGTATCTTAAAAACCTGAAGATGAGGAAAGATGACAAAGGAACTCTAAGTTTCAGTTTTACTTTGGTTACTGCTGCTGCAGTTTGTCCAGAAAGGTTAACATAAACTCCTGGAACGTTAGGGTCAAGTCTTCTTATTTTCTCAATAGTTGCATACTGGTCTGTTTGTTCTCTAGCTTGTGGTTGTACTGAGTTTCTTAAAGCGAACCATTCATAGTTTGCCCATGTTACTGTTTGAACTAAGTCAGAGTTAGAATATATCTTATATCCCATGAAAACTTCTGGAGCATATTGGTATCCGACATAGAAAATTCCATTGCAACCTTTCTTGTCAGACAACTTGGCAGAAGGTTTTATTTCAATGTCTTGTTCCACTTATAAGAATGAGTTGTCAATAGAAATAATGTGAAACCTGTCGCAAGCAATATCTATTGTTGTTGAAGAACATTCTCCAAACTCACCTACATTTCCATAAGAAACAGCAGTTGTATATTCGTAAGTTCCAGGAACTATTTCTGACCTTCTAATGGCATTGTCGCATTCGTTATACCATTCGGAAACATTTCCGTTCATGGCATCCAAAACTGTTGGCGTAATATTCTGAGCGGCGTACATTTCATATGGGTAAAAATATAGAATAGTTGGATTTATGTGTCATAATAGAACCCACTCGGACCAAGCTTTACTTTCTTCCTGGCTGAGTTTTTAACTGAATCTTTAACTCTTCTTTTTCCTTCATTGCCACTACTTTCACTAGATGAAGTTACTTCTTCACTACTTTCACTTTGTTCTACTCTTCTCTTCTTCTTTGGTGTCGCTTTTGGTAACTTGCCCTCTGCTTCAAGTTGTAGCATCTTTGCCTCATGTTCACCTAGTATGTTGTAAATTTCCCATGTCCTTTTTGCCTTTGGGCTCTGGTCGTCCATCTCAGGTAACCTATATCCTAGAAAGATTTTGTCATAGTTTGTATTTGAGTCTTTGCTTATTGTTTGCATGACTCTTTCCTGAGTTTCCGGTTCAAGCTCTTCAAACAGAGCTTGTCCATATGGAATAAGCTCGTTTCCAAATATATGTTTTTGTAGCCATTCTGGTTTTCTTTCCATGTTACCAATAATATCTTTTGTGAATGGGAAAGCTTTTACCCAACGCTTCAGTCTTGCGTCATTTATTTCTGTAGTTGGTTTTATTTTGTCATGGAACATGTTTTTCAATACTAACATTTCATTTGGTACTGTCCATTTGAGTTTTCTTAAATATTCATCCATTCTCGGTTCATTGTCTGCAAAGTAAGTTTTTATGACATTTTGCAAACTTTCGTTTGCAAGGTCATGTACAATAGGTTCTCTTCCTTCTCTCTCCCTAACTTTCTTTCTAAACTCTTCACCAAATATACCATCTCTATGGTTCTGTGTAGTTCTTTGAGATAAATGTTCTAGAACGTCAGGTGTTATAACAATGTCAGTTGAAGCTTTATTAATGGCAATAGTAAGAGGACAACCCTTAAAGGAAAATATATATCATTTAATAATGATTGATATTAGTTGAAAGATAATTCCTTATAATAATGATTGATAGTAAATTAATTTGAATTCTATGAGGATCTGCATATTTCATACTGGTCCAAAATATCTGCATATTTCATATCTTTCAATGGCATTAAAGCCGCGCTGAAAATACCAGCTATATCTGGTTCACCATTCACTTCCATTGCGTCTACAACTTCTTGGAATTGTGGTTGTAAGTTTATGAACCACCTATCCGGATTAGCTTTATGACCCCATCTCATTGTAGTTCCATAGTCTGCAGAAACAAAAGTATGTTTGTTTCCATATTGGTTAGGTTCTGAATGAACTTTAAACAATGTTTCATTTCTATATGTTTTGTTGAAATTTAACCTTTTATTTTCACCGAGTTCAGCCAAAGATTGAGCGTTATATGGTCGTAAATAAAAAGGATTATTGTATTTGCGTACATTATCTTTCAGTACTTCCATTCTATGCTGAATATTTTCATCTGATGTTGGAGTCTTTTGTATGTCGGTGAACATTTTTCGATATTCTTCTACTATGTCAGCCGAATTTTTCTTAGACTCTTGGAAAGATTCCATATTCTCCTCATACACTTGTTGAGGGTCAAGATTTTTCGGCTGTTCCAAATCTTCATCTAGTTCTGTGAAGTTAGTTTCCAAAGGAGGGACTTGTTCGTTTCCTTCAGGCTCTTCTAGCTGTTGTTGCTGAACTATTTCTTCCATGTCTGGTTGTATCTGAACTTCTTCCTGTTGAGTTTCTTGTACCTCATCTGCTGGCATTTCATATATTCCGAGACCGTTTTTAACAAGTTCCCTATCTAAGTCATCCGGACTCATAAGCCTTTCTTCTTTCGTTCCGTCTCTATTTTTTACGCGTTTCATGAAGAGAGTTGAATTATCATTTAGCTCTGACATCAAATATCTCGGAGTAAATTCATCCATGTCATTTGGATGATATGCTATTAAATCATATCCCTTAGCGAGCTTATATTTTCCAGGTTTGAGATTATATCCCATTTGATGCTGAACCATAAAGCTAAATAGGTTCGGGTCAGTATTTCCTTCCTTAAACTTTCTAATAGCTTCTTTATATCTGTCACTAAAGTCAAGAGTATCTGGGTAACCATAATCTTCCTTAAGCATTTTTAAGAATTCTTGGTTTCCTTTTTCTCTACTTCTTTTATGTCCTTGCTCTTTTTGTGGTTGTTGTTGTGCAGGGTTTTGAACTGTTGGTTGTTGTGTTGGTTGTGGTTGTTGTTGTGCTGGTTGTGGTTGTTGTGCTGGTTGTGGTGCAGGTGCAGGGTTTTGAACTGTTGGTTTTGGTTGTTGTTGCTGTGCTGGATTTTGAACTGTTGGTTGTTGTGTTGGTTTTGGTGCATGCCTGTGTCTGTGTCCATGTGACGATGTAAACGTTTTAGGTAGTCCTGGTGCAGGTGCTTCTCTTGGAGGGTTTGGTGGTATATAAGTTCCACCAGCTGGCACATATGTTCCATCTGCAGCATAATGTCCTACCTGACTTTTCGTTTTTAAGAAAGCATTTACTAGGTCTGTTTTGGTCTGTTGTAACTCTTTTTCTTGACTTTCCACAACAGTTGCTCTAACGGCGTCATAGGCACTTTGAACTGCCTGTCTCGTTGCTGCATCTGTTATTTTCGTCATATTTTGTGCTACTTCTCTTAACTCTTTGTCGAAACCTTCAGACTTCAGTTTCTTTCCAGATGAGAAGTCGTTCACTAGTTTCACCTTACTATGAAGAGCTTCGAAGGCATTCTTAAAGTCAGCATTCATTAAAGCTTCATTTGAACTGTCTTCATCCGCTTGTATTTTTGTCCTTATTGACCCTATAAGTTGGGCTGCTTTAGCGTTGGCTTGGGCATCTAACCAGTCATTATTAGCTTTTATATATTCTGCGCTTTTCATTGCCTTTTGCATGGCTGCGTCGTTATTTTTACTTTCTTGTGCTAAGTTTTCATACTGTACGGTTTGGTTTTGCAACTGTAAAAGTTTTTCTGCCTTTACATTTGCTTCAACTTCTTTTTTATACTCATCGCTATCCATATATGTCTTCAGGGCTTTTTGTTTTATCTCTTCATCTTTCAGTACTTTATATTGAGTAGTATGGTTTTTCAAATTTATAACATCTTGTTCCATTTTTGCTACTTCTGCTGCTTTTTCTGACACTTTTTTCGCATATTCCTCTGTACTTAGTTCTTTCAGTTGTTCTTCTTTCTTCTTTTCTCTGTGTTTTAACTCATTTAGTTTCTTTGTGTTCTGTCATATTCTAGTTTCTTTTCGTTTCACTTATTTGTTTCTGTATGTCTATGTTTGTTTTTGAACATCTGTTATTTGATTTTTGAGTGAACTCAAATTCATTTGACTTTGAGGGTTATAAGCTGTTCCGTCTGCAGCTCCACCATAGCCTGCCATTTTCGCTAAAAGTGCCGCTCTTAGACCTCCACTCTGTGCACCAATAACTCGGTTTAAAAGCATAGGGTTGCTTGACATTTGTTGCAACATAGTGGGGTCATTCATCATTTGTTGTTGCAACTGTTGTTGTGGTGTCAGTTTTACTATTGGATGTTTCAATGCTCCTTCCTCTTACGTATATTCTTACGTAGCTTACGTGGCATTTTAAGTGAAGTTAAAAAGCGGTTTTTGACAGATGTTTATATGACACTTTTTGTTCAGCTCAAAAAACTATCCGGTCAAAGTGTTGTCAGTTTTGTAAAATAACCGTCCTATCTCATTCTATAAGGGGGAAAAGGCTTCTCAAAGTGTACTTCCTTGGAACGCCTGTAACTTTTCCTGTAGCGACGATAGACCCTTACTTGTCCGGACAAAGTTATACTATTTTGAGTGCTCTACAAAAAAGTCAACGGCGACGACTCTCAAAAACCGTTGTGCAAAAAGTTTTACCGTTGGACAAAAAAGTATATATAGAAAACAAAAAACGTTTATAGTTCATTCAATATTTGAGATGGAACGGTTTCCAATGGTAACTATTAAATAAAATAAAAAATAGAGGGGGTCTCCGTTGACGAAAACGGTTTATTTTAAACTTTTCTATGAGTGGTCCGAAAAAAACAGTTCATTTTTCATAATAGAAGGAAGAAAAAGTGTCGCAAACAATTCGTCGACTACCTCTGCAGTTAAAGTTCCTACAACTTATGTCTCACCATTCTCAAAACCCTTACGACCTCCTATAATACCAAAGCAACTTCCTCATACAATTCAAGACAAATTGTCCAACAATTTGAGTTCTTCTTCTTTTCAAAACACAACAGAAACATCTGAAACAGTTGTCCAAACAGCACCAGAACAAGTTTCACATAGTTCTACAATTCAAGACAAATTGTCCAACAATTTGAGTTCTTCTTCTTCTCAAAACACAACAGAAACATCTGAAACAGATTTACAACCAATAGAACAAGATATAGTCTCTCAAACTACAAGTATGTTAACAAGAGCACAATTTCAAGATTTAATTTCTCTTGAACAATATTCGAGTAACAAAACACAAAGCGACGACTGTAACCTCTCGCTACCCGAATCCATTCAAAGAAAATACGCCATGAAAAGACTGAAATTGTTGTATAAACTTCTTAACAATTGGGGGGTCGAAGACAACTCAGATTATAGTGAAATGTTTAACAAAGTCATAGAATCTCTTAAACCAATTGAAAACGACATAAAAAATCCCGGTGTTCTTGTAGACCTTTTCGCCTCAAAATTACCAGTTACAACTAATCTAAGAGCAACACAAGCTATAGAGCAATTTATTTTATGTTTTCCCAAGCAATATAGACAACACCTGAGGGAAACAAGAATAGGAAAATTTCAATTGGTGTATCCTACAACATACAACTATTTCGAAGAAGCAAATGAATATGGAGAACTCTCATTCCATTTCACACTTTCAGTTCCTGAGGGAGAAGAAAAAGCAATCTATCATGTACAATCTCTTGCAGGATGTGAAGGAAAACCTCACATAATAACTACTGTTGCAATTGACAAACCTGCAAGAGTCGAAGACGATGTTTTGTTCGCGTCCATTGCTGGTTTTGGCATGGGAGAACCAATTTCAATTTCCCATTTCACAGAATACTCAGCACAACATTTTCAAAATGTAGAATTTGTGTTCTACGACCATCAAAAGTTCCTGCTAACAAAACCAAAGAAACAATTTGTCTCAATATTTGTTGCTGGTCATGTGGCTGACAAAGAGCCATCAGATACTGACTATGAAGAAGAGGAGGAGGAAGAAGAAAACGATAGCGATGTCGTTCTTATCGAATAAAAACTTTAATTTTTTACTATATAATTTTTTAGTTCTCCTCTAGGTTTTTTTAGGGGCTAGAAGGGGCGCAGCCCCTGGAAGCCCCACTCACCTGACCTTGATCTATGTATGATAGTAAAAACAGTTTTGAGCTTCCGATGCAAAGTTGCTGTAAAATCAATCCGAGAGAAATAAATTTTATGTCAAATTCAATTTGATCAAAACTGAGAAAAGATGCAAAATGTTCGTTCAATTTTGCATACTAATTCTGTAAAGTTTGCATATGTCATGCGTAAGCGTGAAAACAGAAGACAAACGTTTATTCGCGATGTAGAAGAACCAATTCGAAAATTTACCATAGGTGTTCATCAGCGTCCAATTCCAGAACAAAAGACAGTCAAAAAAGAAAATAACAATGATTCTCCATCGGTATCCAAAACATTTAACTTGTCTTTAGGAGTTTATATTTCAAATATGAATAATAAAAAGGTAAATAAAGACGCCATTTCGAATGTCTTTTACTTAGATTTCACAAACACACAAAACTTAGAATCAGCTTTCTTAAAACCTTTAAATAACTTTGCAAATTTACAAATTATTTCTCTTTCTAACACCGGATTAAAATAGGTCCCCAAGGCAATACTTAATATGCATGGAACCTTCAGTACATCGATCTTTCGCATAATTTTATCTCAGAAATTCCAATCAAAGCAAAATGGTCTCACATTCGAGGCTTAAATCTGAAAAAGAACGCATTTATTAGATGGCCTGATGCAATATCTCAAGCTAATATGCCGAAAATAGAGTTCATTGATCTTTCTTATAACAATTTGTACGCTGGAATTCCTGCAACGCTAAAATTCGAAAACCTTGAACATTTAAGATTGGTATACTGTTGTTTGATCAAGTTTCCGCAAGTAGCAAACAACACTCAGTCTTTGAAATCTTTAGACATAAGTGGAAACCAAGATTTACGTAATTTCTCGCTTGGTGATATCGCTTCTGACTCCTCTTTAGAATTTATTAATATACAAGGCATTAAAGTGAATGATTCCGGAAATATTTCTCAATTTCCTCCAAACTTAGTTGTTGCTAGCGAAGGTAAGAATGTTCAGATCCCACCTTCTTCAAATTCATTGTTTATATTTAAATAAACCTATAACTTTGTTTGATATAAATTAATTATTTATATTTTTATTACGATTTTAGACAAAATATAGTGTGGAGAAAGGTGAATTCACTATTTTTGACAAAATTTTATAATTTAATAAATGTAGGGGTGTTACATTTTGTTGTTATCACCTTGTATGTGATAAGGAACTTTTATAATACAAATATTAGAATGTATATAGTATTCACTGAAATCGATAATATAAGATCCCATACTCCCACATATATATGTGGTCCTAATTTGGCCCCTTAATCAAGATTGTGAGAGTTGGACTACTTCTTCATAAACTCTCACCAAAAAAAAATCAAACGTGATTAAAACGGCTAGTAAATCATTGGTCGTCGATAAGTATTTGTATGAAATTTTTTTCCAACTTTTTTTGCCTACAAAAATGTCAAATTTTCATTCAAAAAAAATGTCATAATTATTATAAATGGCTGAAGAAGAAGAAGTTCTTTATATAGAATACGAAGAGGAAGATGAAGAATCCAGTAGTAGTGTTGAAATTGAGTTTGATACAAATACTACACCGAGTTTTCATAGAGTCTTAACAGATTCAGATATCACAAGGATGGCAATGAATGACATTAAAAAGAAATACAACGGAAGTAGTAATTCTTCTGTAGATGAGAGGATTGTTCGTGACTTTTATACAATATCAAAGAGGCATCCAAAAGAACTTGGATTTACAGTGCTGCCTTATAACAATGACATACATGTGTGGGAGGTTCGTTTATGGAGTTTTGATAAAGACACTCCAATCTACAAAGATATGCAGATATTTGAAGCTAAGACAGGAAGAAATTATATTGAATTAAGAGTCTCATTTCCACCAAATTATCCAATTCATCCGCCTTTCATTCGTGTAGTCTACCCACGCTGCACAGGAGAAAGAGTCTTAAATGGTGGAGCATTTTGCATTTCTGCTCTAACATTGACTAAAGAAGATGGCTGGTCACCAATATATGATTTTGAGGATCTGCTTTCTAGTATACTTGTAGAAATGCGCTCTCAAACCGTAAGTGATCCTCTGCGTATTAATTTTGAAAATGATACACCGTATTCTGTTCAAGAAGCAATTAGTACGTATAGACGACTTGCAGGTATTCATGGTTGGACAGCTGTTATTAAGGGATATACTCCTCAATAATTATATTTATTTTAATTTTCTAGATAAAACAATAAAAATTTGCGTTAATGTATTAATTCGATAAAATAATATCAAATTTTTGATTCATCAAATCAACAAAAATTCTATCAAAATTACAATAACTTTTTGCTGTCTGGCCAGATATTTTAAATACTAGAATGTCACAAAAACATATGATATTTGTATGCTTAAAGAATGGAAGCAAATAATCCCAATAATCGAGATCCAAAAAACATCCTTTGTATAAAGTTAACTCATTTTGTGATAATATAAATACAAGTACCTCATTTAAGCAATACTAATTCAATAAAGCTCTAAAACAATATATATAATTTACAAAAACAGGTAAATACATGATAAAGTAATAAAAACATCTGAATTCATGAGAACTTAAAGAAATGAATTACTTTTTCTTTCCTCATATTGCAATATGAAGCAAAAGGGAATAATTATTTGCTAAGCGTAAGTCGAATACATTTATGCTCTTGTTCCAGAGCATAGGTTAATGCACGAATCTTTGCCAGTTGTATTGAAATTGCCTTATCTCTTTCTTCCATTTTGGAAACTTCTTCTTTGGATGATTCGTGAATTGATTGTAATGAATTTACTTCTTCTTTCTCATATATTTCAAATCTGTGCGCTTTTTCAGCATTTTCTGATTGCTGAAGTATGAATTCTGAAAATTTATTGAGTTTTTCGTTTGCAAATGGAACAATAGTTTCTTCAATTGAATGATATGATACATCTGAGAACTGATGTCTAGTTATTATTGGTTTTGGAATGTTACAACGTCGAAGAGAACTCATTTTTATCTTCTACTGTACGTTAAAATTCAATTTTCCAAATATTCCTTACATGCTTTTGGATGAATAGAAGGGTAATATTTTAAAAAAAAAATCAAAATATTTGGGATAGCTTGCGTAAAAACTACTCATCCCTGATAGTAATGAAGCAGCTAGCTCTTTAATTTTTATTTTACAATAAATATCCTTTCTTTTACAAGCTCTAACCAAAGATTTTGGATTTAATCAGTCGCATATAATGGTACCGCGGCCTATTTTTCATATTTTTATGGATTTTTTAAAAACAAAATTCTTTAAAATGTGCACGAACTTCAAAAGTAGCAATTGGAGTGTGAGTATATCCCATTGTCTAAATATTATCATTTGAGCAATTATAAATGTCACTTTTTGAAAAATTTGAAACGGAATCTAAATTAATTATTTTATTTTGAAACTTTATTGATTGAGATGAATTTTATATGTTGTGGCGTAATTTCGAAAATTGAAATAAGTGAACGGTTATAAATGGCCGACCGCTTTTTTATTTTTCACTGATGTCTGCTGAAGTCGAAACACTTGAGTTCCAGGCTGAAATCAACCAGCTCATGTCACTCATTATCAATGCTTTCTACACAAACAAGGAAATTTTCCTCCGTGAGTTGATTTCCAACGCATCTGATGCATGCGACAAGATCCGTTATGATTCTCTCAAGAACCAGGCCATCCTTGGCAACCAGAAGGAATTCTTCATCCATATCCGCCCAGATAAGGAGAACAGATGCCTTTCCATCATCGATTCTGGTATCGGCATGACAAAATCCCATCTTATCAACAACCTTGGTACAATCGCTCGCTCCGGCACACGCCAGTTCATGCAGGCCATCGAAGAAGGCGCTGACCTTTCCCTCATCGGTCAATTCGGCGTCGGCTTCTTCTCCGCTTTCCTTGTTGCCGACCGCGTTGTTGTCACATCCCACCACTCCGATGATGACCAGTACATCTGGGAGTCCGAGGCTGGCAAGAACTTCACAATCCGCCGTGATCTCGAAGGTGAAGACCTTATCCGTGGTACACGTATCGATCTTTACCTCAAGGAAGACATGACAGAATTCCTTGAAGAGAAGAAGCTCAAGGAGCTCATCAAGAAGCACTCTGAGTTCATCCAGTACCCAATTTCTCTTTGGGTCGAGAAGACAAAGGAAGAGGAAGTCTCCGATGACGAAGAGAAGAAGGAAGACGAAGAGAAGAAGGAAGACGAAGAAAAGAAGGACGACGAGATCAAGGAAGTCGAAGATGAAGCAGAAAAGAAGGATGAAGAAAAGAAGAAGAAGAAAGTCACAATTGTCGAACACGAGTGGGAACTCATCAACAAGAACAAGCCACTCTGGCTCAGACCATCAAATGAAGTCACAGAAGACGAATACGCCGAATTTTACAAATCAATCTCCAACGATTGGGAGAAGCACCTTGCTGTCAAGCACTTCCGCGTTGAAGGTGATATTGGCTTCACAGTCCTTCTCTTCGTTCCACGCCGTGCTCCATACGATCTCTTCGAGCCAAAGAAGAAGCTCAACAACATCAAGCTCTACGTCCGCCGTGTCTTCGTTATGGACAACTGCGAGGACCTCATCCCAGAGTGGCTCAACTTCATGAGAGGTATCGTTGATTCTGATGACTTACCACTCAACATTTCCAGAGAAACACTCCAGCAGAACAGAATCATCAAGCTCATCCGCAAGAACATCATCAAGAAGTGCTTAGAGCTCTTCAACGAGATCGCCGAGAAGAAGGAAGATTTCAAGATCTTCTACGAACAGTTCTCAAAGAATATCAAGCTCGGCATCCACGAGGACACACAGAACAGACCAAAGCTTGCCAAGTTACTCCGCTTCTACTCCACACAGTCAACAGAGGAACTCACATCTCTTGATGAGTACATCGAGAGAATGAAGGAGGGACAGAAGGGCATCTACTGGATCTCCGGCGAAACAAAGGAGGCAGTCATGAACTCTCCAATGCTCGAAGTCTTCCGCCAGAAGGGTATCGAAGTTCTCTTCTTAATTGACCCAATCGATGAATACTGCTTCCAGCAGTTGAACGAGTACTCCGATCACAAGTTGATGTGCATCACAAAGGAGAACTGCGAGATCGACGAGACAGAAGACGAGAAGAAGCAGTACGAGGACCTCAAGGCCAAGCTCGAACCAATGTTCACAAAGATCAAGGACTTGATCGGCAAGGACTGCGAGAAGGTCGTCCTCTCAAAGAGATTGGTTGTCACACCATGCGTCATTGTCACAGGTGAGTACGGCTACACAGCTAACTTCCAGAGATTGATGAACGCTCAGGCACTCAGAGATAACACAATGTCTCAGTACATGCAGGCAAAGAAGACACTCGAAATCAACGGAAAGCACCCAGTCGTTACAAAGCTCGTTGACATGCTCGAGAAGGATGAGACAGACAAGAACGCTAAGGAGATGCTCTCAATGCTTTGGGACACAGCTCAGCTCGCTTCTGGCTTCACACTCGCTAACCCAGCTGCTTTCTCTGCTAGAATCAACCGTATGGTCGCTGTCGCTTTAGATGTCGCCGGTCAACTCGAGGAGTTACCACCACTCGTCGAAGAGAAGCCAAAGGTTGAAGAGGCTAAGGAAGGTGAAGCTGCTCCAGCTGCTGACTCTGCTGACCTTAATAAGTTTGATGATGTCGATTAAAATAAATCTATATTTATTATTCTTATTAATTGATATAATAACTTTTTACTAAACAATAATCTTTTTCAAATATATGATATCTGATTCAAAATTATAAATTAAGTCTCTGAATGAATGTTGTAAAATCAATACCTTTTAATTATATAAGTATATGTTTGTGTAAATATATTGTGTTCTGCTTTCTTTGCTCGATATTGAATCATAAATACTTCAAAGTTATTGATGTGATATCAAATTATGAAAAAAATAAGCGATATCTTTCATATTTTTAAAATATAACCATTATACCGTTCAATCATAATAACTAAAATTCTAAAAAAATTGAAAAAAAAATAAGAATTCATTTGTTAAAATGATGCTTTATAAGTTGAATTTCCAAAATTTCCAAAATTTGGAAATATAGATATGTTTTATAATTCAAGCTTTGTGCTATGGTTTACATGTTTTGATGATCATTATTGCGAGGAGCTTATTCCAAAATATTTTTTAAGTGAAAGTTCGACTCACAGCGTTTTTTAATTGACATAGTGTAGCATTTGGCACACATAGAAGTTTTCCATCTAAACTAGTTCTGAGTGATCGCAAGAGAGGGAGCGAAATAGCAATATTATTATAATATATGTCACTTTTTAATCCACTCTTTAATTCTAAATTGTGATCTAGAACTGATAAATAACATTTTCTAAAACAAAAAATTCTGATCGAAAATTTGATAACTTTTTTATGCAAAAAATGTCGGATAAAGCAAGAGTTGTTGAGTTTCAAGTGAAATACATATACGTCCTTTCAGCTGTTGTGCCTTTCATAACTATCGGCTTGTGCTGGGCCTGCTATTACGGTCTCAAGCACAACAAAAATCGAATTTATCCGGTTCTCACAATCTCAGAAACGGTAGAGCTTATTCCAGAGTCAAGAATATTCAATATCGGAATGACTATTGAAGCCTTCCTGCAAGGAATTGTATTCGTTCTTCGTCAACATTATTTACATACAAAAATTAGGAGAGAATCTTCGCATATAAGGAAAGGTTTGAAGTACGTGACAACATTTTGTTCATTTTTCAGCCCATTTTTACTTATTGGATTGGCTAATTTCGTTGTTTCCGAGTTCTTTTTGATTCATATGTCAACAACAATATTATATTTCGTATTGACATTATTATACTTCTTTTTGTATGACATTTTGCTTTACTTAATTGGTCCGAAACCAAAGTTTTATAGCTATTTTGTCGTCCTTCTCGCAATGATTGCAAGTATCTGCAGTGTTGCGTTTCGAAATGCAGTAATTGTTAGCAAAGTATCATTTGTTACCATTTCTTCAATATCTCAATACTTGGCTGTGTTTTTGCTTTGCATTAAGTCAAGTCTTACAATTTTTGAGATACCATCACATGGAATTCGATTCTTTAGCAAGTAATTCATAGTATTTCGAAAACTATACCGTCTTTTACTTATTTTTTTGTTTAAAATTTTATATTATTTTAAATTTTATTTGTTATTTTTCATATGATGTAGTACGCATTTGTATAAGTCTCATGAGAATTGAAATAATTCAGATTTAATAATAATGCTTTTTTTTTTAATTGAATGGCATATTATAAGTTTTCATGCCTTATTGGATGGAACTACTATTATTTGATTGACTTGAATTACTTTTAACATATAATTGTAATAATTTAATTTTATTCAAGTATGCTTTGTTTGCGTTAGACATATTTATCATATGAAATAAGTAGACTAACAATATTATTATAATTATTTTCAATTGCAATGCAAAGGGGCGTTTTTCCATATTCATCTTTGATATCAGGATCTGCACCCTTTGAGATGAGAAACCTAACAATCTTTTTACGATTATGCTGTACTGCAATATGAAGAGGTGTTCTTCCATTGATATCTTTGGCATCGATATCCGAACCATGCGTAACAAGAAAATTGATGAGTTCAATACGATACTTGATTATTGCATAATGGAGAGCTGTTTGCCCTTTTTTATCAGTGGTATTCACATCATATGAAATAAGAAATTCTACCGCTTTAATGTCATTATACTTAATGGCATAATGAAGTATTGATTTTTCATTAATATCTTTTGCATTGATATCAGCACCATTATTAATGAGAAACTCAAAAATTTCCTGACTATCCAAAGATGGTTCTAACATTAACGAGAAATGAAGAACTGAGCAACCATTTGTTTCAAGTCTACAATTGATATCAATTCCATGTGAAATGAGAAACTCCACCATTTCTTTATCACCATAAGATATTGCAGAATGAAGAGCTGTTAATCCATTTTCTACGCTTGTGTTTACATTTTCTCCATATAATATGAAAATTTTGATAATTTCTTTATAATAATTTCTTATTGCATTTTGAAATGGGGTATAATTTTCCTTATCTTTTACATTTAAATTGGCTCCATGCAAAATAAGAAATTTAACAATTTCACATGAATTTTGAATTACTGCCATATGGAGAGAAGTCAGACCATCTTTGCGTATTGAATCAATATCAAGTTGATATTTCATATTATTTGAAAGAAGAGATTCCAATACTTCTTCATTATTTACTTTTGTTGCTAAATGAATGGGATAATACCCATCAATATTTTTGATATTGGGATTTGCACCATAAATATTTAGAATCTTTATAATATCTTTATTGCCCTGCATAACTGCATAATGAAGTGCCGTATTATTCATTCTATCTGTTGCATTGACATTAGCTCCGAATAAAATTAAAAGTTCAACAATTTTTTGACTATTATCTAATGTTGCATAATGGATCAAAGATTTCATATCGGAATCTTTGAAATTAACATCAGAACCATGCAAAATTAATAGTTTTGATATATCCACATTTCTGTTTTGAATCGCATAGCTAAGGGGAATTTTATTGTTCATATCAGCAATTGTATGATTAGTGCCATTCATTAATAGAAATTCGGTCATCTCTTCCAAATTTTTGCTTACTGCGATATGAAGCACCGACCCTTTAAGTATTTTTTTATTAATATCTGCACCATTAGCAATCAACAGCTTAGTCATTTTAATATTATTATCTTCAACTGTAGAATAAAGAGGTGATTTCAAAAACAAAATATCATTTTCGATATAATTATTGATAATTACTCCTTTAGAAATGAAAAGCTGGGCGGTTTCGGTAAATCCTTTTTTAAGATGTCGGAGAAAACACTACTACAATCACTATAATATGTCTTGACATTTGAACCGTGCGAGATGAGATAATCATATAAAGGCGGAAAGTTAATTAACATCTTATGAAGGAGTGAATCTTTAAAATCCTTTGTCTGATCTAAATAGATAAAAAACCCTTTATTTAATGGAATATTATATGTGTTCATTAAATAAAGGACGAAATCAATGTTATGTAAAATGATTGATAGCATCATACAATTCTGATCTGGTATTTGATATTTCAAACATTCACCAATAATATCTGCGTTACAAAAAAAAAAAAAAAAAAAAAAAAAAAAAAAAGGTAGTGGGGCTTCCAGGCACTTCGTGCCTTCTAGCCCTGAAGATGTTTAGTATAAATGAAGTCTTAGAGGACAAACATGACTATGAGTTTTGATATGACAAGATAGAATATGAGAGAGGTCCTATAAACCGGAGAAAGTGTTATATAAACATCTGTCATATTACTCAGAATATTATACAGAATTCAATAAAATATATTTTAGGTGAAGAGGTGAGATTTCACCTGTTTTTTCACCTCATTTTTCACCTCTTGAATTTTCATGAATTTTATCGTAAAGACTTTGTCAAGATTTCATCGTAAAGACTTTGTCAAGATTTCATCGTAAAGACTTTGTCAAGATTTCATCGTAAAGACTTTGTCAAGACTTCTTCGTAAATGTTTTGTCAAGACTTCTTCTTCGTAAATGTTTTGTCAAGACTTCTTCTTCGTAAATGTTTTGTCAAGACTTCTTCGTAAATTTTTGTCAAGACTTCTTCTTCGTAAATGTTTTGTCAAGACTTCTTCGTAAAATCAGACAAAAATATATTTTAGGTGAAGAGGTGAGATTTCACCTGTTTTTTCACCTCATTTTTCACCTCTTGAATTTTCATGAAATTTACACCAAAAATAATGTTTAGGTGAAGAGGTGAGATTTCACCTGTTTTTTCACCTAATTTTTCACCCTCTTGAATTTTCATGAAATTTACACCAAAAATATACTACTAGGGTCATTTACGAAGAAATCTCAACAAAGTCTTTACGATGAAATCTTGACAAAACATAGACAAGAAAGTTCATGAGAAATTAGATGAAGAAGTCTTAACAAAGTCTTTACGAAGAAATTCATGAAAATTCATGAGGTGAAAAAAGAGGTGAAAAAAGAGGTGAAATCTCACCTCTTCACCTAAAATATATTTTTGGGTCATTTACACTCATTTACGAAGAAATCTCAACAAAGTCTTTACGAAGAAATCTCAACAAAGTCTTTACGAAGAAATCTCAACAAAGTCTTTACGAAGAAGTCACAATAAAACGTCTGTCAAAAACCGCTTTTTAACTTCACTTAAAATGCCACGTAAGCTACGTAAGAATATACGTAAGAGGAAGAGAGCATTGAAACATCCAATAGTAAAACTGACACCACAACAACAGTTGCAACAACAAATGCTGAATGACCCCACTATGTTGCAACAAATGTCAAACAATCCTATGCTTTTAAACCGAGTTCTTGGTGCACAGAGTGGAGGTTTAAGAGCGGCACTTTTAGCGAAAATGGCAGGCTATGGTGGAGCTGCAGACGGAACAGCCTATAACCCTCAAAGTCAAATGAATTTGAGTTCACTCAAAAATCAAATAACAGATGTCAAAAAGTCAAACATAGACATACAGAAGCAAATAAGTGAAAACGAAAAGAAACTAGAATATGACAGACACACAAAGAAACTAAATGAGTTAAACGTAGAGAAAAAGAAGAAAGAAGAACAACTGAAAGAACTAAGTACAGAGGAATATGCAAAAAAGTGTCAGAAAAGCAACAGAAGTAGCAAAAATGGAACAAGATGTCATAATTTGAAAAACCATACTACTCAATATAAAATACTGAAAGATGAAGAGATAAAACAAAAAGCCCTGAAGACATATATGGATAGCGATGAGTATAAAAAAGAAGTTGAAGCAAATGTAAAGGCAGAAAAACTTTTACAGTTGCAAAACCAAACCGTACAGTATGAAAACTTAGCACAAGAAAGTAAAAATAACGACGCGGCTATGCAAAAGGCAATGAAAAGCGCAGAATATATAAAGCCAACAATGACTGGTTAGATGCCCAAGCCAACGCTAAAGCAGCCCAACTCATAGGGTCAATAAGGACAAAAATACAAGCGGATGAAGACAGTTCAAATGAAGCTTTAACAAATGCTGACTTTAAGAACGCCTTCGAAGCTCTTCATAGTAAGGTGAAACAAGTGAACGACTTCTCATCTGGAAAGAAACTGAAGTCTGAAGGTTTCGACAAAGAGTTAAAAGAAGTAGCACAAAATATGACGAAAATAACAGATGCAGCAACGAGACAGGCAGTTCAAAGTGCCTATGACGCCGTTAGAGCAACTGTTGTGAAAAGTCAAGAAAAAGAGTTACAACAGACCAAAACAGACCTAGTAAATGCTTTCTTAAGAACGAAAAGTCAGGTAGGACATTATGCTGCAGATGGAACATATGTGCCAGCTGGTGGAACTTATATACCACCAAACCCTCCAAGAGAAGCACCTGCACCAGGACTACCTAAAACATTTACATCGTCACATGGACACAGACACAGGCATGCACCAAAACCAACACAACAACCAACACAACAACCAGCACAACAACCACCTCCACAACCAGCACAACAACCAACACAACAACCAGCACAGCAACCAACAGTTCAAAACCCTGCACAACAACAACCACAAACAGAGCAAGGACATAAAAGAAGTAGAGAACAAGGAAACCAAGAATTCTTAAAAATGCTTAAAGAAGAGTGTGGTTTCCCAGATACTATTGACTTTAGTGACAGATATAAAGAAGCTATTGGAAAGTTCAAGGATGGAAATACTGACCCGAACCTATTTAGCTTTATGGCTCAGCACCAAAACGGATATAATCTCAAACCTGGAAAATACAAGCTCGCTAAGGGATATGATTTAATAGCATATCATCCAAATGACATGAACGAATTTACTCCGAGATATTTGATGTCAGAGCTAAATGACAATACAACTTTCGTCATGAAACGCGTAAAAAATAGAGACGGAACGAAAGAACAAAAGCTTATGAATGCGGATGACGTAGATAGGGAAATTGTTAAAAACGGTCTCGGAATATATGAAATGCCAGCAGATGAGGTACAAGAAACTCCACAGGGAAGAAGTTCAGATACAACCAGACATGGAAGAAATAGTTCAGCAACAACAGCTAGAAGAGCCTGAAGGAAACGAACAAGTCCCTCCTTTGGAAACTAACCTCACAGAACTAGATGAAGATTTGGAACAGCCGAAAAATCTTGACCCTCAACAAGAGCATGAGGTGAATATGGAATCTTTCCAAGAGTCTAAGAAAGATTCGGCTGACATAGTAGAAGAATATCGAAAAATGTTTGCCGACATACAAAAGACTCCAACACCAGATGAAAATATTCAGCATAGAATGGAAGAACTGAAAAAAAATGTACACAAATACAACAACCCTTTTTACTTACGAGCATTTAACGTTCAATCTTCGGATGAACTCGGTGAAAATAAAAGGTTAAATTTCAAGAAAACATATAGAAATGAAACATTGTTTAAAGTTCATTCAGAACCTAACCAAGATGGAAACAAACCTACTTTTGTTTCTGCAGACGATGGAACTACAATGAGATGGGGTCATAAAGCTAACTCGGATAGGTGGTTCATAAACTTACAACCACAATTCCAAGAAGTTGTAGACGCAATGGAAGTCAATGGTGAACCAGATATAGCTGGTATTTTAAGCGCGGCTTTAATGCCATTGAAAGATATGAAACATGCAGATATTTTGGACCAGTATGAAATGAACATGGCTGATGGAAATATAACACCTGACGTTCTAGAACATTTATCTCAAAGAACTACACAGAACCATAAAGATGGTATATTTGGTGAAGAGTTTAGAAAGAAAGTTAGGGAGAGAGAAGGAAGAGAACCTATTGTACATGACCTTGCAAACGAAAGTTTACAAAATGTCATAAAAACTTACTTTGCAGACAATGAACTGAGAAGGGATGAATATTTAAGAAAACTCAAATGGACAGTACCAAATGAAATGTTAGTATTGAAAAACATTTCCTTGACAAAATAAAACCAACTACAGAAATAAACGACGCAAGACTGAAAGATTGGGTAGAAGCTTTCCCATTCACAAAAGATATAGTTGGTAACATGGAAAGAAAACCAGAATGGCTACAAAAACATATATTTGGAAACGAGCTTATTCCATATGGACAGGCACTGTTTGAAGAGCTTGAACCAGAAACTCAGGAAAGAGTCATGCAAACAATACGCGAAGACTCAAATACAGACTATGACAAACTCTTTCTAGGATATAGGTTACCTGAGATGGGCGACCAGAGCCAAAAGGCAAAAAGGACATGGGAAATTTGCAACATACTAGATGAACATAATGCAAAGATGCAACAACTTCAAGCAGAGGCAATGAAGGAAAAAGAAGAGTTAAAAACTCAGTCAGGAAGAAAGTAAAGCATGGTCCACGTGGGTTCTATTATGACATATAAATCCAACTATTCTATATTTTTACTCATATGAAATGTACGCCGCTCAGAATATAACGCCAACAGTTTTGGATGCTATGAATGGAAATGTTTCCGAATGGTATAACGAATGCGACAATGCCATTAGAAGGTCAGAAATAGTTCCTGGAACTTACGAATATACAACTGCTGTTTCTTATGGAAACGTAGGTGAGTTTGGAGAAGGTTCTTCAACAACAGTAGATATTGCTTGCGACAGGTTTCATATTATTTCTATTGACAACTCATTCTTATACGTGGAACAAGACATTGAAATAAAACCTTCTGCCAAGTTGTCTGACAAGAAAGGTTGCAATGGAATTTTCTATGTCGGATACCAATATGCTCCAGAAGTTTTCATGGGATATAAGATATATTCTAACTCTGACTTAGTTCAAACAGTAACATGGGCAAACTATGAATGGTTCGCTTTGAGAAACTCAGTACAACCACAAGCTAGAGAACAAACAGACCAGTATGCAACTATTGAGAAAATAAGAAGACTTGACCCTAACGTTCCAGGAGTTTATGTTAACCTTTCTGGACAAACTGCAGCAGCAGTAACCAAAGTAAAATTGAAACTTAGAGTTCCTTTGTCATCTTTCCTCATCTTCAGGTTTTTAAGATACTTGCCAAACTGGGCAGGAAAAATTTCTATCGAACTTACTCCAAGCAAAAATAACTTAGTCATTGCACCAACACAAGACCCATTCACTCTTACAGACGTAAAGGGAGCAAATCAAACGTCATTCGCCGACTTTTGCAAAAACAAAGTTGACTTAGACTTTGGTTTCTCAAACCTCAACACTGAAGTAAACTATTATTTCAATGCTGCTGGAGATGCTTGGGACCCAGTTAAGTTCACATGCGAAAAATTTGAATGCAAGAGAATAGAAAGCAGACTTGCAGTCTATATGTTGGACCCAGATATTTCAAATGCTTTAGCTGCCAAATATATTGCAGTTCCACTTATGTTCCCTATACACCAAATATCTGTCAAAGACTTTGCAGGTGAAGTTGGAAACCAAAGTGCTGACCCAGGTGCAAGAACAGATATTGCTTTAACAACTGCAATGAAACATGCAGATACTATGTTTGTACTGTTCAGACGAACTATAAATGACTATTCTTGCTTCTACAACCCTGGTATTAAATATCATATAAACATAGATGGCAAATACTATCCAAGAGAAGAATATTCTACAGTTGAGGATATGAGGTCATACAACTTGACATTAGATGCTATGAACTTTAACAACAACTTCACAACAACCATAAACCCTGAAATGCAAAGTTCTATTATGCCATATGTGAAAGTATGGACTCATACAGGAGGTCAAAAAACTCAATATACAAATGGAGACCGTTCAAACTTTTGGCTTGGCATTCCATTTGCTGACTCAGAAGACTTTATGGGTGGTATTTCAACTGTTGGTACTGTACAAATACAATATACTGGTGACAGAGACGGTCCAGATGAACTGAGAGCAAAGAAGTTTACAAAACCAATAGCACTTTTCACGGAAGATGCTCTTTTGAAGATTCGTTCGATGAAACCTGCTGGGGCTCCTCAGATTGGCATAACGACAGCTTCCATCGAGCAGATTTTGGCAGCAGGTCAGTAAGTTGTTCTTGAACTGACTTCTCTCCGTCAAATATTGACAGTACGCCAGTTTTTGACATAAAATTGTATTATAAACTTTCCTTTAGAAATATCGGTCAGTTTTGTTGTTATATTTTTGTCTGCTTCAAGAACTTTCACCATTTCAGTTATACCAACTTTCTTTGCTTTATGAAAATATTTTGGTTCAGCAAAGACTGCTATTCTATAACATTTTCCATTGTTTGTATAAAGAACTATTCTGTCAATGTATTTGTATTGTTTGTGTGTGTAAACTTTGTTCTGCTTCAATTCGAAGAGATACTCGAATACGTCCATTTTTTATTCTAAGTAAAATGTCATTTCCGAAAAATAGAAGCGTGAGTGTTTCAAAAGGTTTAATGGCGGTGGCAGATGTGAAGTTAAATTCACCAACTCAAACAAACAGTCAAAGTGTTGTTGTCAATGTCAAAGACAGAGATGTTGAAGTGGGGAAACCATACGAAGACGAAGATGGTATAACAATTGTTCCTGTAAAAGAACAACCAACATATCCTGAAGTTAGCAGAGACTTAAGTTCTGTTGCAGATATTCGAAACGACTACCAACAACTGAAAGACAAACTTCAAACTCAGGAGAAGATTTGTCAAGCTTTAGGTATAATGTTAAACTTGGTCGAACACAACCCTGTAAAAGTGAACTCATATGTCATTGCACCTCATGAAATTTTGAAAGAACTATTGAAACTTTTGACAGAGGCAGACGATAAAACATCAAAGAAATAGAACCCGACATTGCTTGCTGTGGTGTTTCATATAATGTCATTGACAAGATATACGTTATGAAAGGAGGTGAAACGTTGAACTTAAAGTATAGTTTCCCAGACGTCATAAAAATATTTGACGACCACAACATTTCATTAAAATTTAGTTGCTAAGTAAATGGCAGAAGACATAGTGGTTTATACTATTACGACTAAAAACCCTGAGTCATATAATTCTATAACAACAAACTTACAAAGTCCTCAAGGACGATATTGTAAACTGACCTTAAACACGATGACGACTAAAGCCTGTTTTGCTCTTTTGACACCAGAAGACTTTGTTGTTGTGAATGGTAAAAAATACTTCTTTGAAGATACTTACTCAGATATACCACCAACAGGTTTTGTTGACTTATTTAATACTTTAAGGACGGATGTAACATGTGCTGCAACTAGAGCAGGTTTCATTATGTTTGGATGTCCGACCGAGTTTAGTATAAACGATATGAGCTATAATACAAAACTTATATCTGGTTTTTACTACCAACAGTTTCCTATAACAGGAAAAGGTGTCATACAAGGAATGTCTGTTCCATTGACTTTAAGTACACCTATTTTATATATTGTTTCAAACTTAGGTTCAAAGTGCTATTCGAATGTCGACAGAAACTACTATGACCAAAAGATACTTATGCGTATAAACAATACTTTCTCTGCTGGTTTGCCTATTGTTCATTCGAATGCAGAGTTTTCAGCTTTAGTAAACTCAAACACTTTGGCAAACATAAACTTAACCTTAGTTGACGCAAACTTTGTTCCTGTAAAACTTTTATGTCCTATGTATTTGTCAATGACGGCAGAAAGTTTCGAATTGGAAGATGCAACTGGTGAAAGTATTGTACTACAAGAACAACTTCAACAACAAATAGCTCAAGAACAACAAATGCAACAAATGCAACAAATGGAACAACAAGCTCAAGAATAAAAAAATATTTTTTTTTATTTTTATAAAAATGTACAGAATAGACGTTTCAGATTTTTATGACTTCCAAGCGTTCAGAAATATGTGTCCATTTCGAGACTATAACAAAGCAGTCGAGAATTTGAAACGTTTAGTCATTTATGTCGACTCTGCCCCAGAATGTTATGTCATGAAAGAATGGGATGTTGTCTTTAACAAACCAAGAGCAACAATAGTTTCAGAACAAGAATGTAGACAGAAACTAAGAAAATAAAAGTCGTACAAGTTGGAATGAAGATGTTAGATGCTTGGGATATCTTATTGTCAAAGTTAGAAGATTTTTCAGTTCGAGGTATAAAGTTCTATACACCTTCTCCAAACTTCTATTCTATCTTCACTGGATATAAATACGAACAAGTAGAATGGAAAGAAAATATTATAGAAGCTTGGTTAGACCATGTCAAAGAAATTATATGCAATGGAAACGAAAGAGTCTATGAGTATATCTTATGTTGGTTTGCAAATATCTTACAACATCCAAGTGCTAAAAATGAAACTGCTCTCATTATAATTGGAAAACAAGGAACAGGTAAGAACACTTTCTTTACAGATATTTTGTGCAAACTGTTAGAAGGTTATTCGAATCCGAATATGACAAACTTAGAAAACATCTGCGGTAAATTTAACTCTTCAATAGAGAATATGAAACTTATAGTTTGCAATGAACTTCAAAGTATAGATACAACAAAAGTTTTGAACTCAGATGCTTTGAAGAGTCTTATAACAGATAAAGTTGGAGTTGTTGAAAGAAAGTATAAAGACCAAAGAGTTTGTGAAAATGTTGCAAACTTCATTATGGTTTCAAACAATGTTGTTCCGATGAAGTTAGAAAGTTCTGACAGAAGATATGTAGTTGTCAGAACGTCAGATTCTCATATGCAAGATACAGAATATTTTGACGACTTAGCAGAAACTTTGACATCTGACTTTTACAACCACTTGTTCTCATATTTCATGACATTAGATATTTCTAAGTTCAATCCAAGACAAATTCCACATACCGAAGAGAGACAAACATTGTTAGAAGCAAACAAGAGTGTATATGAACTGTTCATAGAAGAAAGCGACTTTGTGTCATTAGATGAAAGGTCTTTATATGATGAATATAAACAATATTGTCAAGAATATGGTTATATGGCAGCTTCTAAACGAACATTCTTGGCAAATGTCAAAAATCTTTTAGACGTTCAGAACGGCGTATATACAAAGAAAAATTTTTATGAGTAAATTTTAAAAAAATATTTTTTTATCCGATAGAAAAGATGACGAAATTCATCTCAGTAAATAAGTACATGACAGAAGTCAAAGAAGAACTAGACCCATTCGCTTATTTGAATGTTTACTTCTACCATTTTGAAAAGTCTACATTTGACAAAGTTTGGAACATCGAACCAGTTAAGTTTGCTATTGTGACTAAAAATGGTGCGAAATTTGAAGACTTAGACATAGAAGGTTTGTTAACAGTCAAAGAAAATTTTGACAGAAGGTTCTCAAACCTTAAAGAAGGCAAAGCATACAAACTTGTTATACCTTATGAACCAAAGAAGACAGACGACTATGAATATTATGAGTCTAAGATAGTTGAAGTTCAAGGTAAGTTGGGTAAAAAGATTTTAGAGTCTAAGCCAGTGTTTGCCCCTAAAGAGGAAGAGAACATTGACATTGACCCAGAAATGTTCTAAAAATAAAATTTTATTTTTACATGTCAAATTTCTTTTTCTCTGGAATTGGTTCAGGTTCTTTCTTCTCTTCTTCTACTTTCTTTTCTTTCTTTTCTCTCTTCTTCTTCTTCTCTGGTGGAGTTATGTCAAATTTCTCAGAACCATATTTATGTAAAAGTTCTTTGTCCTTTAATAGCTCATCTATTCTGTTTTCTATTTCATCTTCAAGAACAGCGCATGTGTCTTCTTTGCATTCTAAGAACTTTTGTTGGACTTCATCTTTCCAATCGGCGTCATCTCTGTCAACAAGTCTGTCATTGACAAACTTAAAGACTTCTCTGCCTAATGTTTTATGGTTCTTGTCATATTCCCAGAAACAGAACTTTAGAACAAATTCACCTTTCTTGTTTACACTATGTAAGATTTTATGGTCGACAGATGTTTTGCTGTCGAAAAGTTTGTCTCGAATATAGATAGCGAAATCGCTAGACATTTTCTAAAAGATAAAATTTTTAATTTTTCTAAAAATATGTTAGAAAAAAAGTTTGCTGACATTGACAAGAAATTTGAGAATGTTTTGAAGAAGAACAAGAGGAAGTTAGAAAATGCTCAGATAAAACCCATACATGACAAGTTCCTATTTGCTCAGAATGGTATAACAGGTCTAATTGCACCACCTGGGTCTGGTAAGACTTTCACTTATCTTAAAATGGCTGCACAACAACAAGAACTAGATGAGAAGAACCCATTCTATGAGTTAGTTGTTATTTGTAGTACTTCGGGTCAATTTGACCAAACCGTCAATTCGTTCAAAGATATTATAAAGAAGTCTAAGTTAGTATGTATAAAAGACTCTGAGTTGTTAGATTGGATAAAGAAGTACCAAAGAAGAGTTTTGAAGTACAATGCTATAAATGAGTATGTCAATTCGAAGTTTAAAGACCCAAATGAGGAAATGCAGAGAATATTAGAGAAGAAACACTTCAGAAACAAACAGAAAGAGATAGAATACATTTCGAAGAAATTGCAATCTTACGATTGGAAGACTTACCCTCATAGATGTCTTCTTATCTTAGATGACTTTGCTTCTCATCCTTTGTTAAAGAACAGAGAACAAGATATGTGTCGAATTCTTAAGAAGCTCAGACACTTTAACATCTCAGTTGTCATTTGTGTACAGACAGCAAAGAGTTTAAGTAAGGATGTTAAAAGAATACTTACTGATATCATACTTTTCCCTGGATTGTCCGAAGACGATTTCATGGAACTTATGAAAGAGTCCATGGCAGGTAAGTTTGACAGACATGAACTATGGGAGAAGTACAAAGTCATACAAGACCCTCATACTTCTTTCAGAATTCATATCTACGCAAACAAAGTTCAAATTGTAAAAAGTCAAGCTTGAAAAATCTAAGTGTTTAGTCTTAGTCTGTTGTGGTGCTGGGGCTGTCGGTTCTTCTGGCTTTGGAAGACATTCAGGAAGAGGAACGTCGGTCATCCGTTTGTGTCCTGTCGGAAGGAAGAGTTCTTCCAGTTGTCGGGAAATTTTTTTCCTGTCGGATGGAAAAAATTTTCCTGTCGGATGGAAAAAATTTTCCTGTCGGATGGAAAAAAGTTCTCAATTTTCGAAAATTTGAATGGTTTACGGACGGACAACTGGAAATTTTTTTCCTGTCGGAAGGAATTTTTTTTCCTGTTGTCGGGAAATTTTTTTCCAGTCGGATGGAAGGACTCGGAATGCCAGAAGGATTTGACAAGACAATTTACCTTATAGAGCTACCTGAGCCATCTGAAGTCAAGCTTGAAAAATAAAGAGTTCATTTACTCTGCTTGTTTGAAGTTGTCAAAATACTCTGTTTTTTCTTTCAGTAGCGGCAAATCTTCTTTGAATGTAAGTATTGTACAACCTTTAATATCATAGTGTGTTTGAGGTAACGTATCTTGAACTATTTGTTTCACATCTTCATTCGGTGTCATTGAAATCGGTAAGTTTTCGCGATAGAACCAATTTCTGTCAGATTTGTAAATCTTAGCAAGGTCGTAAAAGCTTTTGTTGTTTCTTCTGACTAAATGCAACATAACCATATCTCTGTCTTCTTCATTTTCCATCTCTTCAGTATAAATCATATACTTATAGTTCTTTTCCTTTCCTTTTGGTACCGAACGTGGTATTCTTTTCTGTATGTTTTTGTCTTTTGCTTCAAGCTTGTTCTCTAGCTCTTCACGTTCTTGTCTATGAAGTTCATCTAACATCATGAAAATATAACAAGCATAGCGAGGTGAAGCCCACATTGCAACAGCATTTACGAGAAGTCTATGTACATACCAACCTCTCAAACCATTTGGCAAATTTTGACGATTTTCGTACGGAATCTCGACCCGCGGTTTTCCGCGGGTCGCAAACATATGAGGAAATTCTTCTAAAAGTTCTTTTGTCTGTTGGTTTTCAAACCAATGATGTGCTTGCTTTGTAGAACGAAGAGCATTCAAAATACTTTGCATTTGGTACATGTCATCTTTGACCGAACGAATGAGACGTAACTGTTTGTTAAACTGTATGTACTCATATTCTTCATTTATAGCTTCATGGACTATAACTGTTGTTGTGTTCTCTGTTGTTGACATATCTGTCTTTACATTCCGGATAAAAAAATATTTTATAAAAAACTAGCGTTATTTTCTGACTTTCACAAAAGACCAAAAATAAACGCTTTACATGTATTTTTCAGCAACTTCGTCAAATAATTTTATAGCTTTATCTATCTCATCTACTTCAAACGTTTCCCTACCTTTCGTGGGAGCACCATACATCTTCTCAAACTTTTCAAGTAGTTCTGTTTCAGCAGCTCTCATATCGTTAACAAACACAACCCTGACTCTATTGACTGTACTGTCATATCTTAGAGTTATATTATATGTTCTTCCTATCTTATATCTTTTTGTGTTGAAGTCCTTCGGTTTCTGAACGATGTAAAGTAAGCCTTCACTGCAACGTTCTGAGTCGAATGAACCATATGTTATGAAGTTATATCCAACAACTGGGTCTAACCATAACAAAACTATTGGTATAAGACTTTTGTCGATGAGATATGCTGTAGTTCCATGAAATCTTACCGATATCAAAAGCTCAGGATTTCTTGTCAAAATTTTCTGAGTAGAAGCAATTCTAACCCAGTCCTTTGGTTGCTTTCCAGAAGGTGTTATAATGTCTGACAAAGAATATTTGTTGTATTTCTTTGAGTATCTTACGTTTAAATCACCTATTCTAACCACTTTGGTGTCATTGTCTATCTTTCTAACTGTTTCAAACTCAATGTTTGACATATCTGTTCTTACATACAAAATAAAAAATATTTTTTTTAAAAAACTAACTTTATTTTTTCTGTCTTAAGGAAATTCATGAAATTTCATACGGAATTCAGCAAAAATATATTTTAGGTGAAGAGGTGAGATTTCACCTCTTTTTTCACCTGTTTTTTCACCTCATGAATTTTCATGATTTCATCGTACATGTTTTGTCAAGACTTCTTCGTACATGAATTTTCATGATTTCATCGTAAATGTTTTGTCAAGACTTCTTCGTAATGAGCGTAAATGACCCAAAAATATTTTTAGGTGAAGAGGTGAGATTTCACCTCTTTTTTCACCTGTTATTTTATAAGCGTTTTACATGAATTGTACGATGTATATTTGAAATCCTAAACAATTTCGTAGCTTCTATTTCTTCGCTGAGGATATCGAATGTTTTAACGATACCGAAAGTTTCTTTATACTTCTTCTTGACGTCAGATAGAAGGAAATCTTCTGCTGTTGGATAGTTTTTGTTCAGAAATTCTAACATGTTCATTTTATCTTCTGCTGGCTTTTCTGCTTCTTTCTTTAAGTCAGCATAGTCGTTTCTCATTCTTTCTATCTCTTTGACGGAGTAGTTATATTTCCTCATTGCTGCTTTACATTTTGAACATTGCGGGTTCATTTTTGCGTTATATTCTGAAACCTTACCTGCAAGTATGACTAAGGCGTCAATGGTTTTCTTTAACTCAAAAGTTGCTGGTTTTATCTGTTCGTTCCATACCTTACCTCTTCTATCTTTATCTCTTATTTCCCATACACATTTTGCAACTAATGAAACAAAGTTGTCGTAGGTCTTAAATTCTTCAGATTTATATATGTCAGAAACATTCTTATATACCATATCGCAGTCTTTGTCCATAACCTTATGGTTGCAATGAAATCCAAGAAACTCATAGTTAACCTTTCGTATGAACTTCTTTATTTCTACTGAGTCAGTTGCTTTGACTTCTATTTCATCGAATTCAGGAATAGTAAGCTTTTGTTGTTGGATTTCAGGCAATTTGGGTAAATGGTCAATAATATCCTGCATTTCATAAAGATACTGTTCATTTGTTTCATCTTTTGCAGTGCAATCTAAATTACTTGTTAAAAGTTCTTGCTTTATCTTCTGGATTTTTGTTTCGAAAGTATATGAAGAAGGAATGAAGCTTTTCATCTCTACTAACATTGAAGTTGGGTTCATGACTAACGAGTTTGGTGCTGTAGTTGCTAACATGTTCTTACAATAAAAATAAAAAAAAATATTTTATAAAAAACTAAAATATATTTTTTATCTTAAGGAAATTCATGAAAACTCATGAGGTGAAAAAACAGGTGAAAAAAGAGGTGAAATCTCACCTCTTCACCTAAACATTATTTTTGTCTGATTTACGCTCATTACGATGAAATCATGACAAAACATTTACGAAGAAGTTTTGACAAAACATTTACGAAGAAATTCATGAAAATTCAAGAGGGTGAAAAAACAGGTGAAAAAAGAGGTGAAATCTCACCTCTTCACCTAAATTATATTTTTGCTGAATTTAGCAACAAAAATGAACGAGGTCAGGATGTATGTTGCTGAATTCATTCATAACACCCTTTGTAAGCTCATAAAATGCTTGTTTTGAGGTCGAGCCACTTTTGGCTCCACCGTATTCTTTCAACCAAAACTCAAGAATTTCCCGCATGAATTTTGTATAAAAAGCAACCCGCTGTTTTCCGCGGGTTGGTATATTCTTCACAAAACATTTACGTTTAGTTTACGAAGAAGTCATGACAAAACATATACGAAGAAGTCTTGACAAAACATATACGAAGAAGTCTTGACAAAACATTTACGATGAAATCATGACCTTCTACCCTAAATTATATTTTTTGGTCTGGGAACAACTTTCTCTCAATTGGAGCTGTAGCATACTCTTTGCGTAAGCGGTTCAGACCTTCTTCGAACTCTTGGTCTCTCTTCGATTTGTATTGGAATTGGTAGTAATTTGGACTGGAATTGGAATTGCTGGAACAACCAAGGGTTGGAGCTGTAGCATACTCTTTGCGTAAGCGGTTCAGACCTTCTTCGAACTCTTGGTCTCTCTTCGATTTGGATTGAGATTGGACTTGCTGGAACTGAGGTGCAGGGGCTGGTGCTTTAGGTTCCTCTGGTTTGGGAATGGACTCGGTTGGTGGGACGTCGGACATTCGTCTGTGGCTTAACCGTCGGACCACAACGATAAAAATCTCTGCTCCTAGCAGTACTGCTACTGACAGTAGCAGTACTTTTACTGACAGTAGCAGTACTTTTTCTGACAGTAGCAGTACTTTTTCTGACAGTAGCAGTACTTTTTCTGACAGTAGCAGTACTTTATCGTCGAAAACCCTCTCAAATTTTCCTTTTTACTGCTCCTAGCAGTACTTTTACTGTCAGTAGCAGTACTTTTACTGACAGTAGCAGTACTTTTTCTGACAGTAGCAGTACTTTTACTGACAGTAGCAATGGACAACATCGAGCCATTAGATGAGGCAGTTTACCTAATTGAAATTAACGAGCTTGTTAAAGACTTCCTCAGGCAGAATGTAAAAGGCAAGCTTGTTAACTGTTGGATAACGGGAAGGGCTGCCTTGAATCTCGAGACTTCGACTGGAATTCCAATTCAAATACCAGACGGGACAGCCTACGATGGCATAAAGGACGCCAAAGAGAAGCTCTTCTCAAGTTCTTTGCCAAGCGTCCTTGGATACAACTTCCAAACAGAGAGAGTCCAATTCCACGAATTATACAAATTCTCAGAGCACTGTTCCACTTCTCAGGTCAACCATTCTACATAACTACAGAAGGCGACATCCAACCAGTTCAGTAAACATCTCATTTTAACTCACTTTTTTATGTTTTTTGTGAAAGTGTCAAAAATAAATTGTTTTCATGAGTTTTCTACGATGTTAGAAAACGTGTTATTTTCTAATATCTTCACATTCAATACTTTTTCAGCACTTTTCCGTAGTTGTATATGAAAGACAATTCGAGATGAAATTTCTTCATCTGATATTGCCCTACCGGCATTTGTAAAGATATAGTCTAACGGTTTTGTATCTGCTACTTTTGTTCTTTGTTTTTCAACCTGAAGCATTTAATATATGTAAAAATATACTGTTTTAAAAACGTTTTAAAATGGTATGCCATATAGCTTCTTGAATTTGTTAAGATATAGTCTAACGTATTTTCCATCTGTATCTCTAGCGTTTACATAAGCATAGCCCGCCTTAGTAAAACATACTTGTAATTTCCTATAGTTTACGCCGGTATAAAAGTAGAAAGAGTCCTGTTCTTCGCTATAGTAGTAAAACTCAAACGTATGCTTGCCATAGTCTGTAATTTCAATTGCTTCATCTTCTAGTTCGTCGACAAATTCGAATACTATATCTCCAAATTTGCCTTTGTTCTTATTGTTTTCAGAACGAGTGACCCAACGTAAGTTTTCAAGTCTATTGTCGTTTCTTATACGGTTTATATGGTCTACAAAAGGTAAATTGTTAGGGTTCGGTATAAAATGAGTTGCAATGACAATATGTTTAAAATAGTTTTTTCCACTCATATCCATAAGAGCATATCCGTCATTTCGCTCCCATCCGCTTAAAACTCTTTTTGTCTTTTTGTTTCTGACTTCAAATGACTCACAACAGTGAATTTCATATTTCTCATCTAACAAACAAGTTTCCCAACGGTCTGTTCCAACAAACTCAGCGTACATTTCAAATAAAATAAAAAAATATATTTTTTGAAAAATGTTTTTTCCTTTACTTAACATAACCACCAGCTACCATAAGTCTTTGACGCCAACCCATACCAGCTAATGAAGGTTGACTTGGTTTAGTCTGGAGACTAACCTTTGGTTTTGGTTTATCTTCAGTTTTTGGTTTTTCTTCTTCTATTGGTTTTTCGTCACTTTTCGGTTCTTCTGGCTTTACCTCACTTGCAGGTATGGTTGTGTCGTCAACATCTTCGTAAATATCATATGCCATTTGTTTTTGTTTTCCTTTCAACTTTTTGTGTTTGTTGTAAAGTTTAGAATATTTCGACTCTAAGTCAATGAGATGTTCTATAATGAACTGTTCGTCAGTGAAGTATACCTTCCCATCTGTTGTCTCTTTAAACTCCTTCAGACTTCAATATTTTATTTGTGAGAGTCTGTTTCTTTTTTGAGATACTAGCCGTTCCATTTCTATGAAAAGTGACTTTATAGTTAGGGTTTGTATTTCCAGACCTGGCACTTTCTATTATTGAATTTTTCTCTTCATCTGTAAGTCTTTGACAGGTTTTGACAATGGTTCTGAACTTTTTTTGTTTGTGGTGTCAAATCTACCGTTTCAACTTCTTCGGTCATTTCATCTCAGTAAAAAATTTTAGTTTGGTTTGTTTTTCAACTGGTTGTTTAGGTTTTTTAAGTCGGTCTAAAACTTCCTGAGGTATAGGAAGAACTTGACAAACACGTGGTTGTGTAACTGCTGGAAGTCGACAAATCCATCTTGAACCCATTTGTCTCAATGCTGTATTGTTCATTTCATCTCAGTAAAAAACTTTACATTCCCCAAGTTTGAGGTGGTTGCGGTTGGTTATTGTTTACCCACTGTTGTGCATGGTTATATCCTCTGTTTAAAGAATCTTTCACCTTGGTCCATATAGTGTCCTGCTTGGTTATAGTAGTCATTTGCTTTGTTATAGTAGTTTCCTGCTTCTCTTCCTACATTGTCCATCCATCCTTGAACTTTTCCTCTTGTTTCAGGATTTGGAATAAGATTTGTTGCATCTCGTGCTACATCCCAACCTTTCTGTACAGTTTGTATAATAGGTTGTGCTTTCTCTTTAAGTATACCTAATGTACTCAAAATCTTCCTTCCAACTCCAAATACACCTCTGGCTATTGTTCCACTGCGGGCAAAAAATCTGGATGCAACTCCTGCTAATGCGCCAAATAAACCCATTTCTTATGGGTTAAAAAATGACGAATCCAAACAAGGACCCCTATGTTTCTAAGGCAACAAAAAAAGCACTCATGATAAAAATCTTTAGTTCAACACCAAATGCTTGGTTTATGGATATCTTGGAAAACATTCCGAGGTATAGAGAAGATGGACCTCCATACTGGCTAATATTTGTCGGTCAAAACACAAGATACTGTGAAGCCATACCATTACAGTCCAAAAATATTTTAGATGTGAAAACTGCTTTGACAATATTCGTTGACAAATACCATCCAACAAAACTGACATCTGACTGTGAAAGTTCTTTCAAATCAGACGATATTAAAAACTATCTGCGTTCAAAAAATGTAAACCAATATTTCATTGTCGACCAAAACCATTCTGCTCTTGGTGTCATTGACAGTTGTATAAAAATCTTAAGAGACTTAAACCAACCACAAGGTGGTGAGGTAGATGAAATGTCATATGACGACAAGTATAGACACTTCTCCATGGCAAAGATGAGACAAGTTTTAAATATTTACAATAGCCGTAAACAAAAAGGTTTGGGAAACCACTCCCCCGAAGAAATGAAAACAACCCCGACTTAGAGAAAAGACTATATATTTAATAGTTTAGTCAAAAGAGACAAACAAGAAAGAATGCCGGGCTTCAAACTTAAGAAAGGTGACAAAGTAAAAATAGAAATACCTAAACGCGACCCATATGAAAATACTATTGACTATGACAACAATGGGAACTCGACAGGTACTCGCATTCGTGTTCGTAAAAATAGAAGAAAGTATACAAGAGAATATTATGAATTTTTAGGCAAAACATGGCAAAATGTACAGACTGCAAGCAGAAGATAAAACTACTATTGTCAGACCTCGTTTCAAACTTGTCAAAGTTCAAGGTGGTATACTTTCAAAGACAGTTCCTAACAAATATAAGACAACTCCTGACGAATATGCTAAAGAAGTTGAAAATGACGACTAAGCAATTCTATACCATGCGTAAACTGTCATGTAAGGTGGCATATATTCTTTACTTTGTCCCGTTGTTGTGTATATCCTGAAACGAAATGTGTATGGTTTCCTTCTCCCTGCGTGTCATCCCAGTAACAATTTATAGCAAAACTTAACGTCGTCTTTAACATCATATCCTTTACCTTTTGTCATTCCTGACCAATCCCAATATCTATGCTTATGCCAACCTGCTTGAGATGTACTTAAATCTATGTAGTGACTGTGTGCAGGTAAATTTTCACCTGAAATCGTTTTACTTCCACCTGTTTCCTTTGAAGAGTTTGCACAATACAAAAACCTGTCGACTATTTGTTCCCATGCACCAACACCAAAACATTACTTGAGGACCTCTTGCTTCCATAGATGTATAAATAGAAACCTACTGGGTTCATTAAATCAAACATATGAGACATTATAGGATTGTCTCTTTTGAACTTAAAATATAGTGCAACTATTTCAGGTTTCTTCTGGTTTGTGTCAGAATATTTTTTATAATATAATCTTATGTTTTCAGGGTAGGTAAAGTCTTGACTATAATATTTATTTCTGTCATCTTCATAATAGTATACTATTTCTCGTTTTTTCTATTGCATTATATCTTTTATATCTATAAAAATCTAAATATAATGTTAGCTTTTGTTCATCTACATGTGGTGTTCTGACGTCATCTCCATAGTCATAATAATATGGTGCTGGAGCTGGGTCAGGCAATGTCATATCTGCCATTTCATAAACTCTTAAATATTTCTTTTGTTCGTCTCCATATAAGTTTAAGTAGCAGTTGTTGTCTAATGGAACTTTAACTTGTGTACCATCATTCTTTTTATAGCTTACATACATTTCATTGTTATTTTTCGGAATGAGTTTATACCGTGTACCATTTTCTAAGGAATGTACAAACTCCCATCTAAAATATTTGTTTTCTTCATTGACAGAAAAGTCACCAACCATAGTTTCAATATTTTTTGTTCCAACTAAACTTTGGTATATTTCATTGACATATGTTTTATCTGCTTTCTTTTCAAGGCTAACGTTTAAGTCTGTTATTTCAGAAGATGTATGTGTATGTCCAACGTCACTTTTCCTGTTTAAGGTTTCTTGTAAGTTTGTAATATTTGCAATGGTATGTGTATGTCCAACGGCACTTTTCCTGTTTAAGGTTTCTTGTAAGTTTGTAATATTTGCAATGGTATGTGTATGTCCAACGTCACTTTTCCTGTTTAAGGTTTGCTTGTAAGTTGTAATATTTGCAATGGTATGTGTATGTCCAACGGCACTTTTCCTGTTTAAGGTTTCTTGTAAGTTTGTAATATTTGCAATGGTATGTGTATGTCCAACGTCACTTTTCCTGTTTAAGGTTTCTTGTAAGTTTGTAATATTTGCAATGGTATGTGTATGTCCAACGGCACTTTTCCTGTTTAAGGTTTCTTGTAAGTTTGTAATATTTGCAATGGTATGTGTATGTCCAACGTCACTTTTCCTGTTTAAGGTTTCTTGTAAGTTTGTAATATTTGCAATGGTATGTGTATGAGTCTTATTTGCTTTTGTCTCTAAGGTTTCTTGTAAGTCTGTTATTTCAGATATAGAATGTGTATGAGTCTTTTTAGAATATTCGTTTTCAGCTCTTGTCACTTCACTTGACATTTTATTGTCAACATATTTTTTGTCTGCTAGTTCAGGATGAGTATGTTCTTTTGTTGCATAAGCTTTGTTAGCTCTTTCTTCTTCTTTTGCTATTGCATCGTCTACATATTCTTTGTCAGCTTTGTTGCCAACATCTGCTTTCAAAAGAAGTTCATTTATAGGTTTCTCGTTTAAAGTTCCTTTTGTTGGATTTATACAGACAGTATGGTTCTTATTGTCTTGAAACAGAAACTCATCTGTCATTGGGTTTAATGTCAGTTTTAAGTTTCCTTCTTTCAATGACTCAGATATCTTAGAATAGTTTGAAAAGTTTGTTGTGTTCTTATTTAGAGCTTGTATAATGAGTTGTCGGTTGTGTTGTATTTCTCTCATAGACGCTGTTTCATTTGACATTTTTATTCTAGATAAAATATGCTTCCAATAAAAAAGAAAATTCAAGAGTTGCTACAACTAAACCATTAGATGAACTTTTTACTAATGTCGGTCAAAAGTTTGAGACAGAGACCGTAAAGCATGAAGGCTATCGTTTTGACTACCCATTAAGATGGCTAAGAGACCCATCTGTCACAAAAGCTATTGCTTTCGTAGAATGAAGTTTGTGTCTGTAGAAGATAAAAGTTTTCCATTTATTGTAAGGTTTCATATAGATTATATATCTGAAGGGAAACGAAAAATGTGGAAGAAATTGAGCTAATACAAGTTGACCTTTCATCTTCTCTACAGACTGCGTTAAAAAATATAGAAGATAAAATAAATTCATGTTATGCAAAAATATGCTGATGAATATGCAAATACCGAGAGCACACTTTATGTGAGAATTGTATATGACAAACAAAATTCACAAGTGTCATTTCAAATCTACGAAGACAATCCAAAGAAAGACGAACAAATATATACAGAATTCACTGCAATGTCATGGTATTATTTGCAAAGAATGTTAAATCAGAAAGTCGAACTTCCTTTAGCAAATATTTACAGTCGATATGCAAGAGATGAACCATATTTATTTAAAGATGTTTTCGACCCAGCTGCTATTATTGTTCATGCTTCATTTTCTGGCGCCCAAAACTCTTTCTTATGCTTGGCAAATGACTTTTACGAAAAACCTACAAAGTTATATGAACCACCAAGTGGAAGTATTTCAGACTTTCAAGTATGGTTTACTACAGATGGAAGAAAAAGAATAATTCCATTATACCATGCGTTTTACTTAGAACTTAGTTTCATATACAACTACTATCGAACGGTAAAAATATAATTTTTTAATACGGTTGAGGTGTTGGATTTGGTTGCCAACTAGACTGTGGTGCAGGTTCAGGCTGTTGTATAACAGGAGCTTGTTCTTCTGGTTCAGGGTCTTTAGGTATAATACCAACGAACTGACCTACTCTTTTACCAATATTTTTGACTCCGTTCCAAAATTCCTCTTCCTACGGTTTTTATTCCATTCCATATACCTCTTCCAACATTTCGAAAGAAGTTTCCTATCTTACTGAAGAAACCCATTTTACTATATGTAAAAATCTAATGTCCACCTAGTCTCTTACGTTTCCTGTTGAGTTCCATAGCATTCTTTAACTGGAGCTCATACATTCTGTTTCTCCTCTGGTAGAAAACATACTCTGGGTCAACTCCTGTGTTCGCGTCATCTGCATAAAGTTGTTTATATCCCACTTCAGGGTTTGTATAAAACTCTTTCCATCTCATATTTGCATACCATGGTGGCAAACCTAACGCAGCGTCATTTGACATGGCAGTTTGCATTTGTACATCTGTTGGCACTTGACCATAGTTTGCCATTGCAGTTTGTATTCTAACTTCATTTGGAATATTCTCTGGGTTTGGTTGTCCAGGTTGCTGTGCATTCGCTAAGTTCTGTGCGTCCATTTAATATTAGATAAAAATATCTCTTACGAGTACATATACTGAACATTTGCAGGCATTGGTTCATCTTCATATTCTCTATATCTTTCTGCCACGTCAAATAAGTAAATGACACAATGGAAAAAACCTAAAACAAGTAGTCCTATTTCAAACCACATTTAGTTACCAATAAAATTTCTTTGTTATGACACATTTTTCCGGTTTATAGGACCTCTCTCATATTCTATCTTGTCATATCTAAACTCATAGTCATGTATATCCTCTAACCATCTCATGACACTTTCCAAACCACTTTTATCGGATGTAAAGTAAAAGCATGGATGGTTATGTAAAACGTCTAAAGTTTCTAAAGAGTCTCTCAAAGTCCAGTCTACTTGGTATTGAAAATCGTATGTGTTAAAGAACGGCGGGTCTACTATAAAGAAAACATTTTCCTTGTTTTTATATTTTTCATACAACTCTGTCCAACGACATCTCACAAACTCTATACCCTCAATATATTTTTCTATGTCCTCTTTGAAAACATTTGTATAGTTAAGATATAAAACGTTTGACATAAGTGTTTCAATGTCATGAACTCTTATAGAACCACTATATAATAGTCTAGAAGATATACTATCCCAGTCAATATATTCTGCTTTTTTCAAAACCTCTCTGACAATATTTTTCTTATCTAATGGTATACGTTCCATCTTACCTATAGGTATCTTTTCTTTCAACTCACTCAATATTTTGTTTGTGTCTGGTATATGTTTGAGACGGTTCATATAGTTGTCGAAGTCATTGCATATAATCTTTGAGTCAGGAAATATTGTATGGCACAAATGAGATATATAGAAACTTCCACCGAACAAGTCTACAAATGTTAGACCATTCGGTAGTTTCTTAAGTTCTCTCAATATAATATCTTTACATCTACTCTTATTTCCAAAGAACGGTAACGGTGGTTTTGTAAAATTCATTTATATATAATAATAAAAATGTTTTTTCCTGAAAAGTGACAGATGTTTTATTGTGACTTCTTCGTAAAGACTTTGTTGAGATTTCTTCGTAAATGAGTGTAAATGACCCAAAAATATATTTTAGGTGAAGAGGTGAGATTTCACCTCTTTTTTCACCTCATTTCTCACCTCTTGAATTTTCATGAATTTCTTCGTAAAGACTTTGTTAAGACTTCTTCATCTAATTTCTCATGAACTTTCTTGTCTATGTTTTGTCAAGATTTCATCGTAAAGACTTTTGTTGAGATTTCTTCGTAAATGACCCTAGTAGTATATTTTTGGTGTAAATTTCATGAAAATTCAAGAGGGTGAAAAAATTAGGTGAAAAAAACAGGTGAAATCTCACCTCTTCACCTAAACATTTTTTTGGTGTAAATTTCATGAAAATTCAAGAGGGTGAAAAATTAGGTGAAAAAACAGGTGAAATCTCACCTCTTCACCTAAAATATATTTTTTGTCTGATTTTACGAAGAAGTCTTGACAAAACATTTACGAAGAAGAAGTCTTGACAAAACATTTACGAAGAAGTCTTGACAAAACATTTACGAAGAAGAAGTCTTGACAAAAACATTTACGAAGAAGAAGTCTTGACAAAACATTTACGAAGAAGTCTTGACAAAGTCTTTACGATGAAATCTTGACAAAGTCTTTACGATGAAATTCATGAAAATTCAAGAGGTGAAAAATGAGGTGAAAAAACAGGTGAAATCTCACCTCTTCACCTAAAATATATTTTTATTGAATTCTGTATAATATTCTGAGTAATATGACAGATGTTTATATAACACTTTCTCCGGTTTATAGGACCTCTCTCATATTCTATCTT
This sequence comes from Trichomonas vaginalis G3, assembly GCF_026262505.1. Taxonomy (NCBI): domain Eukaryota; phylum Parabasalia; order Trichomonadida; family Trichomonadidae; genus Trichomonas; species Trichomonas vaginalis. The sequence continues at coordinate 17,220,639 of NC_067207.1, forward strand.
GTCATATCAAAACTCATAGTCATGTTTGTCCTCTAAGACTTCATTTATACTAAACATCTTCAGGGCTAGAAGGCACGAAGTGCCTGGAAGCCCCACTACCTTTTTTTTTTTTTTTTTTTTTTTTTTTTGTTACGACCTATAAAAGATAGTTGAAGACATGTAAGTGTAATTTCTAATTTGAATTCTGTTCTTAAATATTTGAAACATTTTACAGATCCATACCTACAACAAAATTCAAGTATATGGTTTTCTGATAGAATTTTTTCAAACGAATTTTCATTTAATTCGATTTGTTTTTGTCGGTACATATTAGACTCTTCCGTTGTTATTAGATCAATAAATAAATGCAAGTCAAAAAAAAAAAAAAAAAAAAAAAGGTAGTGGGGCCTCCAGGCACTTCGTGCCCTCTAGCCCTGAAGATGTTTAGTATAACTTTGTCCGGACAAGTAAGGGTCTATCGTCGCTACTGGAAAAGTTACAGGCGTTCCAAGGAAGTATACTTTGAGAAGACTTTCCCCCTTATAGAATGAGATAGGACGGTATTTTACAAAACTGACAACACTTTGACCGAGTAGTTTTTTGTGCTGAACAAATAGTGTCATATAAACATCTGTCAAAAACCGCTTTTTTAACTTCACTTAAAATGCCACGTAAGCTACGTAAGAATATACGTAAGAGGAAGAGAGCATTGAAACATCCAATAGTAAAACTGACACCACAACAACAGTTGCAACAACAAATGCTGAATGACCCCACTATGTTGCAACAAATGTCAAGCAACCCTATGCTTTTAAACCGAGTTATTGGTGCACAGAGTGGAGGTTTAAGAGCGGCACTTTTAGCGAAAATGGCAGGCTATGGTGGAGCTGCAGACGGAACAGCTTATAACCCTCAAAGTCAAATGAATTTGAGTTCACTCAAAAAATCAAATAACAGATGTCAAAAAGTCAAACATAGACATACAGAAACAAATAAGTGAAAACGAAAAGAAACTAGAATATGACAGACACACAAAGAAACTCAATGAGTTAAACGTAGAGAAAAAGAAGAAAGAAGAACAACTGAAAGAACTAAGTACAGAGGAATATGCGAAAAAAGTGTCAGAAAAAGCAGCAGAAGTAGCAAAAATGGAACAAGATGTCATAAATTTGAAAAACCATACTACTCAATATAAAGTACTGAAAGAAATGAAGAGATAAAACAAAAAGCCCTGAAGACATATATGGATAGCGATGAGTATAAAAAAGAAGTTGAAGCAAATGTAAAGGCAGAAAAATTTTACAGTTGCAAAACCAAACCGTACAGTATGAAAACTTAGCACAAGAAAGTAAAAATAACGACGCAGCCATGCAAAAGGCAATGAAAAGCGCAGAATATAAAAAGCTAACAATGACTGGTTAGATGCCCAAGCCAACGCTAAAGCAGCCCAACTTATAGGGTCAATAAGGACAAAAAAAAGCGGATGAAGACAGTTCAAATGAAGCTTTAACAAATGCTGACTTTAAGAACGCCTTCGAAGCTCTTCATAGTAAGGTGAAACAAGTGAACGACTTCTCATCTGGAAAGAAACTGAAGTCTGAAGGTTTCGACAAAGAGTTAAAAGAAGTAGCACAAAATATGACGAAAATAACAGATGCAGCAACGAGAACAGGCAGTTCAAAGTGCCTATGACGCCGTTAGAGCAACTGTTGTGGAAAGTCAAGAAAAAGAGTTACAACAGACCAAAACAGACCTAGTAAATGCTTTCTTAAAAACGAAAAGTCAGGTAGGACACTATGCTGCAGATGGAACATATGTGCCAGCTGGTGGAACTTATATACCAGCTGGTGGAACTTATATACTAGCTAGTGGAACTTATATACCACCAAACCCTCCAAGAGAAGCACCTGCACCAGGACTACCTAAAACATTTACATCGTCACATGGACACAGACACAGGCATGCACCAAAACCAGCACAACAACCACCTCCACAACCAGCACAACAACCAACAGTTCAAAACCCTGCACAACAACAACCACAAACAGAGCAAGGACATAAAAGAAGTAGAGAACAAGGAAACCAAGATTTCTTAAAAATGCTTAAAGAAGACTATGGTTACCCAGATACTCTTGACTTTAGTGACAGATATAAAGAAGCTATTAGAAAGTTCAAGGAAGGAAATACTGACCCGAACCTATTTAGCTTTATGGCTCAGCACCAAATGGGATATAATTTCAAACCTGGAAAATACAAGCTCGCTAAGGGATATTTTAATAGCATATCATCCAAATGACATGAAGGAATTTACTCCGAGATATTTGGTGTCAGAGCTAAATGACAATTCAACTCTCTTCATGAAACGCGTAAAAAATAGAGACGGAACGAAAGAAGAAAGGTTTATGAGTCCGGATGACTTAGATAGGGAACTTGTTAAAAACGGTCTCGGAATATATGAAATGCCAGCAGATGAGGTACAAGAAACTCCACAGGAAGAAGTTCAGATACAACCAGACATGGAAGAAATAGTTCAGCAACAACAGCTAGAAGAGCCTGAAGGAAACGAACAAGTCCCTCCTTTGGAAACTAACTTCACAGAACTAGATGAAGATTTGGAACAGCCGAAAAATCTTGACCCTCAACAAGAGTATGAGGTGAATATGGAATCTTTCCAAGAGTCTAAGAAAAATTCGGCTGACATGGTAGAAGAATATCGAAAAATGTTTGCCGACATACAAAAGACTCCAACATCAGATGAAAATATTCAGCATAGAATGGAAGTACTGAAAGAAAATGTACGCAAAATACAACAACCCTTTTTACTTACGACCATATAACGTTCAATCTTTGGCTGAACTCGGTGAAAATAAAAGGTTAAATTTCAACAAAACATATAGAAATGAAACATTGTTTAAAGTTCATTCAGAACCTAACCAATATGGAAACAAACCTACTTTTGTTTCTGCAGACTATGGAACTACAATGAGATGGGGTCATAAAGCTAACCCGGATAGGTGGTTCATAAACTTACAACCACAATTCCAAGAAGTTGTAGACGCAATGGAAGTGAATGGTGAACCAGATTTAGCTGGTATTTTCAGCGCGGCTTTAATGCCATTGAAAGATATGAAACATGCAGATATTTTGGACCAGTATGAAATGAACATGGCTGATGGAAATATAACACCTGACGTTCTAGAACATTTATCTCAAAGAACTACACAGAACCATAAAGATGGTATATTTGGTGAAGAGTTTAGAAAGAAAGTTAGGATAGAGAAGGAAGAGAACCTATTGTACATGACCTTGCAAACGAAAGTTTACAAAATGTCATAAAAACTTACTTTGCAGACAATGAACGAGAAGGGATGAATATTTAAGAAAACTCAAATGGACAGTACCAAATGAAATGTTAGTATTGAAAAACATGTTCCTTGACAAAATAAAACCAACTACAGAAATAAATGACGCAAGACTGAAACGTTGGGTAAAAGCTTTCCCATTCACAAAAGATATTGTTGGTAACATGGAAAGAAAACCAGAATGGCTACAAAAACATATATTTGGAAACGAGCTTATTCCATATGGACAAGCTCTGTTTGAAGAGCTTGAACCGGAAACTCAGGAAAGAGTCATGCAAACAATACGCGAAGACTCAAATACAAACTATGACAAAATCTTTCTAGGATATAGGTTACCTGAGATGGGCGACCAGAGCCCAAAGGCAAAAAGGACATGGGAAATTTACAACATACTAGGTGAACATGAGGCAAAGATGCAACAACTTGAAGCAGAGGGCAAGTTACCAAAAGCGACACCAAAGAAGAAGAGAAGAGTAGAACAAAGTGAAAGTAGTGAAGAAGTAACTTCATCTAGTGAAAGTAGTGGCAATGAAGGAAAAAGAAGAGTTAAAAACTCAGTCAGGAAGAAAGTAAAGCTTGGTCCACGTGGGTTCTATTATGACACATAAATCAAACTATTCTATATTTTTACCCATATGAAATGTACGCCGCTCAGAATATAACGCCAACAGTTTTGGATGCCATGAATGGAAATGTTTCCGAATGGTATAACGAATGCGACAATGCCATTAGAAGGTCAGAAATAGTTCCTGGAACTTACGAATATACAACTGCTGTTTCTTATGGAAACGTAGGTGAGTTTGGAGAAGGTTCTTCAACAACAGTAGATATTGCTTGCGACAGGTTTCATATAATTTCTATTGACAACTCATTCTTATACGTGGAACAAGACATTGAAATAAAACCTTCTGCCAAGTTGTCTGACAAGAAAGGTTGCAATGGAATTTTCTATGTCGGATACCAATATGCTCCAGAAGTTTTTATGGGATATAAGATATATTCTAACTCTGACTTAGTTCAAACAGTAACATGGGCAAACTATGAATGGTTCGCTTTGAGAAACTCAGTACAACCACAAGCTAGAGAACAAACAGACCAGTATGCAACTATTGAGAAAATAAGAAGACTTGACCCTAACGTTCCAGGAGTTTATGTTAACCTTTCTGGTTCAGATGGAAATGCTGTCACTAAAGTAAAACTGAAACTTAGAGTTCCTTTGTCATCTTTCCTCATCTTCAGGTTTTTAAGATACTTGCCAAACTGGGCAGGAAAAATTTCTATTGAACTTACTCCAAGCAAAAATAACTTAGTCATTGCACCAACGCAAGACCCATTCACTCTTACAGACGTAAAGGGAGCAAATCAAACGTCATTCGCCGAATTTTGCAAAGACAAAGTTGACTTAGACTTTGGTTTCTCAAACCTCAACACTGAAGTAAAGTATTATTTCAATGCTGCTGGAACTGCTTGGGACCCAGTTAGGTTTACATGCGAACAGTTTGAATGCAAGAGAATAGAAAGCAGACTTGCAGTCTATATGTTGGACCCAGATATTTCAAATGCTTTAGCTGCCAAATATATTGCAGTTCCACTTATGTTCCCTATACACCAAATATCTGTCAAAGACTTTGCAGGTGAAGTTGGAAACCAAATCCAGGAACCGCAGGTGCAAGAACAGATATTGCTTTAACAACTGCAATGAAACATGCAGATACTATGTTTGTACTGTTCAGACGAACTATAAATGACTATTCTTGTTTCTACAACCCCGGTATTAAATATCATATAAACATAGATGGCAAATATTATCCAAGAGAAGAATATTCTACAGTTGAGGATATGAGGTCATACAACTTGACATTAGATGCTATGAACTTTAACAACAACTTCACAACAACCATTAACCCTGAAATGCAAAGTTCTATTATGCCATATGTGAAAGTATGGACCATACAGGAAGTCAAAAAACTCAATATACAAATGGAGACCGTTCAAACTTTTGGCTTGGCATTCCATTTGCTGACTCAGAAGACTTTATGGGTGGTATTTCAACTGTTGGTACTGTACAAATACAATATACTGGTGACAGAGACGGTCCAGATGAATTGAAAGCAAAGAAGTTTACAAAACCAATAGCACTTTTCACGGAAGATGCTCTTTTGAAGATTCGTTCGATGAAACCTGCTGGGGCTCCTCAGATTGGCATAACGACAGCTTCCATCGAGCAGATTTTGGCAGCAGGTCAGTAAGTTGTTCTTGAACTGACTTCTCTCCGTCAAATATTGACAGTACGCCAGTTTTGACATAAAATTGTATTATAAACTTACCTTTAGAAATATCTGTAAGTTTTGAAGTTATATTTTTGTCTGCTTCAAGAACTTTCACCATTTCAGTTATACCAACTTTCTTTGCTTTATGAAAATATTTTGGTTCAGCAAAGACTGCTATTCTATAACATTTTCCATTGTTTGTATAAAGAACTATTCTGTCAATGTATTTGTATTGTTTGTGTGTGTAAACTTTGTTTGCTTCAATTCGAAGAGATACCGAATACGTCCATCTTTTTATTCTAAGTAAAATGTCATTTCCGAAAAATAGAAGCGTAAGTGTTTCAAAAGGTTTAATGGCGTGGCAGATGTGAAGTTAAATTCACCAACTCAAACAAACAGTCAAAGTGTTATTGTCAATGTCAAAGAAAGAGATGTTGAAGTGGGGAAACCATACGAGACGAAGATGGTATAACAATTGTTCCTGTAAAAGAACAACCAACATACCCTGAAGTTAGCAGAGACTTAAGTTCTGTTGCAGATATTCGAAACGACTACCAACAACTGAAAGACAAACTTCAAACTCAGGAGAAGATTTGTCAAGCTTTAGGTATAATGTTAAACTTGGTCGAACACAACCCTGTAAAAGTGAACTCATATGTCATTGCACCTCATGAAGTTTTGAAAGAACTATTGAAACTTTTGACAGAGGCAGACGATATAAACATCAAAGAAATAGAACCCGACGTTAGTTGCTGTGGTGTTTCATATAATGTCATTGACAAGATATACGTTATGAAAGGAGGTGAAACGTTGAACTTAAAATATAGTTTCCCAGACGTTATAAAAATATTTGACGACCACAACATTTCATTAAAATTTATTTGCTAAGTAAATGGCAGAAGACACAATGGTTTATACTATTACGACTAAAAACCCTGAGTCATATAATTCTATAACAACAAACTTACAAAGTCCTCAAGGACGATATTGTAAACTAACTTTAAACACAATGACGACTAAAGCCTGTTTTGCTCTTTTGACACCAGAAGATTTTATTGTTGTGAATGGTAAAAAATACTCCTTTGAAGATACTTACTCAGATATACCACCAACAGGTTTTGTTGACTTATTTAATACTTTAAGTACGGGTGTAACATGTGCTGCAACTAGAGCAGGTTTCATTATGTTTGGATGTCCGACTGAGTTTACTATAAACAATATGAGCTATAATACAAAACTTATATCTGGTTTTTACTACCAACAGTTTCCTATAACAGGAAAAGGTGTCATACAAGGAATGTCTGTTCCATTGACTTTAAGTACACCTATTTTATATATTGTTTCAAACTTAGGTTCAAAGTGTTATTCGAATGTCGACAGAAACTACTATGACCAAAAGATACTTATGCGTATAAACAACACTTTCTCTGCTGGTTTGCCTATTGTTCATTCGAATGCAGAGTTTTCAGCTTTAGTAAACTCAAACACTTTAGCAAACATAAACTTAACCTTAGTTGACGCAAACTTTGTTCCTGTAAAACTTTTATGTCCTATGTATTTGTCAATGACGGCAGAAAGTTTCGAATTGGAAGATGCAACTGGTGAAAGTATTGTATTACAAGAACAACTTCAACAACAAATAGCTCAAGAACAACAAATGCAACAAATGCAACAACAAAGTCAAGAATAAAAAAATATTTTTTTTATTTTTATAAAAATGTACAGAATAGATGTTTCAGATTTTTATGACTTCCAAGCATTCAGAAATATGTGTCCATTTCGAGACTATAACAAAGCAGTCGAGAATTTGAAACGTTTAGTCATTTATGTCGACTCTGCCCCAGAATGTTATGTTATGAAAGAATGGGATGTAGTCTTTAACAAACCTAAAGCGACAATAGTTTCAGAACAAGAATGTAAACAGAAACTTAAGAAAATAAAAGTCGTACAAGTTGGTATGAAGATGTTAGATGCTTGGGATATCTTATTGTCAAAGTTAGAAGATTTTTCAGTTCGTGGTATAAAGTTTTATACACCTTCTCCAAACTTCTATTCTATCTTCACTGGATATAAATATGAACAAGTAGAATGGAAAGAAAATGTTATAGAAGCTTGGTTAGACCATGTCAAAGAAATTATATGCAATGGAAACGAAAAGGTTTATGAGTATATCTTATGTTGGTTTGCAAACATCTTACAACATCCAAGTGCTAAGAATGAAACTGCTCTCATTATAATTGGAAAACAAGGAACAGGTAAGAACACATTCTTTACAGATATTTTGTGCAAACTGTTAGAGGCTATTCGAACCCTAATATGACAAACTTAGAAAACATCTGCGGTAAATTTAACTCTTCAATAGAGAATATGAAACTTATAGTATGTAACGAACTTCAAAGTATAGATACAACAAAAGTTTTAAACTCAGATGCTTTGAAGAGTCTTATAACAGACAAAGTTGGAGTTGTTGAAAGAAAATATAAAGACCAAAGAGTTTGTGAAAATGTTGCAAACTTCGTTATGGTTTCAAACAATGTTGTTCCGATGAAGTTAGAAAGTTCTGACAGAAGATATGTAGTTGTCAGAACGTCAGATTCTCATATGCAAGATACAGAATATTTTGACGACTTAGCAGAAACTTTGACATCTGACTTTTACAACCACTTGTTCTCATATTTCATGACATTAGATATTTCAAAGTTCAATCCAAGACAAATTCCACATACCGAAGAGAGACAAACATTGTTAGAAGCAAACAAGAGTGTATATGAACTGTTCATAGATGAAACTGACTTTGAGTGTTTAGATGAAAGGTCATTGTACGACTCGTATAAACAATATTGTCAAGAGTATGGTTATATGACAGCGTCTAAACGAACATTCTTGGCAAATGTCAAAAGTCTTTTAGACGTACAGAATGGTGTATATACAAAGAAAAATTTTTCTGAGTAAATTTTAAAAAAAAATATTTTTTTATCCGATAGAAAAAGATGGCAAAATTCATCTCAGTAAACAAGTACATGTCAGGACTTAAAGAAGAACTAGACCCATTCACATATTTGAATGTTTACTTCTACCATTTTGAAAAGTCTTCATTCAGCAAAGTTTGGAACATCGAACCAGTTAAGTTTGCTATTGTGACTAAAAATGGTGCGAAATTTGAAGACTTAGACATAGAAGGTTTGTTAGCAGTCAAAGAAAGTTTTGACAGAAGGTTCTCAAACCTTAAAGAAGGCAAAGCATACAAACTTGTTATACCTTATGAACCAAAGAAAGCAGACGACTATGAATATTATGAGTCTAAAGTTGTAGAAGTTCAAGGTAAATTGGGTAAAAAGATTTTAGAGTCTAAGCCAGTGTTTGCTCCTAAAGAGGAAGAGAACATTGACATTGACCCAGAAATGTTCTAAAAATAAAATTTTATTTTTACATGTCATATCTCCCCTTCTCTGGAACTGGTTCTTTCTTCTCTTCTTCTACTTTCTTTTCTTTCTTTTCTCTCTTCTTCTTTTCTGGTGGTGAGACGTCAAACTTCTCAGAACCATATTTTTGTAAAAGTTCTTTGTCCTTTAATAGCTCTTCTATTCTGTTTTCTATTTCATCTTCAAGAACAGTGCATGTGTCTTCTTTGCATTCTAAGAAGTTTTGTTGGACTTCATCTCTCCAAGAGGCGTCATCTCTGTCAACAAGTCTGTCATTGACAAATTTTAAGACTGCTCTGCTTAATGTTTTATGGTTCTTGTCATATTCCCAGAAACAGAACTTTAGAACAAATTCACCTTTCTTGTTTACACTATGTAAGATTTTATGGTCGACAGATGTTTTGCTGTCGAAAAGTTTGTCTCGAATATAGATGGCGAAATCACTAGACATTTTCTAAAAGATAAAAATTTTAATTTTTCTAAAAATATGTTAGAAAAAAAGTTTGCTGACATTGACAAGAAATTTGAGAATGTTTTAAATAAGAACAAGGTGAAATTAGAAAATGCTCAGATAAAACCCATACATGACAAGTTCTTATTTGCTCAGAATGGTATAACAGGTCTAATTGCACCACCTGGGTCGGGTAAGACTTTCACTTATCTTAAAATGGCTGCACAACAACAAGAACTAGATGAGAAGAACCCATTCTATGAGTTAGTTGTCATTTGTAGTACTTCTGGTCAATTTGACCAAACCGTAAATTCGTTCAAAGATATTATAAAGAAGTCTAAGTTAGTATGTATAAAAGACTCTGAGTTGTTAGATTGGATAAAGAAGTACCAAAGAAGAGTTTTGAAGTACAATGCTATAAATGAGTATATAAATTCGAAGTTTAAAGACCCAAATGAGGAAATGCAGAGAATATTAGAGAAGAAACACTTCAGAAACAAACAGAAAGAGATAGAATACATTTCGAAGAAATTGCAATCTTACGATTGGAAGACTTACCCTCATAGATGTCTTCTTATCTTAGATGACTTTGCTTCTCATCCTTTGTTAAAGAATAGAGAACAAGACATGTGTCGAATTCTTAAGAAGCTCAGACACTTCAACATCTCAGTTGTCATTTGTGTACAGACAGCAAAGAGTTTAAGTAAGGATGTAAAGAGAATACTTACTGACATTGTACTTTTCCCCGGATTGTCCGAAGACGATTTCATGGAACTTATGAAAGAGTCCATGGCAGGTAAGTTTGACAGACATGAACTATGGGAGAAGTACAAAGTCATACAAGACCCTCATACTTCTTTCAGAATTCATATCTACGCAAACAAAGTTCAAATTGTAAAAAGTCAAGCGTAAAAAATGTAAGTGTTTGGTCTTAGTCTGTTGTGGTGCTGGGGCTGTCGGTTCTTCTGGCTTTGGAATGGACTCGGTTGGTGGTACGTCGGACATTCGTTTGTGTCCTGTCGGAAGGAAAATATTTTCCTGTCGGAAGGAAGAGTTCTTCCTGTCGGAAGGAAAATTTTTTCCTGTCGGAAGGAAAAAATTTTTCTGTCTGAAGGAAAAATTTTTTCTGTCGTTCGACCAAAAAGTTCTCAATTTTCGAAAATTTGAATGGTTTACGGACGAACAACAGGAAATTTTTTTCCAGTTGGAAGGAAGGACTTTTCCAGTTGTCGGGAAATTTTTTTCCTGTCGGATGGAAGGACTTGGAATGTCGGATGGAAGGACTCGGAATGTCGGAAGGAAGGACTCGGAATGCCAGAAGGATTTGACAAGACAATTTACCATCTAGAGCTACCTGAGCCATCTGAAGTCAAGCTTGAAAAATAAATGGTTCATTTACTCTGCTTGTTTGAAGTTGTCAAAATACTCTGTTATTTTTTCTTTCAGTAGCGGCAAATCTTCTTTGAAGGTAAGTATTGTACAACCTTTAATATCATAGTGTGTTTGAGGTAAAGTATCTTGAACTATTTGTTTCACATCTTCATTCGGTGTCATTGAAATCGGTAAGTTTTCGCGATAGAACCAATTTCTGTCAGATTTGTAAATCTTAGCAAGGTCGTAAAAGCTTTTGTTGTTTCTTCTGACTAAATGCAACATAACCATATCTCTGTCTTCTTCATTTTCCATCTCTTCAGTATAAATCATATACTTATAGTTCTTTTCCTTTCCTTTTGGTACCGAACGTGGTATTCTTTTCTGAAGGCTTTTGTCTTTTGCTTCAAGCTTGTTCTCTAGCTCTTCACGTTCTTGTCTATGAATTTCATCTAACATCATGAAAATATACCAAGCATAACGAGGTGAAGCCCACATTGCAACAGCATTTACAAGAAGTCTATGTACATACCAACCTCTCAAACCATTTGGCAAATTTTTACGATTTTCATAGAGTTTTGGCGACCCCGGAAAAAGTCGGGGTCGCTGTGCTTCGCTCAAAAGTTCTTTTGTCTGTTGGTTTTTGAACCAATCGTCTGCGTGTTTAGTATCTGGAGCAAAACATGCTGTCAAAATACTTTGCATTTGGTACATGTCGTCTTTGACCGAACGAATGAGACGTAACTGTTTGTTAAACTGAACCCACTCGTATTCTTCATTTATGTCTTCATGAACGATAGCAGTTGTTGTGTTCTCTGTTGTTGTCATATCTGTCCTTATATTCCGGATAAAAAAAATATTTTATAAAAAACTAACTTTATTTCCTGACTTTCACAAAAGACCAAAAATAAACGCTTTACATGTATTTTTCAGCAACTTCGTCAAATAATTTTATAGCTTTATCTATCTCATCTACTTCAAACGTTTCTTTACCTTTCGTGGGAGCACCATACATTTTCTCAAACTTTTCAAGTAGTTCTGTTTCAGCAGCTCTCATATCGTTAACAAACACAACCTTAACTCTATTGACTATACTGTCATATCTTTGAGTTATATTATATGTTCTTCCTATCTTATATCTCTTTGTATTGAAGTCCTTCGGTTTCTGAACAATGTAAAGTAAGCCTTCACTGCAACGTTCAGTATCGAATGAACCATATGTTATGAAGTTATATCCAACAACTGGGTCAATCCATAACAAAACTATTGGTATAAGACTTTTGTCTATAAGATATGCTGTAGTTCCATAGAATCTTACCGATATCATAAGCTCAGGATTTCTTGTCAAAATTTTCTGAGTAGAAGCATTTTTAACCCAGTCGTGGGATGTTTTCTTTTCTGATAGTGTTAGAATGTCTGACAAAGAATATTTCTTGTATTTCTTTGAGTATCTTACGTTTAAATCACCAATTCGAACCACTTTGGTGTCATTGTCTATCTTTCTAACTGTTTCAAACTCAATGTTTGTCATTTTCTGTTCTTACATACAAGATAAAAAATATTTTTTTAAAAAAACTAACTTTATTTTTTCTATCTTGTATAAAAGATATGATTTCAGGGATTTTTTTTACGAAGTGCAAAAGTTCTCTTCGTCAAAAAATAACAGTTATATAATGAAATTTGGTCATTTTTTCACGATTTTCGTACGGAATCTCGTTCCTCGGTTTTCCTCGGGTCGCAATTTTTCACGATTTCAGGGATTTTAGGCGACCCCGAAAAAAGTCTGGGTCGCAATTTTTCACGATTTTCATGAGTTTTAGGCGAGTAAGATTTTGTCCGTACTCGCTGTTTTTCACGATTTCAGGGATTTTTTTACGAAGTGCAAAAGTTCTCTTCGTCAAAAAAATACAGTTATATCATGAAATTTGGTCATTTTTTCACTGTTTTCATGTGTTTTATGCAAGACCGAAAAAAGTCGGTCTAGAGAAATTTCACTCAAAAATTCTTGTGTGCTTTGGTTTTTGAACCAGTCGTCTGCGTGTTTGGTTTCTGGAGCAAAACATACTGTCAAAATACTTTGCATTTGGTACATGTCATCTTTGACCGAACGAATGAGACGGAGTTGTTTGTTAAACTGAACCCACTCGTATTCTTCATGAATTTTGTATAAAAGATATGATTTCAGGGATTTTTTTTACGAAGTGTAAAAGTTCTCTTCGTCAAAAAATAACAGTTATATAATGAAATTTGGTCATTTTTTCACGATTTCAGGGATTTTTTTACGAAGTGCAAAAGTTCTCTTCGTCAAAAAATAACAGTTATATAATGAAATTTGGTCATTTTTTCACGATTTCAGGGATTTTTTTTACGAAGTGCAAAAGTTCTCTTCGTCAAAAAAATACAGTTATATAATGAAATTTGGTCATTTTTTTCAGCAAAAATATATTTTAGGTGGAACCAGGTCCCTCGGTCCCTCGGTCAACTAACATCTTTTTGAAAATGGTGACAACATGACATTTTGACAACAACACAGGAAATAAACTTCTTCGTATATGTTTTGTCAAAACTTCATCGTCAATGAGCGTAAATGTTTTGTCATGATTTCATCGAAATGAGTGTAAATGTTTTGTCAAGACTTCATCGAAATGAGCGTAAATCAGACAAAAATATATTTTAGGTGAAGAGGTGCGATCTCACCTGTTTTTTCACCTGTTTTTTCACCTCTTTTTTTTATAAGCGTTTTACATGAATTGTACGATGTATATTTGAAATTCTAAACAATTTCGTAGCTTCTATTTCTTCTGTCAGTATGTCAAAAGTTTTCACAATATTGAATGTATCTTTATATTTCTTCTTGACGTCAGACAGAAGGAAATCTTCTGCTGTTGGATAGTTTTTGTTTAGAAATGTCAACATGTCCATTTTATTTTCTGCTGGTTTCTCTGCTTCTTTCTTTAAGTCAGCATAGTCGTTTCGCATACGTTCTATCTCTTTGACGGAGTAGTTATATTTCCTCATTGCTGCTTTACATTTAGAACATTGTGGGTTCATTTTTGCGTTATATTCTGAAACCTTACCTGCAAGTACAACTATAGCGTCAATGGTTTTCTTTAACTCAAAAGTTGCGGGTTTTATTTGTTCGTTCCATATTTTACATCTTTTATCTTTATCTCTTATCTGCCATACACATTCAGCAACTAACGAAACAAAGTTGTCGTAGGTCTTAAACTCCTCCGATTTATATATGTCAGAGATGTTCTTATATACCATGTCGCAATCTTTGTCCATAACCTTATGGTTGCAATGAAATCCAAGAAACTCATAGTTTACCTTTCGTATGAACTTCTTTATTTCAACTGAGTCAGTTGGTTTCACTTCTATTTCATCGAATTCAGGAATAGTAAGCTTTTGTTGTTGGATTTCAGGAAGTTTAGGTAGATGGTCAATAATATCCTGCATTTCATAAAGATATTCTTCATTTGTTTCATCTTTTGCAGTGCAATCTAAATCTCCTTGGAGAAGTTCCTGCTTTATCTTCTGGATTTCTGTTTCGAAAGTATATGAAGAAGGAATGAAGCTTTTCATCTCTACTAACATTGAAGTTGGGTTCATGACTAACGAGTTTGGTGCTGTTGTTGCTAACATGTTCTTACAATAAAAATAAAAAATATTTTTTTAAAAAAACTAACTTTATTTTTTATTTCGGGAAAATTCATGAGTTTTGGTTGAAAAATACGGTGGAGCCAAAAGTGGCTCGACCTCAAAACAAGCATTTTGTGAAGAATATACCAACCGCCGGAATTCCGGCGGTTGCTTTTTATACAAAATTCAACGGGTGACAAAACATATACGATGAAGTCATGACAAAACATGTACGATGAAACCTTGACAAAACATTTACGATGAAACCTTGACAAAACATATACGATGAAACCTTGACAAAACATTTACGATGAAACCTTGACAAAAACATATACGAAGAAGTCTTGACAAAACATATACGATGAAGAAGTCATGAAAATTCAACAGGTGAAAAAACAGGTGAAAAAGGAGGTGAGATCTCACCACTTCACCTAAACTTTATTTTTGGGTCCTTTACGCTCATTACGATGAAGAAGTCATGACAAAACATTTACGATGAAGAAGTCTTGACAAAACATTTACGATGAAGAAGTCTTGACAAAACAGTTACGAAGAAGTCTTGACAAAACATATACGATGAAACCTTGACAAAACATATACGATGAAACCTTGACAAAAACATATACGAAGAAGTCTTGACAAAAACATATACGAAGAAGAAGTTTATTTCCTGTGTTGTTGTCAAAATGTCATGTTGTCACACTTTTTCAGAGAAGTTAAAATGACCGAGGGACCGAGGGACCGAGGGACCTGGTGACACCTTCAGTTCTTCAAAACATATACGATGAAGTCTTGACAAAACAAGCATTTTGTGAAGAATATACCAACCGCCGGAATTCCGCGGGTTGCTTTTTATACAAAATTCAACGGGTGACAAAACATTTACGAAGAAGTCTTGACAAAACATATACGAAGAAGTTTATTTCCTGTGTTGTTGTCTAAATGTCATGTTGTCACACTTTTTCAGAGAAGTTCGTTTAACCGAGGGACCGAGGGACCGAGGGACCTGGTTCCACCTAAAAACCATCTACCCTAAAATATATTTTTGCCGAATTCAATAAAAATAAATGGTTCATTTACTCACAATATTTTTGTACAAAACGACCCCAAACTTTTAACTTCTTTTCTGCAGCTTCAAATGCTATCTTAGCGAGTTCATATTCTCTAAATTCTCTCTTTAAATCTTCTTGTTCCCATTGGTCTAGTTCGTATGGAGAATCTTTATAACCATAACACATCTCATGTTCATGTTCTATTTGTTTTTCATGCATTTTTCTAACTTCTTGTTCGAACAAAGGTTTAGCATTCTCTACTGTATCTTCGAGTTCTTCTTCATCTAACTTCTCATGAACTTTCTTGTCTATGGAGTCCATAATTTTTCCAACTGCTATACAATATTTTGGAGAAGCCCACATTGCTATATAGTTTACAAGTCTTGGGTCTACATACGTTCCTCTAACCTGTTTGATTTCATCTGGAATTCCTGCATGAATTTTGTATAAAAACCAACCGCCGGAATTCCGGCGGTTGCTATATTCTTCACAAAATGCCTTATAATACTCTTCCCAGGACTTATTTTCCAACAACTTTCTAAAGTCTTTCCTAAACTGCTGACACATATTTGTTACATTTATATAACCATCCTTGTCTCTACGTAAGACTTCAATACCGTTGTAAGTGCCTTTTGTGAATGTTTCGCCATTAGATTTGTTCGTGAACGTTTTTGCTTCGACTGACATTACTGTTCTTACAATAAAAATAAAAAATATTTTTTTTAAAAAACTAACTTTTTATTTTATTTCGGGAAAATTCATGAAAATTCAACGGGTGAAAAAACAGGTGAAAAAAGAGGTGAGATCTCACCACTTCACCTAAAATATATTTTTTGGTGGTACGTCGGACATTCGTTTGTGGCTTAACCGTCGGACATTCGTTTGTGGCTTAACCGTCGGACCACAACGATAAACACTCATTTTAACTCACTTTTTTTCTATCTTAAGGAAATTCATGAAAATTCAACGGGTGAAAAAACAGGTGAAAAAGGAGGTGAGATCGCACCTCTTCACCTAAACTTTATTTTTCAATACTTTTTCAGCACTTTTCCGTAGTTGTATATGAAAGACAATTCGAGATAAAAGTCATAGTACAATGGTATTATATGCTGCACACCATTTGTTGTGAACCAAACTTGAAAGTCAGAGAAACTGTTACTAGGTGGTTCGTAGAATTTAGAAGCAAAGTCATAAAAGTCCTTACCGATACATAGAAAACTATTGTTGCTTGAACTGAAACTTGCATGGCACATAACATTTTGAGGGTCAAACACGTTTCTATAAACTGTCAAATCTGCTGGTGGAAGTATAAATTTAAATGGACCATCTGGTGGTAATGGTTCGTTCTGGTTTAGTAACCGAAGAAATTGTGCCCAAGAACGTTTGTCTACTTGCCAAAATAAAAACTCTGTATCTCTTGGAGGGTTAATTTCAATCTTTTGAAATGAAACGGTGGAGTTCATCTTGTCATATTCTAGTTTCAGATAGTATGTTCCATTTAGTAAAGAGTCGTATTTTTCTTGAAATTCCCAATAATATTTGTTCATTTGAGTTTGAAAGTCATTTAGAGTTTTCTCAAGACTTTCGTCTGAACGAACTGTAAAGATCCTCATTTCATCAAATTTGTCTATAAGACCATCAGAACCTTTATACTGCCCATGAAAATATACTGCGAACATAAATGCGTTAGTTCTATTTGAAAACAAAACTCTTCTAAATCCTATTGCCTTTGCATCTGAAGGACTTTGAAGCCAACGAACTGGATAGTCAAACCTGTATGAACGGGATAAAATTTCTTCATCTGAAATAGTCCTACCAGCATTTGTATAGATATAGTCTAACGGTTTTGTATCTGCTACTTTTGTTCTTTGTTTTTCAACCTGAAGCATTTAATATATGTAAAAATATATGGTTTAAAAAACGTTTTTACTTCATGCAATTTTTTATTTCTCATCTAACAAACAAGTTTCCCAACGGTCTTCTCCAACAAACTCAGCGTACATTTCAAATAAAATAAAAAATATTTTTTTCTTTACTTTACATAACCGCCTGAAGCCATAAGTCTTTGACGCCAACCCATACCAGCTAATGAAGGTTGACTTGGTTTAGTTTCCAAACTAAACTTTGGTTTTGGTTTATCTTCTTCTATCGGTTTTTCGTCACTTTTCGGTTTCTCTGACTTTACCTCACCTGCAGGAACAGTTGTGTCGTCAACATCTTCATAAATATCATATGCCATTTGTTTTTGTTTTCCTTTCAACTTTTTGTGTTTGTTGTAAAGTTTAGAATATTTCGACTCTAAGTCAATGAGATGTTCTATAATGAACTGTTGGTCAGTGAAGTAAACTTTTCCATCTGTTGTCTCGAAATCTCCTTCAGACTTCAATATTTTATTTGTGAGAGTCTGTTTCTTTTTTGAGATACTTGCCGTTCCATTTTTATGAAAAGTGACTTTGTAGTTAGGGTTTGTATTTCCAGACCTGGCACTTTCTATTATTGAATTTTTCTCTTCATCTGTAAGTTCTTTGACAGGTTTTGACAATGGTTCTGAACTTTTTGTTTGTGGTGTCAAATCTACCGTTTCAACTTCTTCGGTCATTTCATCTCAGTAAAAAATTTTAGTTTGGTTTGTTTTCAACTGGTTGTTGTTGTTTTTTAAGTCGGTCTAAAACTTCCTGAGGTATAGGAAGAACTTGACAAACACGTTGTGTAACTGCTGGAAGCCGACAAATCCATCTTGAACCCATTTGTCTCAATGCTGTATTGTTCATTTCATCTCAGTAAAAAACTTTACATTCCCCACGTTTGAGGCGGTTGAGGTTGGTTATTGTTTACCCACTGTTGTGCATGGTTATATCCTCTGTTAAAGAATCTTTCACCTTGGTCCATATAGTGTCCTGCTTGGTTATAGTAGTCATTTGCTTTGTTATAATAGTTTCCTGCTTGTCTTCCTACATTGTCCATCCATCCTTGAACTTTTCCTCTTGTTTCAGGATTTGGAATAAGATTTGTTGCATCTCGTGCTACCTCCCAACCTTTCTGTACAGTTTGTATAATAGGTTGTGCTTTCTCTTTAAGTATACCTAATGTACTCAAAATCTTCCTTCCAACTCCAAATACACCTCTGGCTATTGTTCCCACTGCGGGTAAAAATCTAGATGCAACTCCTGCTAACGCGCCAAATAAACCCATTTCTTATGGGTTAAAAAATGACGAATCCAAACAAGGACCCCTATGTTTCTAAAGCGACAAAGAAAGCACTCATGGTAAAAATCTTTAGTTCAACACCAAATGCTTGGTTTATGGATATCTTGGAAAACATTCCGAGAGTTAGAACAGATGGACCACCATACTGGCTAATATTTGTCGGTCAAAACACAAGATACTGTGAAGCCATACCATTATGGTCCAAAAATATTTTAGATATCTTAGCAGCTTTGACAATATTCGTTGACAAATACCATCCAACAAAACTGACATCTGACTGTGAAAGTTCTTTCAAATCAGACGATATTAAAAACTATCTGCGTTCAAAAAATGTAAACCAATATTTCATTGTCGACCAAAACCATTCTGCTCTTGGTGTCATTGACGGTTGTATAAAAATGTTAAGAGACTTAAACCAACCACAAGGTGGTGAAGCAAATGAAATGTCATATGACGACAAGTATAGACACTTCTCCATGGCAAAGATGAGACAAGTTTTAAATATTTACAATAGCCGTAAACAAAAAGGTTTGGGAAACCACTCCCCCGAAGAAATGAAAAACAACCCTGACTTAGAGAAAGACTATATATTTAATAATTTAGTCAAAAGAGACAAACAAGAAAGAATGCCGGGCTTCAAACTTCAGAAAGGTGACAAAGTAAAAATAGAAATACCTAAACGCGACCCATATGAAAATACTATTGACTATGACAACAATGGGAACCCGACAGGTACTCACATTCGTGTTCGTAAAAATAGAAGAAAGTATACAAGAGAATATTATGAAGTTTTAGGCAAACATGGCAAAATGTACACACTGCAAGCAGAAGATAAAACTACTATTGTCAGACCTCGTTTCAAACTTGTCAAAGTTCAAGGTGGTATACTTTCAAAGACAGTTCCTAACAAATATAAGACAACTCCTGACGAATATGCTAAAGAAGTTGAAAATGACGACTAAGCAATTCTATACCATGCGTAAACTGTCATGTAAGGTGGCATGTAGTCTTTACTTTGTCCGGTTGTTTGCGTATACCCTGAAACGCGATGTGTATGGTTTCCTCCTCCCTCAGTGTTACTCCAGTAACAATTTATAGCAAACTGAACGTTGTCTTTAACATCATATCCTTTACCTTTTGTCATTGCTGACCAATTCCAATATCTATGACTATGCCAACCTGCTTGAGATGTACTTAAATCTATGTAGTGACTGTGCGCAGGTAAGTTTTCACCTGAAATCGTTTTACTTCCACCTGTTTCCTTTGAAGAGTTTGCACAATACAAAAACCTGTCGACTATTTGAGTCCAAGTTCCAAAACCCAGAACTGTTTCTGGTCTGGTAGAGTTCATTGACGTATAAATAGAGCCTATAGGATATAATGTTTGAAGTATTTCTGTCTTTAATGTTTGAAGCTCTGTTTTGTCTGCTTTCTTGTCATATAAATCTTGAGCAGTGAATTTAATATTATGTTCATCCTTCATGACATAAACATCTTTACATCTAATGTTTTTCATCGTCGTTATGTCGTCATCCGATGTTAAACCTTGTGGAAAGTTAGGAGGTTTACAATATAATACATCCCCATCAGGTTCTTCAACCGTTCCTTCAATATTTTCTATAGCAACAGTTGTAAAACTTGTATGTGTATGAGTCTTATTTGCTTTCTTCTCTAACTCATCGTTAACATAAGTTTTATCTGCTTTAAGGTCTAAACATCCTGAAACCCATCCTGTATCGGCTTTACTTTTTAAAATCTTCGATGTCCATTCATGGTACCAGTCAACCCTTTCTTTCATTTCGTTATCTTTTTCATCCACATATTCCTTATCCGCCTTCTTCACTAACACACTAGCCACCCATTCCTTATCTGCTTTCTTTTCAAGGCTAACGTTTAAGTCTGTTATTTCAGATATAGAATGTGTATGAGTCTTTTTAGAATATTCGTTTTCAGCTCTTGTCACTTCACTTGACATTTTATTGTCAACATATGTTTTGTCTGCTAGTTCAGGATGAGTATGTTCTTTTGTTGCATAAGCTTTGTCAGCTCTTTCTTCTTCTTTTGCTATTGCATCGTCTACATATGTTTTGTCTGCTTTGTTGTCAACATCTGCTTTCAAAAGAAGTTCAGATATAGGTTTCTCGTTTAAAGTTCCTTTTGTTGGATTTATACAAACAGTATGGTTCTTATTGTCTTGAAACAGAAACTCATCTGTCATTGGGTTTAATGTCAGTTTTAAGTTTCCTTCTTTCAATGACTCAGATATCTTAGAATAGTTTGAAAAGTTTGTTGTGTTCTTATTTAGAGCTTGTATAATGAGTTGTCGGTTGTGTTGTATTTCTCTCATAGACGCTGTTTCATTTGACATTTTTATTCTAGATAAAATATGCTTTCAATAGAAAAAGAAAATTCTAGAGTTGCTACAACTAAACCATTAGATGAACTTTTTACGAATGTCGGTCAAAAGTTTGAGACAGAGACCGTAAAGCATGAAGGCTATCGTTTTGACTACCCGTTAAGATGGTTAAGAGACCCATCTGTCACAAAAGCTATTGGCTTTCGTAGAATGAAGTTCATTTCAGAAGCCATACATGGTTTCCCATTTACAGTCGGTTTTGAAGTTCGATACTATAACAAAGAAAAACGTACGTATGAGAAATTTGAACAGGGAAAACTTTTACAAGTGAATTTGCTTGTAAACTTAGAAACAACTCTTCAAGCTTTTCAAGAAAAATAAACGACATCTATATCGAATATGCAAACCAGTATAACATTGACGAGGGAGAGTACCATCTCGATATTATATATGACAGGAAAAATGCAACTGTTAAAATCAATAGAATAGAAGACCTTGGAGAAAACGTTTATATTTCTACAAAATATAACAACTTGGCATGGTATAGATTTATGAGGATGTTAAATCAGCCTGCAGAATATCCAGTACACCCGGACTTTTATGAAGTCGAAAACCCTAATGGAACATATGAAAATGTTTTCGACTCAGATGCTATTATCGTTCATGCTTCATTTTCTGGTGCGCAAAACTCTTTTTTATGCTTGGCAAATGACTTTTACGAAAAACCTACAAAGCTATATGAACCACCAAGTGGAAGTATTTCAGACTTTCAAGTATGGTTTACTACAGATGGAAGAAAAAGAATAATTCCATTATACCATGCGTTTTACTTAGAACTTAGTTTCATATACAACTACTATCGAACGGTAAAAATATAATTTTTTAATACGGTTGAGGTGTTGGATTTGGTTGCCAACTAGACTGTGGTGCAGGTTCAGGCTGTTGTATAACAGGAGCTTGTTCTTCTGGTTCAGGGTCTTTAGGTATAATACCAACGAACTGACCTACTCTTTTACCAATATTTTTGACTCCGTTCCAAATTCCTCTTCCTACGGTTTTTATTCCATTCCATATACCTCTTCCAACATTTCGAAAGAAGTTTCCTATCTTACTGAAGAAACCCATTTTACTATATGTAAAAATCTAATGTCCGCCTAGTCTCTTACGTTTCCTGTTGAGTTCCATAGCATTCTTTAACTGGAGCTCATACATTCTGTTTCTCCTCTGGTAGAAAACATATTCTGGGTCAACTCCTGTGTTCGCGTCATCTGCATAGAGTTGTTTATATCCCACTTCGGGGTTTGTATAAAACTCTTTCCATCTCATATTTGCATACCATGGTGGCAAACCTAACGCAGCGTCATTTGACATGGCAGTTTGCATTTGTACATCTGTTGGCACTTGACCATAGTTTGCCATTGCAGTTTGTATTCTAACTTCATTTGGAATATTCTCTGGGTTTGGTTGTCCAGGTTGCTGTGCATTTGCTAAGTTCTGTGCGTCCATTTAATATTAGATAAAAATATCTCTTACGAGTACATATGCTGAACATTTGCAGGCATTGGTTCATCTTCATATTCTCTGTACTTTTCTGCCACGTCAAATAAATAAATGACACAATGGAAAAAACCTAAAACAAGTAGTCCTATTTCAAACCACATTTACTTACTAGTAAAATTTCTTTGTTATGACACTTTCTCCGGTTTATAGGACCTCTCTCATATTCTATCTTGTCATATCTAAACTCATAGTCATGTATGTCCTCTAACCATCTCATAACGGTTTCCAAACCAATTTTATCGGATGTAAAGTAAAAGCATGGATGGTTATGTAAAACGTCTAAAGTTTCTAAAGAGTCTCTCAAAGTCCAGTCTACTTGGTATTGAAAATCCCATGTGTTATAGAACGGCGGGTCCACTATAAAGAAAACATTTTCCTTGTCTTTATATTTTTCATACAACTCTGTCCAATAACATCTCACAAACTCTATACCCTCAATATATTTTTCTATGTCCTCTTTGAAAACATTTGTATAGTTAAGATATAAAACTTTTGACATAAGTGTTTCAATGTCATGAACTCTTATAGCACCACTATATAATAGTCTAGCAGATATACTATCCCAGTCTATATATTCTGCTTTTTTCAAAACCTCTCTCACAATATTTTTCTTATCTAATGGTATACGTTCCATCTTACCTATAGGTATCTTTTCTTTTAACTCTTTCAATATATTGTTTGTGTCTGGTATATGTTTGAGACGGTCCATATAGTTGTCGAAGTCATTGCATATAATCTTTGAGTCTGGGAATATTGTATGGCACAAATGGGATATATAGAAACTTCCACCGAACAAATCTACAAATGTTAGACCATTCGGTAGTTTCTTAAGTTCTCTCAATAGAATATCTTTACATTTACTCTTATTTCCAAAGAAGGGTAACGGTGGTTTTGTAAAATTCATTTATATATAATAATAAAAATGTTTTTTCCTGAAAAGTGACAAAACATTTACGAAGAAGAAGTTTATTTCCTGGACTGTTGTCAAAATGTCATGTTGTCACCATTTTCAAAAAGATGTTAGTTGACCGAGGGACCGAGGGACCGAGGGACCTGGTGACACCTTCAGTTCTTCAAAACATTTACGAAGAAGTCTTGACAAAACATTTACGATGAAATCATGACAAAACATATACGAAGAAGTCATGACAAAACATATACGAAGAAGTCATGACAAAACATGAAAACATATATAATTTGTGAAAAGCGAAACATTATATAATGTTTTCGACCCAGAAGAAGGCTTCTCAAAGTATACTTCCTTGGAACGCCTGTAACTTTTCCAGTAGCGACGATAGACCCTTGCTTGTCCGGACAAAGTTATACTAAACATCTTCAGGGCTAGAGGGCACGAAGTGCCTGGAGGCCCCACTACCTTTTTTTTTTTTTTTTTTTTAAGTCATCATTAAAAATTGCCCTGTGCAAAATGTTAAGTTTATTTAAGGGTGCACCCGTATGTACGTTTATTTGAGAGGAGGATTACCCTCTCAATTTTGAGGGATTCGTTAGTTTATTTTCTCGATGAATATGCAATAAAATTTGATTTTTACCTTATCAATATACTTCATATAATATACACATGTTCATGTAAAAACTTTTTTCCAAAATCCTCAGGAATTAAGGGATTTTTGAATTTTAAGAATTTTTTTCGAATTTTTTCGAAAAAAAAATATTTTCAGAACAGCCTTAACGGCTAAGATTTAGGAACAATGTTAAGTATCAAAAAGAAAGGAGGTCTGATATAGACAACATATATCGTTGAAGGTTGAAAAATCTCTAATATTTGAGCCCAAAATTTCAAATTTTAATTTTTTGAAAAAAGAGGCCACCCGTATGTACGTTTATTTGAGAGGAAGAGGATTATATTTTTGAAAGGGTGAAACATTATGAATATGTTAATTATATAATAATATGTATTATTATAAAAAAGAAAAAATAAAGCACGTTAAAATTTTTCTTTCTTGATTTTTTACAAAATCTACTTAGAATTATGCAAAATATGACTAAATAATTATAAATTTCAAGTTAAATTTTAATTTTGATAAATAATTTAAAAAGTTTCAAAATATCAAGTTCAGTTCGACTATGTATGTAGTAATTCCTCAATAAAGTGCCAAAACCCTATTAAAATATATGAACATTTTCAACATTTGAATGTTTTTATTTAAAAATTTGATGGAATATGAGCTTCAAACAATTATTATGTAAATAAAAATAATTAAATATATGTATTTATTCGTATTACAACCGTAGTAAGTCGATTCTTCCTTTCTTCTACTGAGGTTTGAATTTGATTTCGAATTGTAAAGAGATTCAAAGGGAAAATACTAGCGGAGAAAAACTACCTCCATGAAAGGGTCATAATGGACTCAAGTTGTATTTTTTGATATTTTTTGCTTTTCGAGCCTAAATAGGTAGCCAAGATAATGCCTAAAAATAAGGTTCTAAATTCTGAAGTTTACATGATCCTCTCGTGTGCACCCTTAAGTATGTTTCAAGATAATATGAAACTGAATATGTATTATTTTCATTAATTCTACCAACTAAAAATTCATATGATGGATAATATTTATCACTGCACTTTAATGATTCATTAATTAATGAGATAACTTGCGATCGATCTAATATTTTGGGTTCAAGAATTTTTGTTTTAATTTCCATATACAACCTTTCTATTTTTCCTTCATCATATGTAGCGAGACTGAACAATGAGACCAAGACATCATTTTTATCAGAGCATAAATTCATTAGATCATAATATATCTTATGATTCATGAATAAATATGTTAATCTATAAAAATGACTTTACAAAACCGTCAAAGATATTGTAAATAGAGAAAATTATTTTGATAGTGAATTGATATCAATGATATAATAAGATAACAAGGCCGAAATATAAAAAACAAAATTATTTCTCATAGAAATATGTATATTCCATTATGAAATAGACATTATTCCATAAATGTTCACAAAAAGCCATTTTTTATCGAAAAAACTAGCTAGCAGATGAGATAGTTTGTAGTAGCACACTTTAATCACTGAGCAAATATTTGAGATTGTATTTGACTGTATTCATTCAAGAAAATTAAAAAAATTATATTACCCGATTTGTTTGAAAATAAAATTGTTTATTTTTGATTTTAAACTAAATGATTTATAGATCATATTCATATTCAGGTTTTGCTTCTTCGGGTTGGACTTCACAACTTTTAACTCTTTCATTATGCATTCTTTTATACATAATAAATCCAATAATAGAAGCAACTACAATAGCAATCAATGCTGCAAGTACTCCAACTACTATTCCTACAGTTTTCTTGTTATCTGTTTTGCCGCTATTTAGTTTGTCATCATTTGGTGCTACTGATTTTGTTTTATAAGGCTTATCACCTGGTTTTTCATATGGTTTGTTATCAGGTGTTGGCTTATTTGGTTTAATTTCAGGTGTTGGCTTATCTGATTCATGGCTTGGTTTACCTGAATCATCGCCTGGATCAACAGGTTTTTCAGGAGTATTTTCATTTTTGTTTAATTCTGAAGATGAAACTGACTTGTAAGCGCTGTTTTCTGAAATGATATATGATTTTTCAACACTATGCGGATTATCTACATTAATTGTGAAAGTTGATTCATCATTGGCGTTTTCTGGATCAAGTTTAATTACCACCGGATCTTCAAAAACATCATTAACATCTCTAATATATCTTGGAGATTTTTCCCCAAATAAATACCTGTAATCGGATAAGATTCTTCCATCATTTGCAACATGAATCCTAGTGTGTTTGTAAGTGAAGAAAACATAAACATTTCGACATTTTCCATTCAAAGCTTGAACGTTATACTCTGTATATCTTTGAGAATTTTTGAATACCCAATTTGCAGTGCCATGAACAATTACATCAGTGCAACCATTTGCTTCTTTTTTGAAGAAATACACGTAAATGCATTTGGAAAGATAGAGACCATCATACCTTAGAACCAATTGACCATTTACTGTGTAATCAATATTCATGATTCCATGTTTCAGTAAATTCTTTTCAAAATCTCCTTTCTTGTAAATTGCAACAACTCCTGTGAAATCATCACAATACAATGAAACTGATGTTCCTGCTTCAACATCAAAAGTTCTATTTTCTGTTGTTAATCTAATGAAATATTGACCAATTGTAGGATAATCAAAATCATGAGATTGCATAGGCGTATGAGATTCACCATTAGTTTTAAATAAACTATCAGCTTTAATTAATTGGAATTTATATTCCTGATATACTGGATTTTTGTAATATTGATAAACTTCCAAATTCCAATTCCAGGGGTATAATGTACTTAAAGGTAATGCAACTGCATATCTTACATTTTCGATTTCTTTAACATCCTGGTAATGAATGTAATCTTTTTCAAATATTCTCATTCTATAATTAGTAAATCTAATGGAACAATTATATGGATTTACGATTACAATCAGATTATCTGATTCCACATATCTTGTATTACAAATAACATTGCCGTTTTCTGTCAAGAAATTGATAACGAAACTTGCCGTCGCTTTTTCCATAAATGGCACAAATAAGTAGTGAATTTGACTGTGATCATATCTTCTTCTTGGATTTCTTTGAATTTTGAATGTTTCTGGTTCATAAATGAGGTAATAGGAATCAATTGAATTATAGTTTTCATCTACAAAGTTTTCTGCATTCGTGAAAACAACATATCCAAATTTGAATGTAATTGTTGTTAATCCATTTGTAGGAACGTCAAGAAATTCATCATGAATATTATAATCACTGCGTTCCATTACATTACCAGATTTCGATGTATCTACATAAGCAAAATCTATTACAGATTTTTTGGGGTCAATGAAAGAATAAAAAAAGATTTTGTCATCTGAATCCAAAATGAATGTTTTGTCAATTTTTTCTGTAAAATCACTAGTAAAGCCATTATAATAGCCATAGACGCAAAAGCCTGGTTTTGGATCTGGTGGAATGACAGGAACAAATAAATATTTTTTGCCAGGTTCTAATTCCTTATTTAAGCTAAAAAGTTTTGCTCCTGAAAAGTCAAGAAAGTCAACATAATCAACTTTTCCTGTTACATCATAGTATTTCAGATTCATTTTCCAATTTTCTCTCTCCTCCAGAAAGATTGGAGAATTCTTGGATATTGTTATGACTTTCTTGTCAGCATAAGCAGTTAATAATTTATTTCCATTCTCATCAATAAATTTATCATGATTATATATGAGTAATGGAGTTACACTATCTGAAGAGATAAGGATATCTGTATCATAATCATTATTTAATTGTAAAGCGCCATCCTCGGCAGAAGATATATGAATCTTGTTGATATTAAAGTAAAAATCTTTCTCGACATTAGTAATTACTTTTTCTGTAATCATGTTATTCGCCCTTAATTTGTTTTGAACAAAATCAAATTCACCATCAACTGACCTAGAAATAATAAGATAATCCTTAAAATATAAGCATGCTGGACAAATAACATACTTTCTAAGTCGATATCCGAATACTTTAAAATTATCATAATTGGGACTTATATTTGTTGATCTTAATTTTATATGATAAGTTTCATCTGGACCATATATATAGTAAATGGCAAATTTTGTCACACTGTAATTAAATGTCCTATAATCAAGGGTTATATCTTTGTCAATTGTATTATAGATAATTATATATTGTTCATCTTCTGTAATATCAATCATTACAAATTCAAATACTCTAACGTGATCTGAAGCCTTAATGATAATGTCGTGATCTAAGTTTTCGATTTGAGTATCAATTTTTTGATCATTTTCATCATAGAAATCATCCTTGTTTAATGATAAATAAAGTAGTTTTTGGGCTGATGGTCTAACAATTGTTACTTGTTGACCAGGTAGAATGTATAAAGAATTTAACCCAATTTTAGAATTGAAAACATTTGTGTCATCAGCTAAATTATTTTCTGAACTATAACACATTCCTTGCTTCAACAAATTATTGTAAAATGAGTTTTGATCATTTGGTGTTGCAGTGATGGAGATAAGAAAACTATTTCGACTCATACTTAGAAATGAAACATCAGTAAATGTTGATGATCCTTTTGTTAATGTTTGTGTATTGCCGTTTATTTTAACATTTGTAGTTGCATCATCATATAATTCAATGTTAATTGTCACCTTTTCATCAAAGAAAAGTTCAATTGAATTATATCTGAGAATAAATAGTTTTTCAATCGCATTTTGCCATATAGTACCAGGATTGGAAATAATCGTTATCGGATGAGATTCTCCATCAACTGATTCCAAATAAAGTTTTTCTTATCCCTTGAAAACTTTTTGTGGATGTGACCAATTGAAATGAACAAAATTCCTTGTATCACTAATAAATACATTATAGCTGCTAGAAATATCTAAGTATACTCTAGCAGTATTTCCTGAATAACTACTACCTGATTCGAGTTCTCTTGGACTGCATCCAATGCATGATCCTGTTTCAACTAAAGGTTGTAATTCAGGAACACTAAAAAGTTTCTGTGTTTCTGTAGTGACTTTTGGAGAATTTACAGAAAGAAAACCGATTTTACGCTTTTTAGGATCATATCCACTCCACTGAATATTGTTATCCATTGCAGTAGTTGTTGTATATGGTTCCTTTGGATATTGTACTTTTTCACGGCTAGTGACTGAATTAAATCTTGGTGTAGAATATACTTTTCCTGAATCGGTTTCAACAGTAACTGTATGAGGGCGTTCATCGTAAGAAATCAAACAGTACTGTCCTGATGGGATGCTAGTTCTTGTCCAATAACTATATCCGCCTGCATGGTATAAAATAGAAAGATATTTGCAATTTTTTGCCATAAAGGCAACAATATAAATTGATTTAGGAGGGCCATCATATGCGAGTTCCTTTCCTTTTACATTTAAAATAAAATTGGAAATATCATCTCCATTATACTTAAGTCCTGTTGGATCTGAAATGTATAAGACACAGCTTCTTTCTTCCACTTGATTATTGAAAAACACACCTGGAGATGATAAAATTACTTCTGTTGGTTCTCCAAGAGGAGGGATCAGGACTTGGTTGTCTCTGAATCCTGTGTATTCTCCATTAATTGATCCTCCATCACTATGATACATACCAGGTTTGTATCCTTCTAGTTTGGGAATTTGATTTTCAGATAATTTTAAAAAAGATACTCCATAATGGGCTCTGGACTCTCGATTTGAAATTGATTTACCAGATATCAACCAAACATATCTTGTATTTGTAATTTTCCTGAAAATTTCATTTCTCCCTTGAGTTGAATCAGTATAAACGTAGTCAACATCATAGTTTATATAGCAAAAATCATAGTCACCGGTATAATCAAATGTATGACAACCGAAAAACTCGAAGTCGCAATTTGTATATGATAAAACAATTAAATCCAATCTTTTTTTACTACTTGAAAATTTGGAATAATCTATCATGTATTTTTTATTTGGCTCATCAAGAACTACAAATGTTATTCCATATGTTTTCGAATATGATGCAAAAAATAAATATAATATTTTTGTGCCTGAAATTGATTTTACAGTTAAGGAATCTATATTGGCATAGAGCGAGCTTAAGGTGTAGCCCCTTTCATCTTGAAAAATTGTTGGGTTTAAAATGCAAATTTCAAAGTTTTTTTCTTTTGTGCTAAATGAAATTGTTATCGATGATTCTGAAATCGGAATAGTATACATTCCTCTTTCTGATATATGAACTTCATCGCATAATGAAAAGCTGAAAAGAAGTGCGAGCATTTAAAATTTTATGATTTGAGAGGAATTTGAATTTAAAATTTTCAAAAGTCGCTGAACTTTGTTTTGGTTTTTTGAATATATTTCGTCAATACTTTTTTTTACACTTCAATTCAATTTTTTTACCCTTTTAAATTTCCGTATCCAATTTACTTCTGTGTCCAATATAAATACCAATTTATCATTTTTACAATTCGAGTCGCAGGAAAAAATATATATTCATATATAATGGATGCAGATCATGTTAATTAATATGTAATTTACTTGCGACTAGGAATTTTTTTTAATTTTTGTATTCAAATTTTCAGAACTTTTAACGTTCATGAGAATTATAGTCTGCAAAAGATTAATTCGGTTAAGAAACGTAAGATTTGTTCATTCAATATCTTATTCTTTTTCTAATTAGCAGCGGTTTATTTGAATTTACGACAATTGAGTTAAATTCTCAAATTCAGAACCATAGGTGTGATTCATTGAATATTCATGCATTCTCAGCTTATGAGTATTACTTGATATATGGAATGAAATGCAGGTGCATATGCAATCCATTTGTTTCAAAAAAATCTCAAAAATGATTGTTGAAGAAATTATTATATGATGAATTAATGTACTCAAGATGAAGAACATGCACAAACATTGCACGTCATCTCATTTTAGAACAAAAAATTAAGTTTTGCATTAAGATTTAATTCCTAAATTCACTACTGGTAACAATCTCAATTTTATGTGACTATGGGTGTGAGCACTTGTGAATTTCGCCGAATTCGAAAAATTGAACTTGACATTTATAAATTCTTTACAATACGTAAAGTTCTCAAATTTAAGATTGCAATTTCAAAATTTCGTATTACGAATGATCTAACCTTATATTGCTCATTAAATTAAAATGTGAAATAAGTATTTGAATATATGCTTCAAAAAATGCAATATACTGAAAAATTCCATTGATACTTGTAGATATTGAGAATCCAGTATCCGAATACGTTGTTGCATCTGATGTTGAAAGTATTGCTAATGGAACATCAAGTCAATACTTTGCCTTAAAATCAATTAAAACATTTAAAAAAGTTTTCTTCGAAAGTCCCTCATCTCTTAAATTTTTTGGACACTATTCATTTTATCAATGTGCATTACTTAAAGAACTTGATTTCTCTAATTGCACTTCCCTAGAAAATATAGGATCATTTTGTTTCTTTGAATGCACTGGAATAGAACGCATAACCTTTCCAACACAGTCTAAACTAGAAATATTAGATTACGCGTGCTTTTGTTCAATGCATTCTGTTGAATCCTATTCGCTTCCTTCATCGTTGAGATACATCAATGGCAATGCTTCTGAATTTGGTTGTTTTAGAGGTTTTTCAGGAAATGAATTGAGATTTAACGAAGGATTATTATCCATTGGTCCATGCGCTTGCATTTATATAAGATGTCATTATGTTTACTTACCATCATCTCTCATAGAATTGGATTCGAGTGTACTTAGATGCAATGATAATTTGATAGAGATTTTTACTGGTCAATTGAATGCTTGCGTGGTAGTCAACAAAGCATTACTTAGTTATGATCAAACTCTCTTGTATGCTTTCCCTTCTCTTATAAGTGGGACTTATTATGTTCCTAACACTGTACAAATTATTTGCACAGACGCTTTCTGCTATTCAATGTTGAATGAAATAATCCTTCCTGATTCATGCACTGAATTAGAAACACTGGCTTTTTTCCATTTGAGAAACCTAGTTTTTATGAAAATCCCAAAGAGTGTCGTCAAAGTTCATGATGATTCCATCAATGACTGTCCAAATTTGAGAAATTTAACAATTGAAATGGAGAGAATCCCAAAACTTCATTATCAATCTGTGGAAATCATGACTCTCGGAAATGAAACAAAAGTCATAGAAGATTATGCTCTAATCAATGCTGTTAATTTGCAATCAATTATCATTCCACCTTCAGTTGTAAAGATTGGGGCAGAAGCCTTTCGTGGCTTAAAGAAACTCAGATGTGTAAGAATATATGGCCAGCCTTCTATTGGCTCGTCAGCTTTCAAAGACACTAGAATTTCTTGTGGTATTGACTGCTATTCTTCTCTGATCGATCCTCTCATGATCTCGGGTGTGAATAGTAAGTCATTTAATTATTGCTGTATGACTGCTGTCGTTCAAAATGCAGTATGCTTCAGATCCCTATTAGATTTTCAATGTTTAGTTTTTAATATAGTTTAAAAAAATTATATTGCTTAAGACTATAAAATAAGATACATTCAACTGTATAGAATAATGTATTTGAGATGTGAACCAAAATTCGAATTGGAATGTGGGACAGCACTTCAATGAAATCAATCTCATCAATTACATTTGATTTCATTATGTTTTATTCTAAGACCATCACCACTTATGAAATTAATATTAAAATTTATCCAATAAAAAGCCATTCATGATAAAATTCCAGAAATTTTGAATTTGTGTTGGAACGATTTCAAATTTAATCAAGAAAAAATTTCATTTCGATAACAATGCCTATTTGATATTGCATGTGAGGTTAAGTGATCGAACAATCTGTGTAAAATTTATTTTTTTATGGGCGCTTCAGACTCAATCCCAAAGCCAACAAAGGAAGAAGTCAATGAGCTTACAAAGACAACCCACTTCAATGCAGAAGAAATCAACAAATTATACGCTGCTTTCTTGAAGATTGCAGGTACTCCAAAGAATCAAGATGGAAAGATCCAGCCACAAGAGTTCTTCGATTCCCTTGCCATCACAAACGAAGAATACGGTCTCAAGGTCTTCGAAGCATTCGATTCAACTGCTGATGGAGATTTGACATTCGGCGAATACGTCAAGGGAGTTTCCCAGCTTTGCGAACGTGCTACACAAGAAGAGAAGGCTAAGTTCTGCTTCGGTCTCTTTGACTCAAACAAGTCTGGAACAATTTCCAAGCCAGAATTCCTTTCATTCATCGAAGCTTCACTCGGTGAAATGGAAGGCTCAAGTCCAGAGCTTGCCCGCAACATCGCCCTTCAGCTCTTCACTGAAATTGACCATTCAAAGGATGGCAATATTACATATCCTGAATTCTTCAAGGCCGTTCAGAAGAACAACAACATTGTTAACTGCGTTAACGTCCACGTCGAATATATCTTCAAATAAACCTCTTGTATTTTTTCTTATTAAATATTATTTTGTTTTCTAATCCTTAACTTACAGAACATCAATCTACCTTAATCAAGATAAACAAGTTCTTCCACTTATGGCCATTTCGGAGGATCAGATTCTTTTATTTTTTTAATTACTTTTTTATTATTAACTAACATTAGCCTGAGAACACTATCATTCTTGTCATATTATACAATGTATTAAAATAAAAGAAAACCATTTAAAATTTCAAATTTCATTTCGAGAATTTGGAAATTTAGAGATTACAAATGAGCCGAAGGTGCATAATCAGTTCAAAAAAGATGTAATTTTTTATCATGACCTATAATTATTGTCTCAATACTGATATATCTTGATAGATCCTAATATGAGCCATTATTTAATTATCAATCGCCAAAATATGATTGCCATCCATATAATGAACTAAATGGAATGTTATGATATCTAAATTACAATCAATATAAAATTAAATTCATATTTTTCATCGTTTGAGAAAAGAAAGTTTTAACATTTTATAAATATGTGTGATAATAGAATCAAATGAAGAAGAAAAAAATTTGAATTGCAAAAAATTATTTTTAGAATGTTCGTAAAAAAAAAGAATAAAATATATGAATAAAACACTATTCCTTACATTAACTTGCAAGGGATGTAGTTGATTGATTCGCAGAATGAAACGACTTGTTTAGGAACTTCTGCGAGAACTTCTGCTGGTAATGATCCTGCGTGTGCTCCCAAGTATTTCCTGAAAGGAACGAACTGTACGATATCGCGTCTGCATGGTTGTCCCATTGAATTTCTCAATCCCTTTCCGTCGTCGCCATCAAGGTCGTCCATTGCGCTGAAGTCAGCATTGCCGACACCAACGATGATGATAGACAATGGTGCATCTGATGCAGCAACGATTGCATTTGCTGTTTCTCTGAAATCGTTGATTGCGCCATCAGTAAGTATCATAAGGATGGTATATGTCCTTGACTGGTTGAAGGCCTGGCGAGCTACGTATGCTGCGTTCTGGATCATAGGTGCGAAATAAGTTGGACCGTACAATTGAACGGATCTGAGAGCATTTCTGTAGACATCGAGGATACCCATCATGCCTGGAACGTATGGATGCTCAGCGCTGAAGGTAAGTGGGAAGCAATGGTCGACTTTTCCGTTGATTGCACCTCCGAAACCGTAAACAGCGAATTGCTGGTCTGAATCGTATGGGCAGACGATCTCACCGATGGAGCAGATGCATTGCTCGTACTGGTTCATGGAACCTGGGTTGATGAAGTGAAGTGAATTTGGCTGTGTTGCCTCCTTTCTTTCTGTGGGAGTTGATGGCGAACTCTTGCTTTTGCTCGAGGTGGGAAGCCATAGCTTGTACATCGGTATCGACTGTGCCGATTAAATCGTGATCTGAAAGCTTATTCTTCTTGGAATCAGCATCGTAAACAGCGAATCTGATTGGCTGCATTGTTTCGAAGATGTATGCAGCTTGGAGTGTCGTGACGAACGCTGGATTTGGATTGTTCCAGATAACTTCGGTTCTAGCGATTTCTACATACTGGCCGTTGATTGGGACCTGCATGACAACCATTGAGTCTGATGGGCTGCCGACATCTAAGCGTGGTAAGTCAGAACAAGAAATATGCATGTTAATAATCGGCTGATCGGTCTTAATATCCTTTGTTCCGACATCTGATACTCTTGCATTGTCTTTGTTGAGCTTTCCCTTCTCGGCAAGCTTTGGATTTGGGCAATAACCTCAGTAAGCTATTGACATTTGTGAAGTTAACAGAATTCAATAGTTTACGCGGAAATTTATAAAATTTCGAACAATTTATGATATGAGTTTGAATCAGAATCATATGTCATTGTTATTGATTATTGTTGTAAACAGAAATTCATCAAAAGTGACAGCTCTCAATTTTTTGACATTTGTAAATTCTAAATTGAATGAGAAAAATGAAATAATACTAAGCATAATACAATATTCTAGATTTAATTATAATTAGGGAAAAGTTAGTTTTGAGAGTACTTTTCATAGGCATATAGAATGAAATCTTCTGAAAATAATATCACATAAACTCATATTATTTTCTAATATATAACTATTTTATATAAAAATCAAATTCAATGATCTTAAAAGCGAATGATAAACCTCAAAATTTACGAATATAATGAGTGAAAATATAATGCTTATCTATCATAAAACCATATGAAATATTAATTTTTGCTTTACGCCTAATTTTTGACGACAATTAGCAAGAAGAATTGCATGATAAATAAAAACATTTAATCAAAGTCAATTTTATTTTTCATATTCAAATGGACTGAGTGTTAACATTTAACATTTTTTGCTAATTGTCGTCAAAAATTAGGCGTAAAGCAAAAATTGATATTTCATATGGTTTTATGATAGATAAGCATTATATTCCCACTCATTATATTCGTAAATTTTGAGGTTTATCATTCGCTTTTAAGATCATTGAATTTGATTTTTATATAAAATAGTTATATATTAGAAAATAATATGAGTTTATGTGATATTATTTTTCAGAAGATTTTGTGTTCTTCTTCAAAATTTTATTTTTTTATTAAAAAGAATCTTTACAAAATATACATTTACTTTAATTAATATTTAAAAACGTGCTCTATCAAAAGTTCCAAAAATTCAATATTTTAGCTTTTCTGAGGTGTCACTTTTGATGAATTTCTGTTTACAACAATTATTAATTGTTAGCAACGTCAAAAATGATAGTTCAAATCCTAATGGAATCTAGCGGTTTTTCAGAAATTGGAGGGAAATTGAATACTAAAAAAGTTAGATTGGTTTATGCGACGTTGCAGAACTTGTATTTCAAAGATTTTCAATAGAAATCAATGATATTTTGATTACAGTATCAAGTATTCTCTTCGCTATTAGACTAGGACTAAATTTCTAGAGGTTTTTAAATAATTTCGAATCTTTATAATGCCTATACAATAGAGAAAGTTGAACCATATAGTTTCCACAACACTTGTGATTGAATATTAATGAGTGAATCGAATAAATATGATTTAATGAATTTGGGCTCATATATCAAAATATGAACAAGGGAAATGAAAATTTAAAAAGTATAGACGATTTTTGATAAAAAAATTCATCATTTCAATCGTCATTTGTGAGTAATAAATGAACATTTTATATAGGTTGTATTATTGAAATGGAAATTAAATAGTGTTGAAAGAAATTTGATCTGGTAAGGTATATTAGCTTCTAAATAAACAATTATAAAATAATGAGATATAATCGTAATTCATCAAGTAAAAAGAAATTTGTAATTACAGTGTTATAAACTGCGGAAATATGAAAAGATCACAACAAGTTAAGAAAGAATGTTTGAGTGTAAAATCAGTAATAAAGAAAAGAAAAGGGATTTACATTGTTTTGGACTATAACCATTTAGATTTTAGTCTAAAGAGTGATATTGAAAAATGAATAATAAGAAGAAATTGGTCAGTTACTTTCTTAAAGTTATATAATACATATTTGCAGCAAGCCCCAGTAGCATAGTGGTTATTGCGTGTGCCTCGTAAGCGCAAGGTCGCCGGTTCAACTCCGGTCTGGGGCATGCACTTTTTAAAATTTTATTTCTCAAATATTTTTTGTAATTGCAAATAAATTTAATTTTTAATTTGGAAATACTTATTTATCGACGAATCGCCAATTTAATCAATTAAAATTGTCATATTTTTTATAATTTAAACGTCGATGAGTGAGCGACCTGTTCGAACTTCAAGAGTTATAACGTTCACTCGTCGACAAACATCAAGACAAATACCAACATCTCCTGCTTTTCCAGCAATTCCAACTGTTTTTCGAGATATGTTGTCGATATCCGATGATAGAATAGAAGTTCTAAGGAAAAACATTAAAGAATGTTCAAGAATTCTTGTTCTTAATCGTTATTACGCATCT
The DNA here is from genome assembly GCF_026262505.1 of Trichomonas vaginalis G3. Lineage (NCBI taxonomy): Eukaryota > Parabasalia > Trichomonadida > Trichomonadidae > Trichomonas > Trichomonas vaginalis. The sequence continues at coordinate 17,258,204 of NC_067207.1, forward strand.
TTAGGCAAATCCAATATGATACCAAAAAATGACATTTTCCTTTCTCGACTTTTTTCACCTACAATCGCATTTTCGTTCCTAGGCATTACCAACATGTACCAAAGTTCCACAACATTACTAACATTTTTACTTAAAAACCCAAAAATTTTTTCTAGAGCAATTGCGTTATATTCTAATGATGTTGATTTCAATCATCTTGTTTCGTCAATAATACCTTCTGTCTTTGGATTCTATTATTCAAATGAAATGATTGGTTTCGCATCTAAATTTTATGAAAAATCAGTTAAAATGAACAATGTTAATAGTGCAATGCAGATTATATTACCATTCTTCTATTCAGGATTATCTTCTATGTTCTTTAATAATCTTTTTGATAGGCTTTTACCTTTAGTTTCTGCTGAAATTTATATTGTTGATAACAACTCGACTTCTTTACTTGCTGTTGAATATGCTCACACATTTATCCGTTTATGTGGTGAATGTCTACCTTATTTACACAATTTTCTCATTAGAATATTAAAATTAATTTTAGAATTGAAATGGGAAGATTCACAGTTCATTGAATTGTTCTTTAATAGGTTTATCGTCAAATTTACAAATATATGGGCTCTCAAATTCAAATTAAAACAAAAAAGAAATTTTATAACAGAAATTATGAATTTTGTGCCTTCTTGCAAATCCGAACTCTTCAAACTAAAGCAAGACATACTTGTGGCCAATGGAACTCTCTTTGTTCCTGATTTTTACCAAGGAAATGATAAAAATCCTTTTCAAAATTTAGTTTGCGTCCAAGATATGAATTTATTGGCTAAAATCATCAACCAAGCCAACGCTTTGCCTCAGGAAATACAGAGATCGGACTTTGATTACCCAGAAAAGAAAAAATTCCAATGGTTTTACGTTGATATTTATATCCCTTCACAAAATATTGAAGAACCGGTTTTATTTGGTAACAATGATGATGTAGGTAATTTGTTTGACTCGATTATCACTAAAAGAAGATGGATAAATGACTTATCGGATTGGTATAACAAATTACTTAAATTTGAAGCCAATTCTACTATTGAACAGATGTATAAGATTGTTTTATCAATCCCTTCTTCCGAAATCATTACTGCACACTCTGCTTTTTATCATTTTGAAAATAATTTCCATGATGACGCTTTGAAGCAAGAATTCTTTTTAGTAAACTCTAGATTAGTTATTTCAAGGCTTCCTGAACGTGCGTTACGCCTTCTTTTTGAGCTCAGTTCCAGATTTAATCAATATGTTAACAAATATGATCATATTCCTACATTTTCGGACTTTCATAACTCTCTTCGGCATCATTCCACCAGGCTCTCCATATCTCATTGTATTTCTTTGATGGAATCCATTGGAGAATTGACTTTACCCGCTCAATTTCCTGTTTTTTCATCTGTTTTGTCTGATTTAGATGAATTATCTGAACTCGAGAATACAGGTGATATTGCTTACTTTATATTATTAAGTAATACAACATCTCCTGCTTTTCTTGGTTCTTTTACCTTATTATACGCATTTGTTATAAATGTTCAGACTTTGGCGAAAATTCTTGGTGCAAAGGAACTTGCATTATGGCAGAGACTTGATGGAATCATAATAACTGCTTTATCTGTTGATTTTCATTATTTAAATTCTTATCTTGAAATAAGAAAGACTCTTTGCGAGATTGCTAGCATCAACTATGGTCTAGAGTTCAAAAAATCAGACAGTGCTCCTTCTCTTTCTTATTCTTCTACGATTTTGTTGTAAAATTTTTTGTCTACCATGTTATTTTATGAAATTCTACGTATTTAATATTCCTCAAGCTTAGTATATAAAAATTATTTGTCCGGAAATCGGAAATTATGAGCTGTAATCCAAAATTATTTTTGAATCGGAGTTCTTCTTAATAACATATAATTTAAATGTTTCCATTATAATACTTAGAACATATAATGTATGTAATTCATAGTAAAAACTTGAAATTAAACATAACCTGGTAAGCAACATTTAATTAACACACAAAACGAAAACAAAATACGCAATAACTAAATTAATCTGCTAACACGGTGGCAAGACCGCTTCCTATTCCTAATAATTCCGACAGGAGTGATCAATTTCTTCAATCCGAGTGGAGTGTTCAATGGAGGGAGATTTTCATAATGGGAATACGATGCATAGCGATTTCCCTTTACAATTGGGATACGGCAGAGGTTTGGAAAGTTCTTATTATAAAATTCTTTTTCAAGAATGTTAAAAGAAACAGTTCCTTGGTTAACAAGTCCATCTGACATATTACCAGCGATTGTATCATAATCGTATCCAATATCTTTGAGTTTCTGGGAAATATAACTAAAACTTGGCTTAAACTCTTCGATCTTATCAGATACGTACTTCACATTGCTGGCGAGCCAAGGGTGGGCAAGAATTTCATCCAATGAAATTCTGTTCTGTGGGTTCTTTGTTAACATTTTTTGCAACAGGTCAACTAAACATGGGGAAAGGGATTCTGGATATTCAACTTCGGCAAACAATATTTTGTTCGCTAATGATGACAGGTTCTCATCATAAAATGACATCGACTTACAGACCATTATGTAAAGTAAAATTCCACAGCTCCATATGTCTGAAGCGAATGTATACTGCCATCCAAGAATGAGTTCAGGAGAAGCGTATGGCGGGGATCCGCATTGTGTTTTCATCATTTCTCCGTTCAAATTTAAACATGAAAGACCAAAATCAATGACCCTAATGTTTCTATTTTCGTCTAATAATACATTTTCGGCTTTAATATCTCTGTGCGCAATATGGCATGTTTGTTGCAAGTGTTTTATAACTAAAATTATTTGAGCGAAAATTATGGAAGCTTCATCTTCGGAAAAAGCGCCACGCTCATTAATATTATTCAATATTGAACCTTGTGATGCATAATCCATGATTAGGAAGTATTCATCTTCAGTTTCAACGATTTCAAAGAGTTCTACAATAAAAGGATGTTTGACAATCTTCATAATTTCTATCTCTTTCTGTATTTTCTCTTCATAATCGCTGTCATCATTGTTTATTTTCTTTGGAATCATCTTGATGGCAACGTTTACTCCTGTTTTCTTATGAGTTGCTCGAAAAACCTTGGAGAACCCTCCGACTCCTATTGGTATAATATTACCATAGTTCTCTTCGAGCTTGTTCATGTGTTGAGTAATTTTATTTAATATTTTGAATTATTGAATTTTTATGAGGCATTTCTGAATTTTTCATGAAAATATTGAGAAACCTGTAAATTTTTTTTACGGGATTGTTTGGATTGAAATATGATTTCTAGCATTTCTGCTAAATTGGTTACTTGATTGTGAGCTTTATCAAATTTACTTCATCACAATTTTGAATTTAGGGTTTATTATGTATTTAATTTGATTTTATTAATGGCATCCTAATAAACAATATTATTTCCATGAGTACGAAGTAAATTGAAGCATTCAATTCACTTCGGTTTTACGCACAATTGAAGCCACATTAATATGAGTTACTTCTACATCTTGATCAAGATAAAAGTTGGTTCATTCACTTTTTTCACTTCAGTAAACCTACGGTTTCTCCTCACATTTAGCTTACATTTTGACAAATTTATTCTAAGAGTGAAATATGATCCTTTGGATTATTTAACAAATGAAAAACATAATATTAGTACTAAACAGATATTTGTGAATTAAAATTTGACAAATTTCTATTGCTCTTCATAGGCAAAATTATAGCACTATAGCAATATGTTCATAAAATTATTGCATTTTCTTTGGATTATGCATATGGAAATTCAATCATCAGATTACTGTCACGCCGGTCACACTAAAATAAACATTACATTCAGTGCGCAGATTGTACGATGAATTAAATGAAATCGTTTCAATTCAATAAACGGTAGGTCAGATTCATTCGAAAAATAATGGACAGAATAACACAGTTAAAAAGCTAATTATCTTAGCTTTCCAGATTGGATGTCAAATCTATTTACTCGTATCTAAAAAAATAGAGAATTAAGGAAGATTTTGGATGAATTTTCGATCATCTAATTTTTTCCGAACATAAACAAAATTTAATTATTTTAAACAGGATTTTTAATTATTATAAACATTTAATATAAGAAATAAAACAATATACATGTAGATGATCGAATCAAGGGGAAAATATTGTGGTTACAAGCCTATAATCTTATGTCATTGATTCTACTGCACACATAAGATTATATATAATAAAGTACACTTTAAACAAGTACAATGCGCATCTTCTTTGGACGTTCTGTAACAACTTGTTTCATTGCAATGTACTTGCAGTATTTCTCGAACTCCTTCCTTCTGAGTTCGATGTAAAGCTCGTCAGTTTTTGGTGCCTGGACGAGCATGGAGCTGATCGAATATCGATCGAAGTCATTTGTGCTGTTTGTAAGGAAATTGAAGTATTTGTCGCACAGCCTGATCTCACATGGAACAGATGTCTTTTCTAAGATCTCTGCAGCTGAGAGAATAAAAGAAATCTGGTATAATTTGCAAAGAATAGTCTTTAAGACGTTCTTTCCACGTGACATGTAAATAGCAATCTGACGGATATTTAATGTCTGCTTCTTAAGTGACAAAAAGAGAAGGATGCAGAGTTGTGTAATTTTGCCAATTGAATCGCATTTTTCCTTTGGAATAATCTCTTTTAATTTAACTAATTCGTTATTGACGCCATTTGCAATTGAAAGCTTGTGGATTGTCTTAAGAATATTATCTTTTCCGGGTCATTATTGATTTTGTAATTTAATCGTCGTCGTTATCGATTTTGTAATTTAATCGTTATCGTCTTTTTCTAAACGTGCATTTTTTGCTTTCGGAGCTATTGAACATACATTGGCCCTTACCAGCAATTGAAAACTATTTTTCATTATCAACAATTACATTACTCCGAGTTATTCATCAATCAATGAAAATCGATATATAGTCCATACTTCAATTTACAATATTGGCAAGTCCAATTTCACTTGGCATATTTAACTCATATAGAAAAACCAGTTGGAATCGGCAAAATTATCTTTAATTCCATACATAAGAAAAAAAAATTATAAAGTTCTTCAATAATAGCAAACTAATAGTTTAAATAGATTTACAAGTATCGCCCATCTACTTTTGATATAATTCACATATTAAATGTAGAAAACTGGTTTAAAATAAATATTTTAAAAGTTCGAAAACAATTTATGAAAAAATAACGTGATGACATTTACTAAATTTGCTCTGTATTAAAGTATCGATGATAGAAAGAGCATATTTTGTAAATATTTCAAAAATATTTAAAAGTCGGAGAAATTGTATTGTAATGTACTATAATTATGTTACAAATCCGATTCAATACTAATCCTTCGCTATTGAAGTTGTTTTGAGAAGGATATTCTCCAAATTCTTGATAAATCTTTAAAATCTAGAGTAATCGTTTTGTAAACTTAACAAAACTAAAATGTATACCAATAAATTGTTACAGGCATGAAAACTGGAAAGATTGTTGTAACAATGCACCAAACAAAAGAAATCCATTCTAAATGTAATGAAAGTCTCAGATATCTCTTCCAGTTTTCTGCAGCATAAGTATAGGCTGCTGGTGGTAAGTATCCAGAACAAATTGCAAGAACTACGCAATTAATAATATTATCATATCTGCAAAGTACATTGAAGCCAGACATGGCCAACTCGTAGTCTCTAGCATTTGATACTGAAAGACCAATAAGTTTTCTGACAACAACACCTGGCAAATTCAAAGAAATTTGAGACATAAATTGGGAACTTCCGACCAAAAGAGAATCTAATGTGTGCTTTGAGAATGGCTTCAAGAAGCCACTAAGTTTTGGCTTGACACCGAACTTACCGCTAAAGAATAGAATGGTCAAAAGTATTCCTGGAACTCCATCTGCAATAATTGTACTAATTGCAGGTCCCATAACACCGAACTTGAATACACCTAAGAATATTGGATTCAAAACTCCCATTCCGATGCCTAAACAGACAAGATCAATAATTCCGACAAGTAAAGTACGACCTTCTGCCTGAAGGAAGCCGCAACATGCAAGAAAGATGCAAGTAAATACATTTCCTACGCCTTGTGGTAGCATATAATCATAAGCTCCTTGAATTGTTTCAGGGTTTGCTCCGAACCATCTACTCAAAGGTTTGTTGATAGGAAGAAGTATTGCAGGAACAATACAACCGAAAATGAGAGCTGTTCGCAATAAATCACATATAACTTGTCCGCATTCTTCAGATTGATTTTTGCCAAATAAAGCAGCGATCTGTGTACTGCCAGATGTCAATAAGAACAAGTCGAACGATCTTGCTATACCTTCCCATGCAATATCGAGAGCCACTGATGCCATGCCAACTTCTCCAACATATTTTGAAACCCAAATTGTATTAATAATGCCGTATAAAGTACTTGTCACTTGGGAACACATAGGTCCAATCATTAGCCTGAGAATGGTGACGAGAGGTGGGAATCCAGCCAATCTCTTAATCTCATCATTCATCTCGGATTGCTTCATTTATAAATTTTAATTCAAATTTTTTATTTTAACGATTGGCCTTCAATTTTATTGACCACTTTTCCAAAAATTGAATGTGAAGTTAACTCTATGAATTAATTAATTAATGTGTATAATTTTTATCTTTATATATCATATATTAATTTTATCTTCTCTAAACTACTTCTGTTTTTGAGAGAAAGCTCATAAACCCTTACAAAGGAAAAAAATTTGATTTCCTATAATATTAATATAGAGACATAGCCTAATATATTTTTTATTGAAATCATATTGATTCTTCACAAAATTTATCTCGTTCAATCTTTTGAATGCGATAGACCACATTTGATCACGTCATCACGATCTTTAGTGATCTGGATAATGTACAACTTAAAGAATATTTTTATCTTTATTTCAGATTAATCCATCAAGGGAGAAAAAATTGAAGCCTTATTGTTGTATAAAATATCAATCAATGCTTATGTAAAGGGCAATGTGTACTACAATAAAATTATTATTATTGATTAATTTCTACATAATATCGTTAAATAATTGAATAATTTTTGAATTTCAATGATCGTATATCTTTATCTATACTATATTCATTAGTTCGCCTAAAATATCATATACTTCGATGATTTCTTGATAAATAGAATTCAATTAATCCAAAAATAAAAATTTCTAAAATTTATATTGATAATGCAAACACTTTATTCAACAATCATCTATTTGTAAACTTAATAATATGAATTGATGTAAAAAAGAACCAATTGAAAACAAAATAATATTTCTCTTAAATTTCGGCGAGGTCATCGCCTTCAACACTGTCATATGTCTCTTCTTCTTCAGCTTCTTCATTGTCAGGTGTCTTCTGTGACTCTGTGAACTGAGCAATGAGCTTAAGTTGCTTAAATGGTTGAATAAGCATGAAAATACCAAGAATGAAGCCAATAGCGTATGATATTGGATAAACATACATCAATCTTGATGCATTCTGCTTATTGGTCAAATATAAAACATATGAGAATAAAATAATGGCTGCGAAGTTGGAAACAAGGGAAATAATCATGGCTCTTATACCATTCTGCTGTGCTTGAAGAATGGATTGGAAAGTAAGTCTTGTAAACAAAATAAAAGTGCAAACATTTGAGAAAATAAGCATTTCTCGGGCAAATTTAAGATATCCTTCACCAGATCCAAATAATGATGAGATCTGATCAGGTATTGACATTGATAGAGTCATTGTAAAGGCACACCAAACAAATGAAATCCAATTAAGGTGAATAGTAAGACGAACATAGCGTTTGATCTTCTGTGCTGCAAATGCATACGATGCAGGTGGTAAATATCCAGAACAAAGAGCCAAAATGATACAATTTGTAAAAGCATTGAATCTGCAAAGGACATTGAAGCCACCCATGGCTAAATCGTATTCCGCTGGTGAAGAAACCGACTGACCAATGAGTTTACGAACAATGATACCTGGTAAATTGATTGAAATTTGGGACATCAACTGTGAACTTCCGACACAAGAGCTTTGTATGTGTGTCCGGAGAATGGCTTCAAGAGACCTGAGAGTTTTGGCTTAACGCTGAAGACACCGCAGAAGTATAAAATTGTTAATGTAACTCCTGGGACTCCATCAGCAATGATTGTACTGATTGAAGGTCCACGAACACCGAATTTGAATGTTCCTAAGAATAATGGATTCAAAACACCCATACCTACGCCAAGAGAAACAAGATCAATAATTCCGACAAGTAAAGTTCTTCCTTCTGCTTGAAGGAAGCCACAGCAGCCAAGGAAAATGCATGTAAAGCAATTTCCTGCACATTGTGGTAAAATGTATTGAAATGCTGATTCAATTGTTTCTTTATTAGCTCCATACCACTTCGAGCATGGTTTATTTATAGGTAATAGTATGCAAGGAACAATCATACCGCAAATTAAAGCTGTTCTAAGAATATCGCATATAACTTGTTCGGCTTCAACAAATTGTCCTTTTCCAAAAAGGGCTGAAATCTGTGTAGATCCTGCGCAAAGCAAGAAAAGTCCGAAGCCTCTTGCAATACCTTCCCATGCAATATCAGTGGCAACAGCTGCCATACCGATGTCGCCGAGATATTTCGAAATCCAAATTGAGTTGATGATGCCATACATTGCGCTTGTAATTTGGCTGCAAAGAGGACCGATCATAAGCTTGAGAATCGTGATAAGTGGAGGGAGCCTGCTAATCTATAGATCTCGTCCTTGTCTTTCTCGGACTTGTCCATCGAAAATATTTACTTAGATTTTTTCATGATCTCATTCAAATTTTGTGAACGATTCAGAATTAATGCCCAATAGAGTTCTCAATTTTTCTGAAATTGTTTAATCTGAATTTAATGTCCTCTACTAGAAAATATGCATATTATACTGTTCCAAGCATTATTATTTCACGAAGTAAAAGCAACGATCAATAAAACTTTTTATTGATCTGAGAAACTTCAAAATTTGTACCTGTAAATAGGGGCTTTAATACTTTATTTTTTTTCATAAATTTTGATTACCCCGAATCAAGTGATGACCAATCAAAAGAGTAATAACTGTTAATCGCTCTTTTCATTGGTTCTCATTTCAATGAGCGATCAATCAAGTTCCCATTGGCTTATCCCGGTTCACTTTTTGAATGAGTATGAGGGTAAAATTTCATCCATTGATCGAATTAGCAGTATTTATTCGATATATAACATTACCTACCTTTCAAGGTTTTGAGATTATCAAATTGCAAATTATGGAATGAATCGGGTTTCATAGTAAATATAGTGTGTATATCGTCTAAATATTAATTTTTTTAAACCAACATTAATATTAACAGTGGTTGAGATTTTTTATCAAGATTTTTAGTTCAATAACCTTTAATAGATGTAAACTATGCTAACCAATAGCAATGCATTCTATTAACACAATGGTATTTATTTAAAAACTATATGTTATATCGATTCTCTATTTGAGAGAGTGATCATGAGAAAGTTAACATTTTAGAAGAATATTAATTCATATCATCGATTTTAAACTATTTTACACTGAAATTACTCCGAAATGTGAATGTTAGCTCAATAATTTATTGAGCAACATTTTTGTCAATAATAAAGAAGCAAACTAACATATACTATTCTATAAATCAAAACACTTTATTAACAAACAAACATGATTAGTTTAAAAATACAAAAACAATAACAAAATTATTCTTTTTGATAGAATAAAATATACGCACTCCTTGAATGTGCGCTAGACTCTGATATTGGTGTAGCGCTAGAATCATTGAAGTTGTACCAAGAGTTTGTAGATTGGTCTAATGCAGCTGCTGTATAATGTCCTCCTCCAAGTCCACCTGAGTGGAATACAGCACCAACTAATTTATAGAATCCTGTATGTCCATCTTTAGCGTACCTGGACATATTGAGTAGAGAAGGATATTTTACTTCTGTCTCGATTTTTGTTGTAAAGTAACCTTCGTCGGAAAATCTCTTTAAATGAACGATTATTACATCAGCAACTCTGAGAATACCGATTCTTCTTGTTGCACGGACCATTTTTTTGCACTTCTCGCACTTCCATTTGTTTTTGTCATCGAGTTCGTCATCCTGACTGAAATTTGATAACAAATCTTCCAAATTTACACTTCCATATGAAACTTTTGGAATTGTAACAGTAAGGAAAAGGAAAGGCTCTCTGTTTGTAGAGACATATCCGCACTGTGGGCATTCCGTGTTTGCAAAGAACTCTCCGTAAAACATGTCTACAATCGGAGAGTCATTTTTTGAAAGTAATAAATCCCAGCCATTTGAATCTCCTGTTATCTTGATTTCTGGCTTGTTTCCGCCGGCTCCAAAACTCTGGTTCATATCTTCATGGAGGCCATCAAGTAATGCATTAAGATATTCTTGGGAATCGTGTTGGGAATAGTTCGCAAACCTTCTGAATTTTGAAATAACAGCCGATCTTAAATTCGAAGGATTTTCGGCCATTCTTGATGATGAAGTGGACATTTGAAGAAGGAAGTCTTTGTAGGCTTTAGCAATCTTTCCTTTGGAGCTCTTCTTGTTCGATGGATTGAGTTGGGACTCAAAAATTGGTGAAAAAATAAAATCTGTTAAAGGTTTAACCCTAATGATGCATTGTGTAGCAGCATTAAAGTAACAGGTATTTCCTAGATTATTAAGACCAATTGGTTTTGGATAATATTTTGATGGACCGAATTTTGATGGAATTGTTGAATTTGATGATAGCTTGCTCAATAGATATGATCTACGACCAGAATCGTTGCTTTCTTCAGCTGAAGGCTCATGAACTTCACGCTTTAGAGGTGGTAATGCAGTATGATCTTTTTTTGGAGAAGACGGTGCTTCATGCTTTTCACGTTCAAATGTTGGACGAACTAAATGCTTATCAACTGATCTGTTAGAAAAAGTTTTCGTTAATGGAGATGATTGAACTTGAATATTCAATGTGTTTGGTTGAAGAGTTTCAGTCATTTTCCTCTTTTTAAACTTGTATGTATCGGATAATTTATACATATCGCTTGCTGACATATTGCTAGAAACTTCGATATAAGTTTTTGGATTAACAAGAATGTAATCAGCGTTATTTAAATTCAAAGAAGCACAAATTTGATTTTTAACGTGTTCAGCTTTCCAATATAAGCCACATGTCTTCTTTTTAATTTCTCCATCGTCGAAAAGAATTTGAAATCGAACTTGCTCTATTAGTACAGTTTCTTTATTAGTAGTGGGATCTATTACTAGAAACTTTTTGACTTCTTTTGTTGGGCCGAAATTTTTATTAAGAAATTCCCAAGCATCTTTCCTAACTACATCAAAATCTTTCTTGTATACTATATTGTGATTGTTGTAAATGTTGGTATTATCTAATTTTGGTGGCTTTTTTGTTGTTATATTTTGAATCCATTTTGTGAAAGCTTTAAAGAATGAAATTTCGACTAAATATACTACCGAACACTTTGTTAACGCCTCTGGAACTGGAAACTTCTTCCATTGTTCTTGAATTTTTATCCTTTGGTCAATCATTTTATTGAAGATCGACTTTTTGTTTCAAACGTATTTGAATTTAACAATTGTTTGGATAGATCATTATTCATAATAGATCATCATACATCTCGTCGAATACTAACATATTTGCTTGTGGAATTGTTATTATTCCTCATTCTTATATTTTTGACAATATTACTATCATTTGCTTATAGTTGCCTTTCAAAATAGCTTGAAAACATGTAACCAAATCAAATTCCACATATTAGCAAAAATATCGTTGATATTCTCTGAATAAAGGATTGTACGAATTGTATATTCCCATTAAATATATTTTACAGAAATAGGAGGATATTATCATTCTTTAAATTATATTTTACTTTCTAGAGATAATGTGATTTGTATTTCCATTAAATGGCTTGAACAATCCATTTTTCACAATATATTATGCAAAGATATATTTGAATCCATGAATAATGCATCAATATCTTAATCATGCAGAAAATCTCGGCTAAACATAGTAAAAAATTGTATTTTCAATTAAATTCCCCTAGGTAGCTATCATAAAGCAATTTTAAAATAACTTTTCCGCAGTAAATATATTCATCGTCGATAGGATTGTTGCATGCTAAGTAGTGTCAACGATAGAAATTGAGATCCTATTAATCGTCGAGGAAGTACGATTATTTTTTGGGCGAAAAAGTATCTTAAGATATGATTATTAATATGTTTTTAAAATAAAAAATTTGAAAGTTAATTTGAGATTCTCATATAATTTTTTGAATGAAAAAAATAAATATAGTCTATATGAGTTTTTGAATAATCACACTTGAGATATATCTAAAAAATAATTAAAAATAGAGTTTGAGAAGACTTTTCAAGGTGTAATGAAAAGTGTGATATAGAAAATAATTATAGATATTTTAATTTTATATATTGTGCTAAGCATTATATTAAATTTTTAGGAAAAACACTTTTCATAAGTATTCAATATTTGAAAATACGCTCCAAAAAAGAATAGATTCTCTTATATTTGCTTATATAAAAGGAGACTCTCTATCAGATGCGAATGCATGAATTCAGCACCTCTGATAGAGAGTTTCCTCTTATATAAGCAAATCTTTTTCATTCGTTTTTGTTAATATAAAAACATCAAAATCTACCAATATGAGAAATTAAACCCTGCGAGGCACCAGTCTAGAACTGGCACCTCGCAGGGTTGAATTTCTCTTGACAAAATACAATAATCAAATGCTCCAAAGTTTTCAAATTTTTATTAGGAATAGGAGCCTACAAAGCACTGATTATATATCAGTGCCTGGTAGGCTCCTATTCCTTCTCTAAATGGGAGAAACTTTGTTTGAATAAGATAACATGTGAACAAAGTTTCTCCCATTTAGAGTGGGATTTGGAGGGTGAGAGGTACATAGATAGACTATGTATCTCTCACCCTCCAATTCCCTCGGGAAAGTTCGAAAACTTTGGTGCAATCAGCAACGATTGCACCAAAGTTTTTGCGTTTAATTGAAGGAATTGCTCTTTATGATATATACAGTTACAATGCATATATCATAAGGAGCAATTCCTTCCAGATATCTGGCAAACTTGCTCGCAATGGTTCACAATTGCGAACAAGTTTTGTCATTTGTCAAGAGAAATTCAACCCTGCGAGGTGCCAGTTCTAGACTGGTGCCTCGCAGGGTTTAATTTCTCATATTGGTAGCTTTTGATGTTTTTATATTAACAAAAACGAATGAAAAAGATTTGCTTATATAAGAGGAAACTCTCTATCAGAGGTGCTGAATTCAGGCATTCGCATCTGATAGAGAGTCTCCTTTTATATAAGCAAATATAAGAGAATCTATTCTTTTTTGGAGCGTATTTTCAAATATTGAATACTTATGAAAAGTGTTTTTTTCTAAAAATCTCAGAATATATTTACAATAGTAAAATAAATAAGATATTTAAATTTATTTTTAAATGCTTTTTTTATATGAGATTCTCAAAAGTTATATCAAAAGTCTGTTTTTTCTAAAATCTAATATCATAATCGATTTCTCATTTTAAGTACATCTTAATTCATTTTATTTTCTATATTTTTTCAATATTTTTGAGGGAATTGTGTTGCTTCCGCGACGATAGAATTGAGAGGTTTACACATTGACACTACTTAGCATGCAACAATAATCGTTCATTTAAAGAGATTTTCCGACGAAGGTTACTTTACAACAAAAATCGAGACAGAAGTAAAATATCCTTCTCTACTCAATATGTCCAGGTACGCTAAAGATGGACATACAGGATTCTATAAATTAGTTGGTGCTGTATTCCACTCAGGTGGACTTGGAGGAGGACATTATACAGCAGCTGCATTAGACCAATCTACAAACTCTTGGTACAACTTCAATGATTCTAGCGCTACACCAATATCAGAGTCTAGCGCACATTCAAGGAGTGCGTATATTTTATTCTATCAAAAAGAATAATTTTGTTATTGTTTTTGTATTTTTAAACTAATCATGTTTGTTTGTTAATAAAGTGTTTTGATTTATAGAATAGTATATGTTAGTTTGCTTCTTTATTATTGACAAAAATGTTGCTCAATAAATTATTGAGCTAACATTCACATTTCGGAGTAATTTCAGTGTAAAATAGTTTAAAATCGATGATATGAATTAATATTCTTCTAAAATGTTAACTTTCTCATGATCACTCTCTCAAATAGAGAATCGATATAACATATAGTTTTTAAATAAATACCATTGTGTTAATAGAATGCATTGCTATTGGTTAGCATAGTTTACATCTATTAAAGGTTATTGAACTAAAAATCTTGATAAAAAATCTCAACCACTGTTAATATTAATGTTGGTTTAAAAAAATTAATATTTAGACGATATACACACTATATTTACTATGAAACCCGATTCATTCCATAATTTGCAATTTGATAATCTCAAAACCTTGAAAGGTAGGTAATGTTATATATCGAATAAATACTGCTAATTCGATCAATGGATGAAATTTTACCCTCATACTCATTCAAAAAGTGAACCGGGATAAGCCAATGGGAACTTGATTGATCGCTCATTGAAATGAGAACCAATGAAAAGAGCGATTAACAGTTATTACTCTTTTGATTGGTCATCACTTGATTCGGGGTAATCAAAATTTATGAAAAAAAATAAAGTATTAAAGCCCCTATTTACAGGTACAAATTTTGAAGTTTCTCAGATCAATAAAAAAGTTTTATTGATCGTTGCTTTTACTTCGTGAAATAATAATGCTTGGAACAGTATAATATGCATATTTTCTAGTAGAGGACATTAAATTCAGATTAAACAATTTCAGAAAAATTGAGAACTCTATTGGGCATTAATTCTGAATCGTTCACAAAATTTGAATGAGATCATGAAAAAATCTAAGTAAATATTTTCGATGGACAAGTCCGAGAAAGACAAGGACGAGATCTATAGATTAGCAGGCTCCCCTCCACTTATCACGATTCTCAAGCTTATGATCGGTCCTCTTTGCAGCCAAATTACAAGCGCAATGTATGGCATCATCAACTCAATTTGGATTTCGAAATATCTCGGCGACATCGGTATGGCAGCTGTTGCCACTGATATTGCATGGGAAGGTATTGCAAGAGGCTTCGGACTTTTCTTGCTTTGCGCAGGATCTACACAGATTTCAGCCCTTTTTGGAAAAGGACAATTTGTTGAAGCCGAACAAGTTATATGCGATATTCTTAGAACAGCTTTAATTTGCGGTATGATTGTTCCTTGCATACTATTACCTATAAATAAACCATGCTCGAAGTGGTATGGAGCTAATAAAGAAACAATTGAATCAGCATTTCAATACATTTTACCACAATGTGCAGGAAATTGCTTTACATGCATTTTCCTTGGCTGCTGTGGCTTCCTTCAAGCAGAAGGAAGAACTTTACTTGTCGGAATTATTGATCTTGTTTCTCTTGGCGTAGGTATGGGTGTTTTGAATCCATTATTCTTAGGAACATTCAAATTCGGTGTTCGTGGACCTTCAATCAGTACAATCATTGCTGATGGAGTCCCAGGAGTTACATTAACAATTTTATACTTCTGCGGTGTCTTCAGCGTTAAGCCAAAACTCTCAGGTCTCTTGAAGCCATTCTCCGGACACACATACAAAGCTCTTGTCGTAGGAAGTTCACAGTTGATGTCCCAAATTTCAATCAATTTACCAGGTATCATTGTTCGTAAACTCATTGGTCAGTCGGTTTCTTCACCAGCGGAATACGATTTAGCCATGGGTGGCTTCAATGTCCTTTGCAGATTCAATGCTTTTACAAATTGTATCATTTTGGCTCTTTGTTCTGGATATTTACCACCTGCATCGTATGCATTTGCAGCACAGAAGATCAAACGCTATGTTCGTCTTACTATTCACCTTAATTGGATTTCATTTGTTTGGTGTGCCTTTACAATGACTCTATCAATGTCAATACCTGATCAGATCTCATCATTATTTGGATCTGGTGAAGGATATCTTAAATTTGCCCGAGAAATGCTTATTTTCTCAAATGTTTGCACTTTTATTTTGTTTACAAGACTTACTTTCCAATCCATTCTTCAAGCACAGCAGAATGGTATAAGAGCCATGATTATTTCCCTTGTTTCCAACTTCGCAGCCATTATTTTATTCTCATATGTTTTATATTTGACCAATAAGCAGAATGCATCAAGATTGATGTATGTTTATCCAATATCATACGCTATTGGCTTCATTCTTGGTATTTTCATGCTTATTCAACCATTTAAGCAACTTAAGCTCATTGCTCAGTTCACAGAGTCACAGAAGACACCTGACAATGAAGAAGCTGAAGAAGAAGAGACATATGACAGTGTTGAAGGCGATGACCTCGCCGAAATTTAAGAGAAATATTATTTTGTTTTCAATTGGTTCTTTTTTACATCAATTCATATTATTAAGTTTACAAATAGATGATTGTTGAATAAAGTGTTTGCATTATCAATATAAATTTTAGAAATTTTTTATTTTTGGATTAATTGAATTCTATTTATCAAGAAATCATCGAAGTATATGATATTTTAGGCGAACTAATGAATATAGTATAGATAAAGATATACGATCATTGAAATTCAAAAATTATTCAATTATTTAACGATATTATGTAGAAATTAATCAATAATAATAATTTTATTGTAGTACACATTGCCCTTTACATAAGCATTGATTGATATTTTATACAACAATAAGGCTTCAATTTTTTCTCCCTTGATGGATTAATCTGAAATAAAGATAAAAATATTCTTTAAGTTGTACATTATCCAGATCACTAAAGATCGTGATGACGTGATCAAATGTGGTCTATCGCATTCAAAAGATTGAACGAGATAAATTTTGTGAAGAATCAATATGATTTCAATAAAAAATATATTAGGCTATGTCTCTATATTAATATTATAGGAAATCAAATTTTTTTCCTTTGTAAGGGTTTATGAGCTTTCTCTCAAAAACAGAAGTAGTTTAGAGAAGATAAAATTAATATATGATATATAAAGATAAAAATTATACACATTAATTAATTCATAGAGTTAACTTCACATTCAATTTTTGGAAAAGTGGTCAATAAAATTGAAGGCCAATCGTTAAAATAAAAAATTTGAATTAAAATTTATAAATGAAGCAATCCGAGATGAATGATGAGATTAAGAGATTGGCTGGATTCCCACCTCTCGTCACCATTCTCAGGCTAATGATTGGACCTATGTGTTCCCAAGTGACAAGTACTTTATACGGCATTATTAATACAATTTGGGTTTCAAAATATGTTGGAGAGGTTGGCATGGCATCAGTGGCTCTCGATATTGCATGGGAAGGTATAGCAAGATCGTTCGACTTGTTCTTATTGACATCTGGCAGTACACAGATCGCTGCTTTATTTGGCAAAAATCAATCTGAAGAATGCGGACAAGTTATATGTGATTTATTGCGAACAGCTCTCATTTTCGGTTGTATTGTTCCTGCAATACTTCTTCCTATCAACAAACCTTTGAGTAGATGGTTCGGAGCAAACCCTGAAACAATTCAAGGAGCTTATGATTATATGCTACCACAATGCGTAGGAAATGTATTTACTTGCATCTTTCTTGCATGTTGCGGCTTCCTTCAGGCAGAAGGTCGTACTTTACTTGTCGGAATTATTGATCTTGTCTGTTTAGGCATCGGAATGGGAGTTTTGAATCCAATATTCTTAGGTGTATTCAAGTTCGGTGTTATGGGACCTGCAATTAGTACAATTATTGCAGATGGAGTTCCAGGAATACTTTTGACCATTCTATTCTTTAGCGGTAAGTTCGGTGTCAAGCCAAAACTTAGTGGCTTCTTGAAGCCATTCTCATAGCACACATTAGATTCTCTTTTGGTCGGAAGTTCCCAATTTATGTCTCAAATTTCTTTGAATTTGCCAGGTGTTGTTGTCAGAAAACTTATTGGTCTTTCAGTATCAAATGCTAGAGACTACGAGTTGGCCATGTCTGGCTTCAATGTACTTTGCAGATATGATAATATTATTAATTGCGTAGTTCTTGCAATTTGTTCTGGATACTTACCACCAGCAGCCTATACTTATGCTGCAGAAAACTGGAAGAGATATCTGAGACTTTCATTACATTTAGAATGGATTTCTTTTGTTTGGTGCATTGTTACAACAATCTTTCCAGTTTTCATGCCTGTAACAATTTGTATGTTGTTTGGAAGTCGTGATGATTACCTTAGGTGGTCAGCTCCCATATTGAAAGCAAGTTGTGTAACAGGTTGGATTCTTTTCTGCAGATTCACTTTCCAAACTATGTTGCAAGCACAACAACGAGGTACACGTGCAATGATTATATCATTCACGTCTAACTTCGTTGCTATTATTGGTTTGTTTTCTTATTATATGTTACAGATAAGCATAATGTTGCAAGAATGATGTATGTATATTCTATATCATATGCCGTTGGTTTCATTCTTGGTGTTGCTCTTTTAATTGGTCCTTTCTTAGAAGTTCTGAAATTATCTAGACAAGCGAAGAAAGGTAAGAAACAAGAAGATAACGAGGAGAAGGATAACGAAGAAGACTTTAATGATGAGTATGATAATACAATATCTCGTTATATTCCTGAGCTTTGAAGTGTATTTATTATTTCTATCCATTATTTTATTGAAGGTTATAAACATATCTGATACTATAGAGAATTATTACTAAATTGATGTGACAATATCTTAAAAAAACTTTTCAAACTCATACATAACAAATATTGACTTAAATGTAATGATTATTCAACATCTATGAGGATTTCTATGGATGTTAATGTGATATGGATGATATCTAATATCAAAAGTTAATATCTATTTGAGATATAATTAGATAAAACGAAAGTTGCTAAAAGGAAATGATCAATTTTATGTAGGTTACTTAGCTGAAATCTAATGTTTAATTCTTGAATCAGCTTTCCCAATGAATAATGTAAAATGAATTGAAATTAAGCTTTCTATTAAAACAGGGTAACTTTTCTAACATTACATGTTATTATTTGTGGATAAGAGATGTTGAAATGTTGTTTAAATACTTCAAGCTGGCATAATTTTATCCAACAATTTTCATGATGATTTTCATTTTGTTTTCGTCGTCAAAAATGTAATTTGATCATCTACCAAGTGCAATGGTGAGAGAGTTGTCCAGTCCCCCGAATATGTGAAGTCCGTACTATTTCGAAAATTTTTGAAAATCGAAAAATTGTTGCATGCTAAGTAGTGTCAACGATAGAAATTGAGATCCTATTAATCGTCGAGGAAGTACGATTATTTTTTGGGCGAAAAAGTATCTTAAGATATGATTATTAATATGTTTTTAAAATAAAAAATTTGAAAGTTAATTTGAGATTCTCATATAATTTTTTGAATGAAAAAAATAAATATAGTCTATATGAGTTTTTGAATAATCACACTTGAGATATATCTAAAAAATAATTAAAAATAGAGTTTGAGAAGACTTTTCAAGGTGTAATGAAAAGTGTGATATAGAAAATAATTATAGATATTTTAATTTTATATATTGTGCTAAGCATTATATTAAATTTTTAGGAAAAACACTTTTCATAAGTATTCAATATTTGAAAATACGCTCCAAAAAAGAATAGATTCTTTTATATTCGCTTATATAAAAGGAGACTCTCTATCAGATGCGAATGCATGAATTCAGCACCTCTGATAGAGAGTTTCCTCTTATATAAGCAAATCTTTTTCATTCGTTTTTGTTAATATAAAAACATCAAAATCTACCAATATGAGAAATTAAACCCTGCGAGGCACCAGTCTAGAACTGGCACTTCGCAGGGTTGAATTTCTCTTGACAAAATACAATAATCAAATGCTCCAAAGTTTTCAAATTTTTATTAGGAATAGGAGCCTACAAAGCACTGATTATATATCAGTGCCTGGTAGGCTCCTATTCCTTCTCTAAATGGGAGAAACTTTGTTTGAATAAGATAACATGCGAACAAAGTTTCTCCCATTTAGAGTGGGATTTGGAGGGTGGGAGGTACATAGATAGACTATGTATCTCTCACCCTCCAATTCCCTCGGGAAAGTTCGAAAACTTTGGTGCAATCAGCAACGATTGCACCAAAGTTTTTGCGTTTAATTGAAGGAATTGCTCTTTATGATATATACAGTTACAATGCATATATCATAAGGAGCAATTCCTTCCAGATATCTGGCAAACTTGCTCGCAATGGTTCACAATTGCGAACAAGTTTTGTCATTTGTCAAGAGAAATTAAACCCTGCGAGGTGCCAGTTCTAGACTGGTGCCTCGCAGGGTTTAATTTCTCATATTGGTAGCTTTTGATGTTTTTATATTAACAAAAACGAATGAAAAAGATTTGCTTATATAAGAGGAAACTCTCTATCAGAGGTGCTGAATTCAGGCATTCGCATCTGATAGAGAGTCTCCTTTTATATAAGCAAATATAAGAGAATCTATTCTTTTTTGGAGCGTATTTTCAAATATTGAATACTTATGAAAAGTGTTTTTTTCTAAAAATCTCAGAATATATTTACAATAGTAAAATAAATAAGATATTTAAATTTATTTTTAAATGCTTTTTTTATATGAGATTCTCAAAAGTTATATCAAAAGTCTGTTTTTTCTAAAATCTAATATCATAATCGATTTCTCATTTTAAGTACATCTTAATTCATTTTATTTTCTATATTTTTTCAATATTTTTGAGGGAATTGTGTTGCTTCCGCGACGATAGAATTGAGAGGTTTACACATTGACACTACTTAGCATGCAACAAAATATCATCCAACAACATTAGTTAACTATATTTTTGGATTATATAAAATTTTTCTGAATTTTTCATTAAATGTAAATCAGAACTGCCGATATAAACGAATTGAATGAATTCAATGTGAAAATTAAGAACATGCGAGTTGTGTTTTTTTAGATTACTGATATAAATTAATAAGATTTCGAAGAAGAAAAGAAGTTTTTGTATTGAAAGTGAGTTATGATCTCAAGGAAGCCATGAATCCAGCAATATTAATGCGGAGACACACAAGTTATGATTGAAGAGAATTCAATTTTGAATAAAGTGTGATTGAAAATTTTGAGAGATATGGTCTACACTGATTTCATTTCTTTATCATGTCTGATGATAATGCCGCCCCCGCTGAGAACGCACCAGCTGAGAATGCTGCCGCACAAGAGGATAAGACAAAGTGCACAGTTTATGTTGGCAGTCTTTCTTGGAGCACAAACGAGGACGGATTAAAAGCAGTTTTTGAGAAGTACGGTAACATCACATCCGTTCGTATCCCACGTAACGACCGCGACCAGTCCAAGGGCTTCGGATTTGTTGAATTCGAGAATGAAGAAGATGCCAAAAAGGCTTGCGAGATGGATGGAACAGAGCTTGAAGGCCGTGCACTCAAGGTTAACATTTCCCAGCCAAAATCTGAAGGCCGTGGCAGAGATCGCCGCGGAGGTGACCGCCGTGGTGGCGATCGTTACGGTGACCGCCGTGGTGGCGATCGTTATGGTGGAGATCGCCGTGGTGGTGATCGTTACGGTGGTGACCGTCGTGGAGGCCGCAATGACCGCCATGGTGGTTACTAAATTCATTTTACACCCTCTATTCCCCTCAAATGGTGTTTCATTTCTAAACTGATACAAATAGATTGTTACAGTTGATATCCGGGTTTTAACAGTGAACGCAGCTATTCGTCGATTCCAAAAAAATTAATTTGGGAACAGAGGTATAGCATTAAATGTAAGCTAAGCTGTCGGAATGTTTTTTCTCTAGTTATTTATTGCTTGGCTTGACCAAATAGAATAATTTCACCAGTCAAGATTCGTAGCAAAAAAAAATTCATTCGAAATTCTAAGTTATATATAATTACTCTTCCCAGGAATTAATATATCAGTATTTAATGATATTGCTATATTGGTCTTAGGAATATATTGAAAATATAATATTATTGAGAGAAAATCCTTGAAATTTATGGTATTTAGTTGTAATTGTTCGAAACATTTTGATTTTTGAGTTAATTTTGTTTGACTTTGGGTTAAAATTTCGAATAATTTTTTTAAATTTCTTTCGAAATCGCGTTTTGTACAAGAAATTTCATTTAATTTTGTAAGCTGAATTATTTTCTTATAATAATATTGACAACGTTTCATGAATATTTGAGAAGATTTCTAAATTTCCTAAATTAAGCGAAACCAACTGTATGAATACTTATCCTATCATTACTGTTGTTAACGCGCTAATTTGTTTTGCTATAACTTTAAAAACGGTTCTATTGTTTTCATATAAAAATTTACATACAAAATAAAAATCTGGAATGTAACGATCAATGCCTAAGAAGCTTCTCAGCGTGATCAATTGTATTGTTTGCATCGCGAATCTGAGTTTTAATTTGGTCAATTTTTTCTCTTGCGCTTTCATTTGAAAGATCACGATCAACGACCTCGGTATTTTCTTCATTATCGAAAGATACGTCGAGTTGTAATCCGAAAGGAAACTCCATTTGTGCTAAAATTTTCTCCATTCCTTCGTTCACTTCAATAATCGATGTTTTGACCTCTTCTGATATATCTTTAAATTTCATTGCACCAAGAATTACTGATTCCAGCTCGCCACAGCTTGCATTTATCCTAGATCTTACGCGAAAAACTTGGCCAGAAGTAATTGTTTGTTTTGGAAGAGTCACTGAGAAAAATCTGAAAATTCTGTCGATGAATCTTTTCGCTGTTTTAAGGTATTCTCCGTCTTCTAAGTTTGGTTGGTATCTTGGCTCACATTGCTTACAAATTCCTGCTCCAATATCTTGTAAGCGGTAAACCTCGTCTTGGAGCTTGCGAATTGCGCCGGCTGGAACATCTGTTTTGTAGGAATACGATTTAAACGATTCTAAGGTTGCATTTAAGTCTTCATGGACAGCAGCAAAGTATTTTGGAATCAATTGGTAAAAATATATCAGGCCATGGTGGAAAACATCATTCATTATATCAATAAAATCCATCCAATTTTCAACAAGAGCACGTGCTGCAACTTGCAAAGCAGAGGTTCTCAATGAAGTGCGTCCTCTTGGTGATAGATTCACTCCTTGATAGAATCCATTTGCTAGTTCTGTGAAATGCTCAAAAGATTTTGTAACTAAAACAAATTGTGTTGCCATTTCTGGCATTGTTTCCGATAAATAGCACTCAACGGAATACTTATGAATAAGCTTCTGCAAATTCTTGTATGTGTCTTTTAATGGTAAAATAAACGTTGTTGTTGGATGTTCTTTGAGAGTATATGTCATAGTGCCACTAAATCCGCGGGATCTTACAGGTGAAGATGGAAGAATATCATTAGCAGAATGACGTAAGGGTGATGAAATAGAAAAGGTTGTGTTCATTTTTATTTTTTATTAAAAAGTGACACTCCGTCTCGTTGCAGTTATTTTTGAGCAATAACGATTTCACAGAATCTAATCAATAAGTATGCAGTAGTTAGGCCTGAATAAAAAATAGATGGCTTAACCTGTTTAGTTTTTGATTGTCTTACATTCTAACAACTATTGAATTGAAATATCTATCCATATAACATTTTATTGACAAGATGTAAGGAGATAAAGAAAGTCTATCTGAAACATAATGTAACTATGAAAATGGTTGATTATACGTAACATTCGAAATTGAATTACGCTAAATATTATTGGTTATGGAGAATTTTTTTGTTATATTTTGATGTGTGTTGAATGGAAGTTGTCTTACCTGAATATCTCGGGTTTTCGTTTGGGAATATAAATTGAGGGTCAGTCACCAAAATTTAAAAATGGTTCTGTTAACTTTCGTTCACAAAGGCACTGAAACAGAATTAAGCCTTAAAGAAGACGAACCTATTTCTACAGTAGTGTCATTTCTTCGACAAAAATTTAATATAACTGCGGAAAACATTTTATTAATATACAAAGGTAGAGAAATTCAACTGCAATCAACACTTAAGTCATTTAATTATATAAGAGGTACACCAATTTACACATTTCCAATCGATTTTAGTGTTCATGAAAAAATAACATCTGAATACGATGAAAAACAGATTAAATATGAGCTTGAACTATTAGATTTTGTGTCAAAAGGTATACCATATGATTTAGCTTCTCAGATTTTACAGCAACAAAATAATTCTACAATTTTAGCCTTAAATGAGCATATTGATCGAAAAATTAATGCCCACAATGATCTGACACCTTTTGAGCAATGCATTTATAAAGACAAGCAAATTTCGGCATTTTTACCAGAAAATGAAATTAAAAGCTCTTTTATCAACTTAGATTCGGCAACAATTTACCCATGTTATCCAAGAAAGCAAGATACTGAAACCGAACAAGAAAAAAGAACCGGATTTCTCTCATCAACTATAAGAGACCTTTATTTTGAACATCCTGAAAAAATAGAACGTCTTATTAAAATCCACTGTCCTGACGTATTCCAAAAGTACAAAGAAAACCCTGAACGCGGATTAGCTTTCTTAGGAATGATTAGGTATAACAATAAAACAGCACCAATTGAATTCACATACCATTGTAAGCCATCTTATCTTAACGATATAACGGCTGAAGATGACAAAAATTTACAAGAATTTTACAATAAAGGTTTTGATCCCGAAACTGTGAGAGTGCATTATATTGCTTGCAACAAAAACTTATGGCTATTACGAAAGATGCTGAAGTAGACCAATATTATTGCAAACATCACCAGAAAAAAGAATTTTATTAGATTTTTTTAGTAATTTTCACAATCACTGGACATAACATACTTGAAGTATGATTGTATGCATAAGGACTATTATTTACTTTCATAGACTTTGCCCAAATGGTTTAATTTTTTCATTTGATATTATTAGAGTCCACAAAACCAAAACCAATGCCTCCACAACAACTAATCGATTCAGCTGGATCTATTGTTGAGAGCAAAATATCGTAAACTATAACATTGAAATTTTATATTTTTATTTTTCACGATTTCAATAAAATAAACTTAGATTTTATAAAGCACTCACTATCTTAATTATATATAGCTACTTTAAACGACTTGAATTTCCTCGCTGTACGTTAGTAAAAAAATACCCTTCGAAAAATGAAGCGATTACATCTCAAAGAAGGGGAAATTTTTTGTAATTTTAAAATAAAACGGCTGTGGAGAAGTGGAGGCTTCGCTGATACTTATATTGCTCAAGAATTCGATACTAAAAAAGATTATATGCTGAAAATTGAAACAGAAAGTGACAATAAGAAGAGTACACTACTAAACGAGCATAGGGTTTACGAAGTTATACAGAAAAAACAACCTGAAGAATATAGAAAGAGATTTTTAATCGAATATGCATATGATAAAAGAAGTAATGTTCATATATCCGCATTAGAGTTATTAGGAGCTAATTTAGATGATCTTAAGCGTGTAACTAATGGATATTTAGTTGATATTAACAATACATTACGAATTGCAGTTGAAACACTAAGATGTATAAAAGATTTACATGCTATGGGAATTGTTCATGGAGATATTAAACCTGGAAATTTCCTAGTTAGACCAAACAGAAGATTCCCTATTGCATTAATTGATTTTGGTTTATCAGAAATAGAAGATGAGGATAATGGAAGTTCAAAATACAAAGGAACTCCAAAATATTCTTCATTACCAGTGCTTTCAGGAACAAGACCTAAGAAATGTGATGACATTTACTCTTGGATAATATCTATGGTTTATCTTCTCTGCGGTTCTCTTCCATGGTCTCATATCAACAATAAGGATAAGATTAAAGAAATGATGGAGGATGAAGATGGTGAGAAATTTAAAAAGTTTGTTCCTCAAGAGCTGATGGAAATATATCAATATGCTTCATCTCTTGCTAATGATGATAGAAATGCTGAAATTGATTATGAAAAAATTGAAGATCTCCTTGCAAGAAGTATTGTGCGTCATTATGTTCAATGGAAGGATCCATATTTCTGGGAAGATATCAAAGAAGAAGTAATGCTTCGTGTTTCTCCCATACTCTTGACAATTAATAGTGGAGATAAACCAATACCGCACCCAGATCCGGATTCAGATTTATATGATAATGAAGTGTCTATAGAGTTAGTATTCGATGATTCAAAGAAACGTGGCTGTTGCTATTTAATATAATATTCATTATTTTTAATTTCTTATTTATATGTTTTGTAATTAATAAATTGTTATGTATGAGTTTTAAAAAACATTTGCCATAGATAAATACAAACATTTATTAAAAACATGAAAAAATATATAAGTAAAATTACATATAGCTAGAATTGTAGCGTTGTGATCGCTTAACCAGTTCAACAGCTTTTGTATGGATGCATTGAAGCTGAGTGTTTTGAAGTTCTTGAAGTTTTCTTTCATTTTCTTCGATTTCTTTTTCGAGACGAATTTGCTCTTCCCAAAGAGCTTTGTATTCATCTTCCGAGAAATGAGTTGTTTTCTGTTTGATTTCTTCCATTTTAACAAGATGAGAACCAGATTTTTGTTCAATATATGGGTGATCTTTCATAATTTCATTAAGATGTGTAACTTCAGTATTCAACGTGTCTAAATTCTGTCTCTTCTTCTCAATTTGCTTTTTCAATTGTTTGTT
The DNA here is from genome assembly GCF_026262505.1 of Trichomonas vaginalis G3. Lineage (NCBI taxonomy): Eukaryota > Parabasalia > Trichomonadida > Trichomonadidae > Trichomonas > Trichomonas vaginalis. Next base: position 17,284,986 of record NC_067207.1, read on the forward strand.
TTCATCTCGAGCCTTGTTTGATGTTGTTAGGAGCTTCTGGTATTCTACTTCTGCATTTGCGAAGTCAAGTTTAGATTTTGATTCGAGGTCAATTAAAGATTGAGATTTTGCAGAAGTATATGCCATTGAAAGCTCTTCGGCAGCAAATTTACATAAATTTGCATAGGATGAACATGATTTTGATAGTCTTTCTAGTACTTCTATTGCAGTGGCATTTTCATTTTCGAGCCATTGATGGATTTCTTCTTTCTCTTGAGCTTCTTTTAAAACCCTAGGAGGAATTCTCTTCTTTAAAGCAGTCTGTACTTGTCTTGTCGTTGCTTTATATCCATTTATATCCTTAGGAGAAGCTAAAGCACTTGGTTTATATCCTTTTTGGAAAGCAGGAGGTAAAACAATATCATTCCTCCTTGGAAACAAGCTTGATGTTGCTCGTTTCATTGAATAAAATCAGTGCCGTAAAAAAACGAAATTCTTGAAAATCAAAAAGGTGACACATGAAAGAATAAAAATGGAAAATCAAGATAATAAATAGATTTAGCATGGTATTTACCCATTCTGTTCATCAAATTCGCTCTAATATTCGTAAATTTCAACATCTTTGGTCTGACATGCAATTTGACAATCTGATCGTGCGTAAATAATCAAGCGAGTCGTTTGCATATATAGTGCTTTATTAAGGTACAGACAAGAAATGATGAAATTACTAGTACGCAAGAAAATTTAAAGAACAAAATGTTAAAAAATAAGCTGAATATGATCTGTTATATGACAATCAAGTCGTTGACCTCAATAGGACCTTGCTGCTGGAATGGGGGGAATACATTCGAAGCAAAATCCAATAAAGAATTGAAATCAAAAGCGTTTGCAGGAACAAAGCCGCTATACGAATAAGAAGTCTGGGTGACCTGAGGCATCTGAATCTTTTCAAATGTATTTTTCTCAGGCGATTGACGAGGTTCTATTGTAATAGTAAATTTAGGAGATTTGGTTGGTGATTTGGTCTTCACATTCTGTATTGAATCACGAAAATCAATTAAAGACCTTCCAGTCTGATTGTTCTGAGGTTCAAATTCAGGTGGGTGATAGTTATTTTTAGGGGGTTCGAAATTCAAAAGATCAATCTGTGGCATGATTATCTGAGCTGAATGTATGGGATTTGTGTTGATTGAGTAGTCTGGAAATGGATCTGCAATGTTACTTGCTCTTTCGTTGTTATGGTCTTCGGAAGTGAGTTTTATCCAATCTGACTCGTGAGGATTAACTTCTATGGAGAATCTTCCACATTGCCTAACTGTTTTTTTCCTAGGCTGAGGTTGGGATAACATCTAAAATATTTTTAAAAAATTTGAGCCATAAATAATCGGCAGAAAAAATTTCATTTGAATAAAAGTCGATAATATAAATATCACAATTTTGATGAGTAATGACAACCAAACGATTTTAAAAAATGGGAAAATAAAACGAGATTTAATTATAGAACAATTTATCCTTCTTGATTTTTTTTTTGGAATTTGAATAGTTGGCAAACCGATTATTTTTCTTTCAATTCCATACGATTTGAAATTTTAAACTCAAATTTCAGATTTTATATCAATCTTCTTTTGAAATATTAAAATGTCAAATGTACGATTATTTGTAAAATTATTCTTCTCTTTCAAAATATTGGGAACTTTATAAATAATCTTTTTTAATTTGCTCTCCTTGTTTTTGTTAACAATATTAGGTTTTTTAATCAAAAATGTAAACTTTTCATGAGTATCGTTTTCAAGTAGTAGGATATGACGGGTTTAGTGACCTTTTTTGTTACATCTATATATAGACGATGCATTAAAATATGTTTATTTATAAATCATTAAAAAAGTAACATTAATTTTAAAATAATTTATTTTTTTTATCTTTTATAAAAGAAGCTATATATAGATGATGTCAGATATTCCGCGATTAATTAAACATTGTTTAAATCCTGAATGGGTTAAACTTCAATTTAAAAATGAAGATTGTGAATTATTAAATGAATATGAAAGCCAAAATAAGCTAATGAGGTATAAATATAATGATAAAGAATATTTAATTTCATGGAATCAATGGAGTCATAATCAAAGACCTCATAAACGAGAAGAAGAAATTGAAAATAATGAAATGGAAATCATTGATGACATTAAAGAGGATGGAATTCCTAAATTTTGTAGAGAAAAACTTTTAGAACTAAGTTAGGAAGCAATATAAACGTAGAGTATTAAATCCTGAATATCTTAAAACATCAATTTAAAAAGGAAGACTGTGAATTATTAAACGCTAATGAATATGAAAATGCTAAATCAAACTGAGATATAAATATATATGGAAGTGATGAAAGGTGTAAAGATAAAGATAAAGTTTATTCAGTTTCATATAATAACTGGCACACGTTAGGGATAAGAAAACATTTAGGAGATTATGGGAAATGTTCTGAATTCTTTAAATCTAGTATATACGAGAGAGTAAAAGAAATTAGAAATAATTATTTTCATGAATAAAAGATTCACTACCATAATGAAATAAAAAAAAATTTTAAAAAATAAACTTTAAAAATTCATGTCTTATATTTTTGAATAATTTATTTTTTTAATTCGTAAGAAATGAGTGAATCTAAATTTCGTGACTGTGAATCAATTAATGAATAAACTTCACCAATTCTCACCAGGTTAAACAAGTAGACGTTTATTTTGATGATTGCGTACAAAGTTTATTTTATAAAGGTAAGTTTAATATTAAACCTATTGCTTTTGCATTTGATGGTAAATTAATCGAAAATTCAAAAATTTGGGAATTAATTCCGGATATTTGAATTTATAACAAATATTAAGGATAAATGGTTTAAACAACAAAACACCTCACTAAAGTTCTTTGTAGATTAATGATTAAAACTGAGGAAAAAGAATTTAAACGGGTTTAAATATCATCCGTGTAAAATTTTAGAACTTGGTATACGAAAAACTTCAGAAAAAATTAAACGATAGACTATCAAAAGATAAAGTTGAAAGAGTATATAAACTCGCTAAAGGTAATGGTAATGGTAATGATGAAGAAGAATTTGATGAGTTCAACATTGAACTTTAAAAAGAACTAATGATTATTTGAATTTATGAAATCAATTATTTGATTCATTCTTTCTTCAATCTCTTCTATTCTTTTTGTTAAATATCATCTATTTTCATTAATGAGGTGATTCTTGATTGAGGAATAGATTTCAAACTAACCACTCCTTTTATTTTTGAAATTTTGAATCCATCAACTTTAAACATTTTATTCAATTTACACGTTGTCAATTCTTCAAATAATTTTTTATTATTAGCATAATAGTCATTAAATTCTTCAACAGATGAAAAAATTTTTATTTCAGTAATTGGTTTAACAACGTTTATTTTTTGTTGAACATTTTTCACTTTCATTTATTTCTTCCTCCTCTGTTTCATTTATTTTTTAAAATCGGTTTCATTTATCATTAAATAAAAATTAGAATATAAGTGATGAAATATATTTTTAATTAATATTAAATCAGAAATGGCGGCAGGATTCTTTAAAAAATTATGGGATGGAATTAAGAAAGCTGCGGGTTGGGTTTATAAAAAAGATTATTAAACCCATTGCAAACTTTTTGGCACCAGTAGCGAAAACGGCAGGAACTATCATAGGTGGAGTATTAGGTACTAAAGCAGGTAATCCGGCGATGGGAGCACAAGCAGGTAACGCAGTTGGTGGAATTGCTGAAGGAATACTTAATAAAATAGGAGGTAGATAGTGGAAAAATAAATAAATATTATTTTTATCTTAGTATCGGTTGTAGTCTTTGATAAACTTTTTCTCCTTTATTTAAAACTTCTCTTATTGGGGCAGCTTTTGGTGTTATTGATTCAGCAACGTCACTAATTGCTTCTTTATTCTTAAATATCCAATTTGCCTCCTTCTTCAATGTTTCCTAAACTTTACTCGCTCCTCTTTTTACTCTATTCCACAGTTTCTTAAATATACCTGCAGCCATAGTTGATTATTTCATTAAAATTAAAAATTAATTTTCATCTTTTAATTTTGATTTTTTATTTATTAATAAATGACGACTAACTATTTGGTGCCAAACACTAAACCGATTAATGGAAATGTGTTTCATTCATTCGAAAAGATAAATGAAATATTCGCAAAGAATGACGGTAGAAGATATTATAGAGAACTTGAAAGTTCATGCTATGACTCTGATGCTCCATATTTTGATGATAAACAAACTCATTTAAGAATTCCAAATCCGGCTCATGATGTGAACCAATTAGGTGACACATATATTAAACGCAAAGTTAAAGCAACTCTAGTTTCAAATAAAGCTTTCACATGTGATGCCGCTTTTAAATGCATGCGTTTATTCGTTGGTTACAAATCATCAAATCAAAGCTTTAAACAATTAGAAGTAGAAACCGAAAGAGGTGATGCCGGTTATCTTCAAATGGATTGCGCCCGTGAATCTTTCGCATTTGCAACATATAAACCAAAATCAGAAAGGAAAGTTAAAAAGTTTGTTCATTCGTTATATAATAATGTTCAAAAATATGATAACTCAATATGTGGTAAATATATTGACCCTTCAGAAGTTTTCAAGAAAGCAAATGAAGAAGTTGATGTCACTTTTGATATGATTATTCCGGTAAATGATTTGTTAGCATTTCAGGCGTTCGATGATTATCCTAAATCATTTGGTGATATAATTCTTAAATATTATGTTTTCAGGGATACTTTAGTATTTTGTCAGGTTGACCCGTTAAGAGTTGCTGATTTACAAAATTACGTTTATGAAAGAGAAACTGATGAAAATTATGAAAAGATTATGAATCATGTTTATAAATATGATCGCAAATTCCAACAAATCGGACTTCCTACCAAATTAATTACAAGCTTAGCCGCTACATCTGCTGACGCAACAGTTGATGACGTTATTATTTCATGCACAAAGATGGAAGTTTTAGAGGATAAATGCATTACACCAGGATACGGTTTAATTGAAGAATCAGTTAAAGCAATACCACGTTTATTCAGTAAGGAAGATCCATTCATGATTCCAGCTCAACATATTGACGTTCGTTCACTAAATGGAGGTTGCATCACTCCTGAAGGTATTAGCTCAGATTTCTCATACGCTCTTCATAATGTTACAGATGTTGTGTTAGCATTTCCGAAGAATGCAATGCAAAGAACGATTTTAGAAAATCCAATGCTTCGAGGTCTTCAGGTCACTATAGATTCCAGAAACTTCCCCGATCAAGCGATGACCACAGTGGGTGACATATTCTTTACACGTATGCTTCAAGCTTCTGATTTAGATGGAGTGAATGAATGCACAGAAGAATACGAGGACTCATTAACTAGACCACTGAATGCAGATGATGGCACGCCATTAGCTAGAACATGGAAAGACCAAACTTCATTCTTATGCACTTTCCAGTTCAACGTGATGGAGCGGGTATATTCTTTGATGGATTAGAAACTTTCAACTCACAAGTTACAGTACAAGTGAAAGCTTATCCAATCATTCAGGGTGAAAATGACACTTACTGTTCAAAGGTGACAAATCCTCCTCAGGTTTGGTTTACTAGGACTACATATTGGACATGGACACCGGATGAAGGTTTGAAATATCATCCAACAGGTACACCACCACAGTATAGAAGTTCATATGATGAAATATTGATGAATAGAAATGTTTAAAATTATAAATTTATTTTTGATTAAATGGATTTAAATTCATCCACTCCTTATGAAGAATTAGCAGGAGTATATAATACATACATAGATGATATGATTAATGAAGCATTGAGTGATAATAGAAATGCTCTATCTAAGGAAAAATTAATGAAAATTCCATATTCTGAATGTTACTTAAATTCAATCACTGCAGCAATTGGTAAACAAAATAAAGGTAAAACATTAACGATATTAAAACAAATTATCATTATTGCTAACACTTCCCCCTATTCACATGTGTTAATTTATATCAACCGTTCAGGTTCACCTTCAGATGATACATTTGAATCTTTAAAGCATTTAATCAAAATTCCAATTATTTATTTATCACAAGAAGAAGCAGAAGATTATTTAAAAAACTTTTTAATGTATAAAGAATTATATAATACAATCAAGAAGCAAGGATTAGAGGATAAAATTATTGATAAACAACGGGATGAATTATTTGAAAAAAAATCTTGATATGATAAAGAAAATGTGTTTAAGTTGATGGATAAAATGTTTTGTATTGATGGGTAAGAGTTAGGGTCTAATGTTTGATGTGAAAATCTCATTGGGGTATTAACTTTATCACATTTGATTAAAATGAAATTGGAACCAGTGTCAAAATACAAAACATCCCCAACATCTTTTTCAAAATTTAATATCCCCAACAATGAACGAAGATGAGGAGTACAAAATTTAATTTTCAGCGGAAATTTAATAAGGTTATTTATTTCATCAAGTTCAAAAAGTTTATCAGGTTTTGATTTAAAATTTTCTTCATACCATACGATAAATGATTCATTTAAATAACTTAAAATCATGTTAATATCCCATTTCGCTATCACATTATTTATATACATATCATACGTTTTTTCAAGGTCATCTTTAATAAATGATATATAATCTGAAGGGTCTAAAAGAATGGGATTAAATTTACCACTCACAGAAACGAGAGTAACATTATAAATTCCGCTAACTGTTAAATTTAATTCACAGTTATTATTCGAAATAATATTGATAATTGACATTTTTTATTACGATTAAAAATATGGTAAAGCGTTATTTTCCAGTGATAAATATTTTGATAGAGAATTTTTGCATTCACTCATTTTTCTAGATGATGCAGTGAAATCAAAACTAATAACAAATGAGAAATCATATTTTAATCAGTTATTAACTCAATGTCGACACATTCAGTGTTCATTCTTCATGGCTGTTCAATACTTCAAAGCATTAAGCACAAACATTAAATCAAATCTATCAACCCTTTTCATTTTCAGTGGGTTTAGTCGTCAACAGTTGAACGTTATGCTTTATCAAGTGAATTTACCAATGAGCATTAATGAACTTTACACACAATATCAGCAATTAGGTGAAAATGGAAAAATAATAGTTGATTTAAATAAAGGAAGTGTTAAATTTGATTAATTTTTTATAATTAATTTTTATTTTTTATTTATAATTAAACATGACAGAAATAGCAAATCTTCTACAGGTTCCATTAAAACAAGGAACAAACAAAAAGGGTGCATATAATAGAACTATGAAAGTTCCTGATGGAATGAAAGAATTAGTTCATATTGTTGCTGGTCTTCAAAAAGATGTTAAACAAATGAGAAACGTTTTAACATTACCAGAAGCTCAAGCATATGCCAAACGTCAAGGTCCAAATTGGGAAGCACACGAAGCAGACATTACAGGTCCAAATGGAAAACCTGATGGTATAAATGAAGTTTTCATTACTGATGGTCAAGGTAATATTAAAGTCATAAATGGTTATAAATTAACTATAACTGATTATCCTAAACGTAAAGCATATAATGAACGTTATCCTATGCAATTTGATGAAAATGGAAAAGCTGTTAAACAATACATTGGAGAAGGTGAAAATGGTCCAATTAATTCATACCGTTATAATCCATATTCTTATTTCAATGAAGAATTAAATGCTATTGAAGAGGGACCGGATGGATTACCACGATATTCTAACCAGTTTGATGGTCAATATGCAAATATTAGACCTGAAATTTCAGCTAAGAAATTCTTTAAAGTTGCTTTATTCGATCCAGTTTTCGCAAATGTTAAAGATGAACTTAAACATCAATTCCAACCAATTATAGTAGCAAGAATTGCATCAGGTGCTTTATCTCAAGCATTCAAAGATTTAATTAAGAAACCATTATATCAGCAACGAGGTTTAACTTATGATTTAGTTAAGGAATCAGATAAAAGAAAATTTGAGAAATCAGATGATTATAAGAATGCAATTAATGAATATATTAGGTCTATTAATTACAATGAAACAGCTAAAAATCAACTTCAAGAACAAATACAGGGAATAATAGATTCAAAACTTCCAGCAAAATAAAAGTTTAAATATATTTTTTTATTCGATTATAAATGAGAAGACGTTTCACTAGTCAAAAGAACACTAACGCAAAAGCAGAGATTACGGTTGGTTATAACGTAAATGATGATAAATCACGAATTATTCAAAATGTTAAAGTTAATGTTAGCCCTGAATTAACAAGGTCAGCAACTCAACCAAATTTATTAACTCGTGACTTACCGAAGAATGAGGAGAATGAAGAAAACCATGAGAATGGAGACCCAATCATTTTATCTGAACCTGGTAAAGAACCTGTTGAAATTCCCACTTATCCAACATACCCCTCACCTCTTTCATCAAACATCGAGAACCCATATAAAATAGACATTAATTCTGAATTAATGAAAATTTACCGTGATATAATAATTAATAATTATGATTCAATAATAAATTTAATTGATCAATCCGGTTTAATTATTTTACCTTATGAATCATTAATTCACATTATCGCCATTCTTTGTGATGTTCAAGATTCAGACGTTAAGATTTAATTTTTCATAGATGATGAGGTTTCATGCTGCGGAACAGTTGCAAAAATAAATCCTATAAAGGATATTAGCACAATTAAGATATCAAAGAACGGAACAACAACTGAACTTCATTTAACATATAATGATATTTATAATAAAATAGTTGATGAATATAAAATATCACTTGAAAAATTCTTTGTTAAGGCTATTTAATATTCAAGCATTAACATTATCGAATAATAATCCTTTGAATCATAATCAATAATAATTGACCTTTCACCAGTTTCTATCGTTTGTTTTATTTCTTTTTGTTCCCCACTATCCGGATCGGTCATTGTAATTGTTTTTGTTATAGTATCAGCTTTATCTTTAACTTCAATCTTTTTTCCATCGGGATATTTAAACCAAAATTCCAAAAATTCGATATTGTCAATCTGTTCATATTTTAATCTATCAATTACATTTTTAATACCATCTGAAAATCTTATGAAATGGTCATTATATGGGTTTGATTGAACTAAATTTGAATGAAGTGAAATATAACCTGTTGATGAATATGACACTGACTCATATTTTCTGAAAACACTAAAATTTATAACATGAATGAATTTCTTATTCGTTGAATTTATGAATTCTTGAGGTAATCTTATTCTAGTTTTATAGGGTGTCCAAAGGTGCGTTTAGCACAGCGCTCTATATGAGACTATTAAAGGAGATATATGCTGATTATAAATATATAATAAAAAATATGAATATATGTATATGATGAGTAAGTTGTATTTTGGCGCCATGCCGGGATATAAAATGAATTTTGAGACAAGAGGCGGTTTCGCGGGAAATTTTGGCGGGATTTTTTTCATTTTTTTAATGAATCATAAAGAAAACATCCTCGCTCTTGCAAAAAAATGCAAAGACTGTAAAAAATCTACGAGACATTGGTAAAATGCTTCGGTATGGATGCTCCTAGCTATTCCACTGTAACGTATCATGTTAGGATGTATCACTTCATGAACAAAAAGGCGCCCATCATAAAAATTGACAAAAAATCGCCGGATCAAAGAAAAATCAAAGCAATTCTTCAAGCGCTAGATGAAGACCCAAGAGCATCACTCAGAAGGATAGAGGAGATGACAAAGATACCACGTACAACAGTCAGTTATTATCTGCACAATTATTTGAACTACAAACTAGCGTATACACGTTGGGTTCCGCACAACCTTAATTCAGTTCAAAAAAATCTAGAGTCCAATCTTCGAAAGAGCTCCTCTCTATATTGCGTGCGTATCAATCCAAGAAGTTTCGCTTTTTAGTAACAGGGGACGAGTCTTGGTTTCAATATGCAACAGAAGCCAAAATCATGTGGATCCCGAAGGATGAAAATCCGCAAACATTCCCGAAGAAAAAAATTGACACACCAATGATGATGTTGTCGGTTTTTTGGGGCGTGAATGGTATCATCGCAATTGATATTCTTCAAAAACCTAATACGATGAATGCTCAGTATCTAATTGACAATGTTCTTACTCAAATTATCAATTCTGATGAGTTTGAGAAATCCAAACAACAAAAACAAAAGTTTGCAATTCATTTTGATAATTCAAGAGTTCACAAAAGTCATAAGGTAATGAATTACTTGGTGGAAAACAATGTCAAAGTTGTTCCAAACCCAATTTATTCACCTGATATTGCACCCTCTGACTTTTATTTATTCGGCACGCTAAAAAAGAGAGCTGAAGGACGCGAATTCGCGAGTCCAGATGATCTTGAAAATTTTGTAAGAGAGCAATTTGAGCAATTTTCTCATGATGATTTAAAGCGTGTCTTTCAAGCCTGGATCGATCGCTGCGAACGCGTGATTGAATCCAATGGTGATTATATTTAAATAAACTTTATATATATGTAACTTGTTTATTTCTATTCGCAGTATTCAGGTTTGTGCTAAACACACCTTTGGACACCCTATATTTATCACTGGAAAATAACGCTTTACCATATTTTTAATCGTAATAAAAAATGTCAATTATCAATATTATTTCGAATAATAACTGTGAATTAAATTTAACAGTTAGCGGAATTTATAATGTTACTCTCGTTTCTGTGAGTGGTAAATTTAATCCCATTCTTTTAGACCCTTCAGATTATATATCATTTATTAAAGATGACCTTGAAAAAACGTATGATATGTATATAAATAATGTGATAGCGAAATGGGATATTAACATGATTTTAAGTTATTTAAATGAATCATTTATCGTATGGTATGAAGAAAATTTTAAATCAAAACCTGATAAACTTTTTGAACTTGATGAAATAAATAACCTTATTAAATTTCCGCTGAAAATTAAATTTTGTACTCCTCATCTTCGTTCATTGTTGGGGATATTAAATTTTGAAAAAGATGTTGGGGATGTTTTGTATTTTGACACTGGTTCCAATTTCATTTTAATCAAATGTGATAAAGTTAATACCCCAATGAGATTTTCACATCAAACATTAGACCCTAACTCTTACCCATCAATACAAAACATTTTATCCATCAACTTAAACACATTTTCTTTATCATATCCGTTTCAATTATCCGGGAATTCATTTATTCTTCATTCAAAAGATTTATCAAATATTAAATTTAGAATAACTGACCTATTTGATTGTGATTTAGAATTTATGAATGAAATATTATGGCAATTTCAAATAGAGAAAATAGCTGATGAGATAACGGATTAAATATAGGGTGTCCAAATGTGCGTTTAGCACAGCGCTCTATATGAGACTATTAAAGGAGATATATGCTGATTATAAATATATAATAAAAAATATGAATATATGTATATGATGAGTAAGTTGTATTTTGGCGCCATGCCGGGATATAAAATGAATTTTGAGACAAGAGGCGGTTTCGCGGGAAATTTTGGCGGGATTTTTTTCATTTTTTTAATGAATCATAAAGAAAACATCCTCGCTCTTGCAAAAAAATGCAAAGACTGTAAAAAATCTACGAGACATTGGTAAAATGCTTCGGTATGGATGCTCCTAGCTATTCCACTGTAACGTATCATGTTAGGATGTATCACTTCATGAACAAAAAGGCGCCCATCATAAAAATTGACAAAAAATCGCCGGATCAAAGAAAAATCAAAGCAATTCTTCAAGCGCTAGATGAAGACCCAAGAGCATCACTCAGAAGGATAGAGGAGATGACAAAGATACCACGTACAACAGTCAGTTATTATCTGCACAATTATTTGAACTACAACTAGCGTATACACGTTGGGTTCCGCACAACCTTAATTCAGTTCAAAAAAATCTAGAGTCCAATCTTCGAAAGAGCTCCTCTCTATATTGCGTGCGTATCAATCCAAGAAGTTTCGCTTTTTAGTAACAGGGGACGAGTCTTGGTTTCAATATGCAACAGAAGCCAAAATCATGTGGATCCCGAAGGATGAAAATCCGCAAACATTCCCGAAGAAAAAATTGACACACCATGATGATGTTGTCGGTTTTTTGGGGCGTGAATGGTATCATCGCAATTGATATTCTTCAAAAACCTAATACGATGAATGCTCAGTATCTAATTGACAATGTTCTTACTCAAATTATCAATTCTGATGAGTTTGAGAAATCCAAACAACAAAAACAAAAGTTTGCAATTCATTTTGATAATTCAAGAGTTCACAAAAGTCATAAGGTAATGAATTACTTGGTGGAAAACAATGTCAAAGTTGTTCCAAACCCAATTTATTCACCTGATATTGCACCCTCTGACTTTTATTTATTCGGCACGCTAAAAAGAGAGCTGAAGGACGCGAATTCGCGAGTCCAGATGATCTTGAAAATTTTGTAAGAGAGCAATTTGAGCAATTTTCTCATGATGATTTAAAGCGTGTCTTTCAAGCCTGGATCGATCGCTGCGAACGCGTGATTGAATCCAATGGTGATTATATTTAAATAAACTTTATATATATGTAACTTGTTTATTTCTATTCGCAGTATTCAGGTTTGTGCTAAACACACCTTTGGACACCCTATATTTATTTTTAAATCGTAATAAATGATTAAACAACAGCAACTTAAGGCGCAAAGCGCCCAGGTCCTTCAGACCATTACATACGCCATATATGTATATAATTCAAAGACGGCAGAACAAACGCAAAGGTTGAAATATGGAGATTTGGAGATAGTATTGAAAAATGACCATTTCGAATTCGTTTGCAAAGGTGGTGCAGTGATATCAAATATAAAAGAAATTTTATTTATGAATTCAAAAATTAAAGGAATAACGGATGATATAACATCAATTCCACCAGAAGAACAGAGATATTACGCATTAAATGCATTTCCCAAAGTTTTGAAGATTGGAAGATTTAATTTAAATGAGGAATTCATAGAAGGTTTCCTAAATGACATAATGAAGAAGGTGGATAAGGAATATGTGGATAGTGAGTTAATGAAGAAAGCAGATTTAGTTTATGTTGATGAAAAAGATAATGAAATTAAAGAAAAGGTTGAATGGTATCATGAATGGACATTGGAGACTTTTAAAGTTAAAGCTGATACAGAATGGGTTTCAGGATGTTTAGACCTTAAAGCAGATAAAACTTATGTTAACGATGAGTTAGAGAAGAAAGCAGATAAGGAAAAAGTTATTTCATTCATTAATACTGAGTTAGCAAAGAAAGCTGATATATCATTTGTTAATGAAGAAATAAAACAATCAGAGGTCTATTTTACTCCACCATTTTTAAATTTTATGAAATCATCAGATAAAACCTTTGATATAGATTCTTTTGAATGGATATGTTTCGATGGAGTGACCATGTATTTATTTTATACAGCTGGAGTGCTTTATTATTTTAAAACAAATGATTTTAAAAACTATGAATCATTTACTCCATCTGTTTGGAATCCTGATACACGAAAGCCAATCATTAATCCAAGAATTTTATATGTTGAATATAATAACGGTAAATTTATGGGAATGATAACGGTTGGAGATGATTTTTGCCCTTGTTATTCATTCGATTGTATCCAATGGTTCAAATGTAATTTAAATCAAGATGCTAAATTTAAATATCCAAATAATCCTATTAGATGCGTTAATAATAATGGGTACTAATTTATGAAGTCAATCAAATTTTCATTAGTGAGGATGGGATAAATTATTATATGTTTAGTATGATGTCATCAGGTTTGAAAATTGATTATACAACAAGTAAGTGGTATTACATTAACAACATGTATTTTATCCTACAAAATGATAAAATTTATAGATCATCTTCAATACCACAAGGTCAATTTGAACAAATTTTTCAAGCTGATGGAGACATTGAAGCTTTATGTTATGGATCAAATGTTTATGTTCTCGTTTCAGGTGGAATGGTCTATTCATATCCTGTAAGTTATAACAGACATTTTATTTATCACAGGATTTATCAAATTGGGAATTGGTTTATTCATTCACTCCAAAACTTACTCGAAATTATAGATTTACTAATTTATTTTATATTGATGGGTATTTCATTGCTTTTGGATGTGGTGATTTAGTAAATATCAGTAGTGATGGAAGAAACTGGTCTGAAATCACAAAATTTCAAGATGTTAGAAAAGCAATTTTCAAAAATAATACGTTAATATTGATAACAAGACCAATTTTAATTTCTTACCCAGTTTCAATATTATATAATAAATTCAATATTCATAATGGATTAAATACAATTCTTGAGATGATTTACCCCATTGGTTCAATATATACATCAATGAATTCAACAAATCCAGCTGATGTATTCGGTTTCGGTACATGGCAGCAGATTGTAAACAAATTCTTATACTGTGCTAACTCTTCAAAGCAAACGGGAGGTTCGAAGAAAATTAAAGAAGCAAACTTACCCGCGCACACTCATACAGGAACGACAAACTTTTCTGGCGACCATAGCCACTCATTAAGAGACCACCCATTATACAACTCAGACTATGAAGCTGGCTATGATGTTTTATCTCCAGCTTATAACGATTCAACAAAAAAGACTTTTCGACAAACTGAACCAGGAGGAAATCATTCACACACTTTCACAACAAATCCAACAGGCTCGGGTGAAGATTACATGCCACCTTATATGACTGTATTCGCATGGTTTCGCGTTCAATGAACGCTCAATGTTTGTTTCACAAACTTTAGAACGGCATAATTTAAATTTTTATTTTAGTATAAATGAAGATTCTACCATATGGTGTTATTGGAAGAGATAAAGATGGAAACCCAATATTTGATCCAAAGTTAAAATTAAAGTTACTGAAACCAAAACAGAATGAAAAAAGAGAAAAATGAGAAAATGAGAAATGAGAAAATGAGAAAATTTAAATTATGCAATTTTATTTTTATCATAAATGACAAAATTAATTAAGCCAACTATTTCTAAATTAATGATACCAATGAAATCATTTCATGGAGTACTTATCCCAGGTTCTTCACAATTAGCCGGGGCAAGTGTTGTGGCTCAAGGTGGAACATTAGCGAATCCATTCAAATTAACTAAAGATGAACTTAATAAAATGATGATAAAATAACTGATAACAAAATTTTATTTTTATATAAATGGATACCCCACAAGCTCAAAATTAACCACGAATCATAACAAGGGAGGAAATGATAAAAATGATGCAAGAACAAATTAAAAACAACAAACCACGAAAACCGAGAAGATGCGGTTATGCAGTAATGATGGAAAGAAGAACCCAGAAGGGTTCGGCGTCTCGAAGAGACGTTGTCGAAGAGACGTTGTCGAAGAGGAATAAAAATTAAATTTGGATTGAGTTTAAAAATTCATCTTTATTAAATTCATCTCTTCCAATCAATTTATTTATTCTATTAAATTCTTTTATTTTTGCTTCACTCAGTTTAAGGATTGAACGGTAACTTTCTAATTTTTCGATTATTTCTTTCCTCTCTTTATCGTTTTCAGTTCCTTTAGTTTTATGGGCATCAGCCCCACCGCATTGCGGCTTCTTTTTGTAATAGCATATTTTTGATTTAATTCTGTTTAATTTCTTTTTATATTCATCGTCTGGACTCTGAATCTTAATTGAATCAGGACTCTTGGATGCTTCGTTGTCACTCATTTCTTACGAAATAAAAAAATTAAATATTATTTAAATATAATGGAGTAATAAAATAAATCGGAATTTCTATTAATTTATTGTCAACTTCAACTAATGCATTGCCGTTAATATATCTAACAAATTCAGCTATTGTGTCAAATCTTCGTCTTCTTTTTGTCATTGATTTATCAGTTTTTCCATAATCGAGATGAATCAAAACTTTATCCCCTTGTTTAAAATTCATGAGCCCCGAATTAATTTGTTCACGTTTAACATCATTTAACCTTTCCATTTGCTTTCTAATATATTCCCATTCTTTTGAAATATCATTTTTCATTTCCACTGGTTTCATGTTTATAGTTCTATGCCATGTATTATTGTAATAATATACTAACTGCTGTATGATGGAGTCATGATTTCCATCCCAGTATATCTGACCGTTAACCCCTAACACATCTCTAAGAGTTCTCATTACCGCATCAACTATTTTATTATGAAACGTATATGGAGAGGATGAGAAGTAAAAATTAATTTGTGGGAAATAATGAGCCATAGCTGCCTGAAATCCTTTATCACCATCACCCCTTATATTATCTGCTCTTTCATGATCTAGTAAGTATTGAATAGCTCTTCTTGTTTCCTGTTCTGTTTTCCCTTTCACCGGAATGCAATATAAATATCTAGTGTTAATGTTAATGGCAAATAAATAAGTAACGTTTCCTTTTGAATATTCTAAATGATCTATTTCGTATGAATATGGATATGGTGCAAATGAAGGGCGACTAAATTTTTCCTTTAACGGTTGAATTTTCGGGTCAATTGGTTTATTTAATATCTTGAAATCCTTTTTAAAATCTTTTTGCTTCTTTGGTGATTGAAATGGATATAATAAAGTGAATGATGAAGGATTAACTGAAGGGGGAGGTACTACCGTTGGAGGTTTTGGTGTTGCGGGTGGTTTAATTTTATCTGCTTTGATTTTGGATGATGAAGTTTTAGTTGTTGATTTTCCTTTCATTAATTCTGGATGTATTCTATTCATTTGTTTTAAATATGCTGTATATAAAGGTTTGATATACTTTCCCGCTTCGAGTTTATGTTGAAGGATGAATTCCAAAAGTTGATCTTCATTTAAAAGTCGGGCTGAATATGGTTTAACTAATGAATCATAAATTAAAGCTTGTGCTTCATTTATGGTCTGAAGGACCTGGGCGTTTTGCACCTTTAGCTGTTGAACATTTGCTACTTTCTCTTTTGGTGTTGTTTTCGGCTTTTGCGGCTCAGGATTATATAATTTATATAATTCATCAATATCTTCTTCTGTTAATACTTTATTTTTGAAATCTTTCAACTGTTTAAGTCGTGATTTATTTTTTCCCTTTGTATATTCATTATTTTTAATTTTGTCTTTAATTTTAGAAATTATTTTATCATGATATTTCAAAATTTCATTTTTATAATACGGATAATAATAATCCATATCATCACCCGTTATATTTTTATTATGTTTTTGGAGATATGATTTTAATTCATAATAATTAAGAAAATTTTGATTAAGTACTAAATCATCAATTAAATTTTCTAAATCTGCGTTATCCATTTATATAAAAATAAAATAAATGTTTTAAGGGTGCCCACCTCTTTGAATCATAGTATCAAAACCATTATTTACATATTGAATCGCATCATTAACGGTTCCTTTTGTCTCTTCTGTGGCATTTCATTAAAAATAAAATTTTAAATTGTATTAAATAAATGGCATACAACATCCATTTTCACAACATACAGCCTTAGTGTGTGCTCCTGTTAATGCAGTCTTACCGATTGTTAAGCGAGTCATTGACCCGTTTTTAAGTTGTAAATTAATATTCTGACCATCAAATATCACTTTATCATTTATTATATCCAAATAATTTTTAGGTGTTAATTGTTTATTTTGTCGTAAACTAACACCTTTCATTTTTTGTGCAATCTTTTTAAAATCACTTCCATCAATTGAACCGTTGAATGATGTATAACACTTAGGGCATAAAGCAACCATGTTATCACCTTGTTTCTCAATTGCTAAACCCAATAACTTCTTCTCATGTGCTTTTTCTTCAGCTTTATTCTTTAATTTAGGTTTAAATTTCTCATCAAACAGAAGAAATCAAATGGTGCGAATTTGAAAATGTTTTTATCATAAAATTGTTTATCGGTAACAATTGCTTGAAATGCTTGAGTGTTAGGAAGACTTGGATCGCCAGCAATAGCCCAATAAGATGAATCAGTATCACCTTCAATGAAATGAAAACGATTAACATCCATGCATTTATACATAAAATCATAAATGAAAACTAAATACCAGTATTTAGCATTATCTAAAGTAAAGAATGTCTCTTGTAAACATGTATCACATCTATAAAATCTATCTTTAAGCATCACTTGATATGTATCCTCACCTATTTCTCTTATGTTTTTAAACTTATTTGACATACATGCAACGCGTGCCTTCTGTGCATTCATTATTTTAGTCTTTGCGTAATTTTGCGTATTCATTGCATCGTAACCATATGATCCATTAAGTGAAATCTTGCAAAATAAACTTTTTCCTTTATTTCCTTCTAATTCAGCCTTTTGTCTTTCGTTCATAAATTCGTTCGCAAATTCATTAAAACAAGTGTTTTTCGTAAATGTTAAAATTGATTGAATATCATCGATGATAAAATGAAATCTGTCTATTAGATACCAAAGATAATAAGAAGAAAATGGTTGATATTGGTTGTGTGTTGATGCTAACCGAGTTAATTTCCTCTGTTTCTGGTCAACTGGTAGATTGTTTGATTTCATGTAATTATACATAAAACTGCCAATTGTTTTTTCATCTGTGATAATATCTAAGTTTCTTATTATCGGTAAAAAGTTTATGTAATCATTAATGTATTTTTCATCAATGTGACCCTTTACTTCAGCCACGAATAAAGTATTTTTCTTCTTAATTATTCCCAGTGCTTTTGCTTTCTTTGTTGCTGTATCACAAATGATAACACCATTCAATCTTCCCGGCATATACATTTTATGGTCAGTATATTGAATGAAATCATGAGGATTAGATGAAAATGATGAAGGAT
Organism: Trichomonas vaginalis G3; assembly: GCF_026262505.1. Taxonomy (NCBI): domain Eukaryota; phylum Parabasalia; order Trichomonadida; family Trichomonadidae; genus Trichomonas; species Trichomonas vaginalis. The sequence goes on from NC_067207.1 coordinate 17,303,801, forward strand.
ATAATGAATTAAAGTCAACACCAACGAAATGAGTCATAATGTTGGTGGTGTCCTCATTTGATACAGTTTTAGTTTCTGGACTATATGAAAGTTTATTAATGTGCGTGATTCCTTTAAGATTTACTCTATGTTGAACATTTGATAGACCACCGGTAATTCCATTACGGAGAATGTGATAGGCTTCAACTGAATCTAAAGTCATTGGTAAATTATTTTTTAATGCATAATTTCTTAAATTGATTCTTAAACGTTGAACATCTTCATCTTTATTTGATTTTACGACATTGCAATAACAACACATTAACTGACAATTTTCTTTGGTATGTGGTTTTTCATTATCGATTCTATCCAATGTTGGTTTATTTGCATATGTAAACGCTTTACCACACATTTTGCATTTAGATGAAAGGATTAAATCGTGATAGTATTGAAAATCATCCATTGAAACATTATTTTTAGTATCTCTTTCTGCTTTTTCATCTTGTTTCTTATATGATTCAATTTTATATTTCCAATACTTTTTCGTTAATTCAAAACTTGATTCTATCTCTTCCTCAGGATATTTTTCATTAGGATTAAAGTCTTTATATGCTAAAGCGTAACGAATCATTGAAGTATTCGATGATAAAGAAAGATTATGAAGCATATCAATTTTATAAACAAATGTTTCTTCAATAATTTTATCAATTGGGTCAATCATAATTTCAACATCTTTATTGCAATAATGAATAAAATATTCTAATCTATTCTTAAAGTTTTTAGCATCATTGAGATATATTTGATAATCACTATCTGATATAGTTTCTTGAGTTAATGCTGAATAAAATGAATCTTGAGTGAATGGTTCCACTTTATATAATTCTTCTTCGTAATTTTCCCACGTGATGAATTGATAAGGGAAAAAGGATTTAACACGTGATTTATTGTTTCCGAAATCTTGAGTGAATTGGTCTAATGTTCCACCCGCTATATAATTTCTGATGTCAATAAATCTCAATTCATATGGAACGTTTGTTTTCTTTACAATGATTTGCTTAAATTGTGAAGATGAACCCAGCATTGATTTTATTTTCCATTTTGCAGTGTTTAAATCACGAAGAATTAAATTTAAATCAAACTTTCCCGAATTAAAACCTATGATATTCACTTTATTGAATTCCTCATCTAGAAGTTCTTTAAATGCTTCCTTCTGTTTTTCATTTAATGTATGGGACAAAGTCCCCGCCGTTTGCGGCTTCATTAATTCTTCATATTGTTCAATATTTGATTCAACAACTAATGAACAGGTTGAAAATAAAAACTCAATCCAATCAGAAATAAAAGAATCACTCGAAGTTAAGCAAAAATTCCTCGTATACGTTTTATCATTTAATTTAACCGTTGATGATACCATGAATGGTTTTAAGTAAGCGTTCAAAGTTGCACACTCAGAAAGTTGTAATTCTTCTTTAGTCTCTAATGTTTCGAAGTCAAAAGTAATATAAGATCTTGTCGGTTTATAATATTTCTGCAAATTGTGAGCTAATAACCACTGATATATCTTCTGTTTCGTAATATGTGGTGCATATGGTTGCTGGGTCTTTTGCAATTGAACGTCTTGAATTAATCTTCCATTATTTTCTTTACATTTCTCACAATGCTTTAAAAATCTTCTTTGGTTTTTCCTTTCTGGATCATTACGGATAGAATAAACTTCTTCTTTACAATATGGACAAACTTTATAGCCGGTGAGTGCTTCAACGTCTGTTATTCTGTCAGCGTGAAGTTTTCCACATGGACTCTGTGTTAATAAAATATTTACTGTTTCAAATTCTGGATCTATCATTATTGATTCCACTAATGGAAAGTCTACCTTATTTATGTCCACGTCTTCTGGTTGAGGATCACAATAATAGAAATCAATATTAACATTTAACATTCTCGCTAATCTCTCACTTTCTGATGAAATGTCAAACCCTTCATATGCATCTATTGCTTCATTTAAATAGCTTCTACGAGTTTTAGGATTAGCACCATCAGGAATGTTATAGAAGCGTTTAAATAACCTTCTACCTTCTGCTCTAATTTGATTATCATTCATTTTAGCTGTTCCGTTTTTGTTCATTTATGTAAGAATAAAAAATTAAAAAATAAACAAAAATAAAGTTTATTTTTTAAAGCCCATAAAATGAATTAAGAACACATAAATTTTTATCATCTGCGACGTGACGAATACATTTTAATTTACTCAAGAATGCGTACCCTGATACATTAAATCTAATTCCTGTCTTATTTAATTTCACAACTTTGAAAAGGAATGTATGAATAGCTATAAAATGATGAGAAGATGTTTTATGGGTTGCTTCCATTTTTTCTGAAATAAATGAATAAATATAATGCTTATACGTTTTCATATCTTTTATATTCTTAATAACGAATGGTATAGACTTTTCCACTTCATCTTCCTTCGGTGCTGTTCTTTCATATGAAACATTATTAGTATCTTCAACAATGAAACCGCAATCACATAAAATTTTATATGTTCCAATGGTTTCTTTTGATATTTTATCTAATAAATCAAAAACTTTATCAACACCTGTGCATTTATTTAAATAATAATTTGTGTAAATATCATGATCTTCTTTCTTAATCGTATTAGTTGCATATGTCACGTTTTTAAGAGCTTTTTTGAATTTTTCGGAATCTAAAGGTGGTGAAAATAAGATACAAGGGTATTTTTCATTATCAATAAATTGTAACTTATGTTTACGTATAAATTTAGTACCTTCTTCTGAAAGTGTTTCGTCTATTTCACCATCTAATAAATTTTGTGTTGATTCTGAGACATAATTTTTATATCTTTCTTCATGAGATTTCTGAACTTCTGATTCTGAAGCTGGGATATTCATTAAACCCTCTACTTCATTTTCATTATATTTTTCAACTTCTCTTAATTCCTTAATTTTTTCATCTATTTCATCTCTTATTTTTTTCAGTCTTTCAATTTCATTGTATTCATCATCTTTAATCCGTTCTTCATAATATTCAGGGAAAACATCAGGTTCTTTAGGTTTTTCTTCTTCAGATGTGGGATATAAGAAATTTATAACATCATCTTTATTCATTTTTCCATCATAATCTAAATCATTTAATAACTCGGCAAATTTTTGACAATTTCTTAAATAATATTTATTAACTTCATAACCTACCTCCTCTAATATATCCTTTATTTCCTCGTTTGTGAATCCTAATTTTTTAACGTTGTTAGTTTTGACGCTCATTTCATACAAAATAAAAAAATAAAATAATAAACATAACTAAGTTTTAATTTTTCGTAAGAAGTTTATTTTTTATTCATGAAAATAATTATTTCTAATTTCTTTTACTCTCTCGTATATACTAGATTTAAAGAATTCAGAACATTTCCCATAATCTCCTAAATGTTTTCTTATCCCTAACGTGTGCCAGTTATTATATGAAACTGAATAAACTTTATCTTTATCTTTACACCTTTCATCACTTCCAATATATTTATATCTCAGTTTTGATTTAGCATTTTCATATTCATTAGCGTTTAATAATTCACAGTCTTCCTTTTTAAATTGATGTTTAAGATATTCAGGATTTAATACTCTACGTTTATATGCTCCTAACTTAGTTCTAAAGGTTTTTCTACAAAATTTAGGAATTCCATCCTCTTTAATGTCATCAATGATTTCCATTTCATTATTTTCAATTTCTTCTTCTCGTTTATGAGGTCTTTGATTATAACTCCATTGATTCCATGAAATTAAATATTCTTTATCATTATATTTATACCTCATTAGCTTATTTTGGCTTTCATATTCATTTAATAATTCACAATCTTCATTTTTAAATTGAAGTTTAACCCATTCAGGATTTAAACAATGTTTAATTAATCGCGGAATATCTGACATCATCTATATATAGCTTCTTTTATAAAAGATAAAAAAATAAATTATTTTAAAATTAATGTTAATTTTTTAATGATTTATAAATAAATATATTTTAATGCATCGTCTATATATAGATGTAACAAAAAAGGTCACTAAACCCGTCATATCCTACTACTTTTTCATTTGGAGGATCATTTGATCTTTGAATGATAGGTTTAGGAGGAATATAGCTGGAACATATATCTGTATCACTTGATACTTTTTTCTTTTCCAAAATAAAAAGTTCATCCAGTGAAATCGAAGATGGAATTAATTTTGAAAGTTGTCTACTTAAAATCCAACAAGCATCTAGAGCCTCATCATTTATTTGACTTTTCATTTAAATAAATGATATTTCTAGAAGCCACAAATTTGTTCAAGAAATTTGTGTCCCTTTTGAATGAAATAAAATTAAAATTAAGATACCCGGGTCAACATTAATTAAATTATCATTAAATCTTGAATTTAATTTTTGTCACTTTTCCTGAATTAACCGCCACTAATGCTACCATTAACTGTTAATAAATTTTAAATGTTATTTTTAAAAAAATAAAGACATTGAATTTTCAAAATTTCTCCATCCTCTGAATTTATATTTGGCAAATGCATTGTCATCAGGTATGTGTCTCTTATAAAATTGAACTTATAATAGAGGAAATTGTATGTGTGAGAAAGCATGATTGCAATTATACTAATTGTTAAAAAACGCTTATAATTTTAAGTATATTATTGCAAATCTTGAAAATTCAACTAGTTTCTTTGATTATAATATAGTTTATGAGCAGTTCTTATGGAATTAAAATCCCTGTAATCAACAATTGATTATGATTGTTTGACTTGAAATAAATTCATTAAATTTAACATCAGGTAGAAAGTTGAGATTTTAAAAATAAAACTCATGGAATTTGAACTATGTGATTCATCCAAATCCGTACCTAGTTAAACATGAATGATCCAAATTCCTCCTCAGTTAAAATTCAAGAACTGTCGCCCGAATATTGAATTCATCAAGTTTCACAAATTGAGAATTTAATAATTTATCCACTTGATTTTCAAGATTTTAAATGAATTCATTTGAAATTTCTGAATTTCTGTTTTCGTTGACGGAAGTTAGGTTCTAGTTATCAAGATAGGAGAATTTTACTAATATGAAATATATACGGATATCTATTCCAAGCAAAATTATTTTTATTTTTGTATGTTCTTCATAGTGAATCGAAAAGAAAATGATCGAGAACTATCTTATATAATAATACATAAATAGTGAATCGTTAACGCCGAACAACTTATCATATTCGGCTCCCTCATTTTTTCCCCTTAAATTTATTTCAATACGTGACTTAATTTTTCTGATATTTATTAAACCATTAAATCTATAAAAATTACTATACATCAGATGATCATAATTATTTAATAATTACTACTTTTGTGAATAATTTACAGAAACGCGGCCATATCATGTTCCCAATAAGATTCGAAGTCTGCATTAATTATTATTAATTATATGATTGAAAATCAAATCGGTAGTTTTGATTCAAAACTTAAACTATTCAATTCAAAAACATGGCATTATTGAAAATTGTATGATCTACGTAACGATGTCTGGAACAAATTAATCGGCTGAAGTTCATATTCCAATATTTACTAACGTTAATTATTTGTAAAACACACAATCCCGTACTATTCAATTATTTGAATGACGAGGTTTAAACTCGAGGCGCGGCCTTACACAGATCAAGAATTAGCACAAGTTTTACCTTCCTTGCAGATTCAGAACAATGCTAATAACATAGCGAAGTCTATTTCCCAGTTTCTCATTTTAAATTCTGATCATTTAATCAAAGCACTTATAAGTGAAGACCCGCGTTTTCAATCATGTAGATCTACAATTTACACAATGATGATGACGTTACCACAGGAAATCATCAAAATTTACGTAGGCAGCTCGCAGTTTATTGATACTTGCCAAAACTATTTTATACGCATTAAGAGGGATTCCAATCCACATATCATGAAACTTTTCTTCAATGTATTCCTTTCATTTCTTAACTATAATAATTCTGTTTTAATCTCTAATTTTACTCAACCAGAATTATTCATTGACAGATTATTGGATAATATGGACAACATTGATGTAAATATGTTTTTGTCGTCCTTGTTTATAAAACAAGGAATTTACATGAGTACTTTTGTTCTTGATACAAATATTGTTCCGAAATTAATCAATTACATTCCTCAGAAGAAGCAAGCTGCATTATTACTGCTCCAAATTGTTCAAAACCACCAATTTGATTCCTCCATTCTTCAGCCAATTTCAGATCCTGATACAGTTTTCTCCCTATTTGATGAATATAACCCACATTGCTATGACATTATCAGAATATTACTGAAGAACAGCCATCTAACAAAGGAATCATGGGATTTATTATATGAACAGTTTCCTGACCTTTGCATGAGGATTAACGCTGATCAGGACAAAACTGTTTCAATAGCATTCCCATCAATGACCGAGTTGTTCAAGGAAATCCTTAAATCCATAATACTTGAAAACTCCGGAATAAAATACCAAAACAAAGTCAACTTGTCTCCACCAAGGAAACAACCAGTATGCCATTTCGAGATGGATAAATATGTTTCTGCTGCAAATTCCTTGTCATCTTGCAGAAGTTGCCCTATTTTTGATATTGACATTTCAAGTTTGCCGGCAATTGATGAAACTTCCACTTCCAACGGTTCACTACTAATAAGTTCATCAGAGGAACATGAATACGATACAACAATTGTGAAGACTTCAGAGACAATTTTGACAAAAATGCTAACATGCCAGAATAACGAACATTTCCGTAAGACTGTGTTAGATATCTTTGATCTGATCATAGATACAAGATATTTACTTGATTTACTATTGACGATCACGAATTGCATGAATTTAATCAAGAACGCTTTCATTTCACCACAGAATCATAATTGCAAGCAGACATTGACAATACTAAACAAACTCCGTTCCCCAGTTATGGGATCACAAACTCTAAATATCCCATTAAGATCAACTTTCGCTCACCAAAGCTATTCATGTGAAACCATTCCTGAATAATCATATATAAGATGATCATGTTATTTTGTTTTGTTTGTTATTATCTAAACCCTTTTTATTTTATTAAAATTTTCGAATTTTATTTCTTTCATGTAGGAATAGAGCAAAATGAATACTAAATGATTAAACTGCTATTTCTACTGTAGCAAAATGCCTGCTGTTTATGTTGAATTAGAAAATTTAAATAATATTAGATTTAATTCTGATATGACTTTTGTTGTGCATCCTAAGCATTTTTGAGTTGTGTACTGCCCATGAGTAGTATGATTTTCTATTTTGAAATTTGCAAAAGTGCACGTTTAAAAATTCAAATTATGGGAGATGAGTATGATTTTCATGAAATATTGAAGCGACTTGAGAATTTAAGTGATGATGAAGACTTAGGATCAGGCTCTTCAATGGGAATTCCTATTTCGCCAATACAAAATTCAAAAAGTTCCAAAAATTCAAGTAGCAATTCTTTTAATTCATCAGTATATATGGATAAAACAATCTTTACAGAGCTAAATACGAGATATAATTTAAATTTACAGACAAAAGATGATCTTCTGAATGAATTTGAAAGAATAACCCGAGAAAATTCTGCGAAAGAATACAGTGAGAAACAATACCAAACCGAAAAAGATGAACTTGTATCTAAGATAAGGAAATACAAGGACCTTAACTATCAACAATCGCATGAATTAGAAGATAAACTCGATATAATACAGAAATTAAATAGAGAGATTGAACAATATAAAGAAAATGAAAATATTAAGGATATACAAATACAAAAATTAAAAGAAAATCAAAAATCATTACGTAACGAACTTGAATTATCTCAACAACAAATCAAAAATTTAAAGAGCAGCGTTGAAAACAATGTAGAAAACGTATTCAATGCCATGCAATCTAACTTCACATCATCGTCAGAAAAACTCAGTCAACTAACAGAACAAAGAAATAACTTAACGCTTTTAGTATATAAGCAAAAGGCATTAATAGATAGATTAACTTCATTACAAACAAAAAGTCCGAATAAAAGTGTTGAATCTAAACCAAATTCCGATAATTGTCAATTAGATTTTATTTTGAACGTTATTGAAGATAATTCAATCCAATATGGAAGTAGTCATGTTAGAACAAAGATAGAATCGATATCAAACAATAAAGAAATCCCTGTTAAAGACAAAATTAATACAATAATTTCCTATTTAATTACTAAAGAAAATGAAGAGCAAACAGAAAGAATTAAATTCCTCGAGTGCAAATTAGCTAATTTGGTTTCAGTACTAGATCAAGAATCAGCTCTTTTGATGAAGATTGCATCCGATGAGAAGATTTCAGAAATTGTTTTTCCTTCAGAAAAACAAACAATTCCAACAGAATTTCGTGAAAAACTCATCAGAGAAGCAACACTTCTATCAGCATATATTGATAAAACACTACCTATAACCTTCAAAGCTCTTTCTGAAATTCAAAAATTGCAATTCTCAGCTTTCGGAGATGAAAAAGATATAAGTTCTATTGTAGAAACAGCTTATAAACTGCACGCTAGCAGAAAAGATGACGCTCAATCATTATTTTATTTGTTTACTTCACAGTTAGCTGCATCATCAATGCTTCGTAGGTTTGCAACAGATAGAGATGCTCGAGTTACATTTTTGCAGAGAGAAAATTCCAAATTAAAAAGAAGTCTCGATGAATACAATGCGGCAATAAAAGAGAATAAAGAATATAAAGAAAAGGAAAATCAAATGTTAGAATTGCTTAGATCTGTCTTTGAAATACATTCAGAAACAAATGTTTTAACAATTTTAGAAGCTGCAATTAATGCTTTCAGAAGGGCATTTTCCGAAGGAGAAAGAGCTAAAAAATTACGATTGTCTTTAGAAAAAATGAAAACAGAGTTCACGCAGAAAATGTTTGAAGTTCAAGAGAAGTACAAAGAAGAAATAGAAAAAATGGAAGTTGAAAGAGTAAAATACGAAATGGAATCAGCAACATCAATGAAAAATCTCGAACTTGAAAATAAAAAACTATCAGAGAAAAATGAAAAGATGAGAAAAACAGTTGATGAACTCAAATTGAATCTCCAGAATATTATTGAAAAATCTGAAAAAGTTCAAAAGATATGTGAAGATCAAAAGAGAACAATTGATGAACAAACAAAGAATCATGAAAAACAACTGGAAGATCTTGGTTTACAGCTGAAAGATGCAATAGAAAAGCAAAAAGAAGCAACAATCAGTTCTAAAAGATATAAAGATGATAATAATAAATTAAAACAGAAAGTTATTGAATTGGACCAGGCAAATGAAAAGTCTCATGCAATTCTAAGAGAAGCAGCTAGAGCTGCGAGAGATGAAGGAGATTGTATCAGAAGAGAGATGAATAAGCAAATAGAAATTGCAAAATCTGAAGCCAAAGATTACAAAGAAAAACTAGAAAATGCAATTAATGAGAAAAACGCAATTTTCATAGAAATGAAATCTTTATCATTAGAATTACAGAGCGTCAGACAACAAAGAGATGCAGCTGTATCAAGAGCGAAAACTGCAGATGAATTACTTAAAGATAAAATGGAAAATTATGAATTAAAAGAAAAGGTTGTTAATTTTATTAACAGCTATTCACAGCATAGTGAAACAGAGCTTAATGTTTTATCGGATGAAGATATTGTCAAAAGTCTTGATTTTATTGAAGATGAAATAATAAATAATGAAGATCATCAAATTGTGGCCAATTGTATGAAGTTCCTTTCAGTTGAAGATAAATTTGATGTCGAAGATCGCGTTTCTGAAATTGTCGAACAAAATTCTTACATTGAATCACAAATTAAAACACTAAAAGGAGAGATTGATTCAATTAGAGCAATAAAAGAAAAGAACTCTGATCAATGGGAGAAGTGGGGTAGAAAACTACTATTTAACCAAGATTCAGAGAAATTATTATCCGGAGAACAGATTCGTCAATTCTTAGAAGAAGAAATACTATCTTCTCGTATGCCTCTAAGTCAAAAAGAGAATGTCAGTGTGAAAAGACCTCTTATTCCTGTTTATTAAAAATATTATGTTTTGTATTTTTTATTTAACAAATCTAATATATTTTTCTTATCAGTAGCTAAGTCAAATGAATTCTGCCCATCCTTATTTGTAGAGTCTGGATCTATTCCAGCTTCTAACAGCAAAGATATTAACTTTAAATTATCTGTACAAAAAGAAATTGCGATTTGCAGTGCATTGTTGTTATTCTTTTCTTTTGCATTAGGATTGCAACCGAATTCTAGCAGTGTTCTGACGAAATCTGTTTCAGATTCGAAAACTGCCTGAAGTAATACAGTATACTTTTCATCATTTACAGTTTCCATATATTTATTATCAACTGCATATTGTATTGCAGAAAAATCGTCATCATTAAACGCATCTTTGAGAATATCATAAATGTCATCGAAGTCATCAGCATTATATTCAAGTTGGTCTATATATTCTGAGTCTTTAATCTCAACTCTTCGTCTTTGCAATGCAGGAACAACAATTTCTTGTTCTTCTTCCTCTGAATTATTTTCAGATTTAATTTCTTGTTCAGATAAATCAATATCACAATCAATAATAGGTCCATTTGTCTCATCGACGCCAAGTAATTTCGCTAATAGTACTAAACAAGGAGAGTTAATGCAACTTCCTATATATTTTAGTAATAATTTTACTTTTTCTTCATCTCTTTCTGGTCTTAACTTAATCAATCTAGTGTATCTATAAAAGAAATACGGTGGAATCTTATACGAATGTGTAAAAATCTTTATGGCTTGATCCAAGGTAAATTCATAGTTTTCGAAAATAAAACTTAGCTGTGTTTCATCAAAAATAGATAACAACTTATAACTGTCGATGTAGGAGTCCATATTATCTAGTACTTTGTTATAATCAATCTCAAGTTCCTCGTCCAAATCCATTAAAATTTTTAAAAATTCAAAGTAAGACGGGATTAATGTCACGTTTTTAGTTCAAAAAAATTCAAAGAAAACTTTTTTAATTTTGAAAGAAAAATTGCTGGATTATAATTTTTTATACAGACCAAGTTACATCGAAATTCAAAATTTCGAAATGAAAAAAAAATGTCACGTTTCTCAATTATATATAAAACATAAAAAATAACCTTTAGCAACATCTTTTCTACTTACAACAATTGTGTTTTTTCTTTCCTTCAGTTAAAATAACCGTACTATAATGGTTCTCTGGCAATAATTCATCATCCTGTGGATCAACAGGAATTGGTTCTTTTCTGTATATACTTTTTAGACGAGGACGTGTAGCCATAGGATTATTATGCATCTCTATGAGTAAATTCTTTAAATCGTTTATATTTTCACCTGTCATAGCAGAAACTTCAACAAATCGTGTACCATGTAGAAAACCTTTCTGTGATAATTCTTCCTTCGTAACAGTTCGCTCGCTCTCACGATCTAATTTATTGGCAACTATAATACACTTGTATTTTTCAGTTCCTGCGTTACTATTTATATCATTTATCCATTGGTCAATCTTTTCGAATGTTTCGCTATTTGTAACATCAAAGACTATGAGTGCAATCTGTACGGTTCTAAAATAAACTTTAATAAGTGATCGATATGCTTCTTGTCCAGCAGTATCCCATATATTGAAGACAATTTTCTCGCCATTTTGAGGATTTTTCAGTGTTAATATTGTAAATGCAGCTGCCATTGTTGGAGAAATGGGTTCATTCACATTCTGACCGGTTATAGCTTTCAGAAGTGTTGTCTTTCCAACAGTAGACTCACCACAAAGTATGACTTTGACTCCTTGAGCTGAAGTCATAATAAATTTCAAAAATTTTTATTTAAAATATAAACTTCTTAATTATTCATCATTATATAAATATATCATAGATCGAATATTAGATTAAAAATATCTTTTACATAAAAAAAGTTCCTATATTAATTGAATCGATAATAATCGTCGATTTACATAATTGAATGTATCAATTTCTATCAATTGTAATATTTTTATAATTTGATTTTCTTGCTCAACAATTAATAAAACTGGCTATTGTGTACAAAATAACGATCAAAAATATGAACTTCCTATAGTTGTGAATAATTCTTCCAACAACAATAGGAATAATGATAATTCTGGACGAATAGATTAACATCCATAAATAATACTTCAATAATATGATTGAATTGTTCAAATATTCTAACAATTTGAAATTAGCAATATGATCAAAATGCGATATTACAAGTTATTATGATTGAAACCAATCGTATATAAAACGTATTGTCTAAAAATAAAGAAATTAGTGTTCTTTAATGATATTTTTTTATAAACAATCAACAAATAAACGAAAACGTTCACGTATCGGGCTAAGGATTCGCCTTCATACTTTTCCATAAGAAGGGCGTTATATGCTTTATAATTACATGTTAATGAGAAAACAATACGGTAGATGCGATTATTTTTGATATGAACTTTTTTTTATGAATTTTTTTTTCTTCTTCGTCAATTTTTGTTTAGATGAAAAAGCTTGAATTAACTCTAAATGAAAACGGTGGCACCGGACAAGGTATCATTCGTTTTGATGGCGGAGAGACAGAATTGCTTGTCCGCATACCTGTTGGCACTAATTTTCACAATGCTGATGTCAGCATCATCACGAATATGCCTGAGGAGAGTAATTTTAAGCCAATCAAGGAGTTTAGGATCATGGAAGACTATGTGTTCTCTTCAATCCTCAAATATCCAGGTAAATGGTACTTACAATTGAAATTAAATTCAAATGAAGGTCCAAAAGTCCATTATATCATCGATCCGATTATCACCATTAATGGCAAAAAGCTAACTCCAAGTGCATTAAACATTCAAACGAACTATGCTCGTTGCATTGGAAAACTTGAGGACTGGGTGAAGAATCTTAAGGTTATAGCAGATGAAGGCTATAATATTGTTCATCTCCCACCATTTGCCAATTGTCAAAATAGTTCTCTTTACTCTATTTCCGACTTTTTATCAATATCCGACGAAATTACATCAGCACCACCTGAAAAACGCTGGCAAGTTCTCGGCGATACCCTTAAGGATGTCGAGAAGAAGCTAAATCTCGGTTTCATGGTCGACGTTGTTTTGAATCATTTAAGAGTTCAAAGTACGATCATTGATGCTCATCCGGAGTGGGCGTATACAGAAGAGACAGCTCCATGGTTGTCCACAGCCATGTTAGTTGACGATATCGTTTACAAAGCCTCTCAATTAATTGACCAAACAAGATTAAATGATTTTGAAGGCACAAAGAATTATCTCTCCGATGTATTATTTAAGAGCGAGCTGAGCAAGCTTTACCTTATCGACGTTGACCATTATATTTCAACATTAAGCAAATATCGCACTATAGACCTTTCTAAGACAGATTTGATTCTTAGATTACGTGCAAAGAACTATACTGAGCAACAGAAGGTTAATTACATACTTTCCAAAGGAATTAATGGAAATAAAATTGATTATAACATTGCTGCAGCTCTTTACTGGGGAACAGGCGAAAAACTCAGTAAAACATCATTGGAAGAATTAGAAAAGGCTCTTAAATTCATTAATGAGTCATTAATCGAGAAATTCAAGAAATTATGCGATACAATTGCAACAAATGATGCCAACTGGCTCAAGAACAACAAACAAGCACGTAGATTATTCAGTATACACAACATTAATGGAAAAACCCTTCATTACGCTTGCAATGGATATATTCTTCGTCCTCACACCAAAATTAACCTTGCTGGACCAAACTCCGACGTTTACCTTACAAGAGAGTTGAACTCTTGGCAGTCAACTGTCAAACTACGCTACGGAACTCAGAGATCTGACAATCCAGAACTCTGGGACTATACAACAGAGTACGCCACACGTGTTGCAAAAATCGCTCATGCCATAAGGATCGATAATGCCCATGCAACTCCTGTCGAAGTCGTTGAACATATCATAAAATCCATCAGAAAGGTCAATCCCAACATTTACATCATGCCAGAACTGTTCAGTACCGGTGAAGATGAGGATATCGAGATAATCCAGCGATTAGGAATCAACGGATTCATGAGAGAAGGTTGTCATAACCAATCTGCCGAACAAATGGGCAGTTTGATCACAAGATCAGGTGGTGGAAGAGTCGGAGATGTTTCGCAATTAACAGTTAACAACATTCATCCAACAGATAAAATACCAGCGGTTATATTCGATCTTACGCATGATAACAACATCAATGATGTAAAGGATAGGTTGTTATTGATGGCTCCGATCGCAATGAGCGCTTCTCCAATTGCTTCAACGCGTGGATTTGATAATTTATTAGATTTCAATCCAAGTTGCGTCACAGAGCATCGTTTGTATCCTACAGAAACACCTGCTCTATCCAAAGTACGCAAAGAATTGAACGAACTCCATACATCTTTGGCATCTTCAGCAAATGACTTGTTCTACCGAACGTTCGGGGACATTTTGACCATTTTAAGAGCCGACAAGACAGGAAAAGGCGTCTGGATGATTGTCAGGTTCAATACTCAGCTTGAAACTCCAGATCATATTCCATTACCGACAACCGAAATGAAGAAACGCTTTGAATATCGCTTAGAAAACATTGTTCTCAGCAAAGAAATGAAAAATGGAAATTGTAAATTAATTGAGAACGAAAATACGGTTTTCATTGAAAATAATTTGTTGAGAGTCGATAGAATGGTCGGTGGAACAGTTGCTTTATTCGATGTTGGAATTTCAAATGTAACCTCACAAATAATTGAGAGAGTTTCCTCAAAAACATTTTCAACCGAAGTTTCAACAAGATTACAGTATTTATCACTTACAGACCTTAATTACTTACTTTACAGGAGTGAGTCTGAGGAGTATGATACTGTTGGCGCTGGCGCCTACCACTTCGACGACTACGGAACCACGTTTTACTGTGGAATTGACGGAGTTGTCAGAGCTATTGAGAGATGCTCAACAACGATCAAAGGAATGGATCATCCTTTGTTCAAGAATATCGTCCAGGGTGACTGGCTCATGGAATATACCACAAAAAGACTGAGAGTTGACAATTTAAGTAAATTTTCTTTATTCTTACAGACGATTTTCAACAAACTCAAGAATATTCCTCGCTACTTGCTGCCTCTCTACCTCTACATGACACTCAAAACCATCAATGGCGTTGCAAAAGAGGTTATTTACTCTAAAATGGCAACATGGATTGTAGATGGCGATGATTTCATCAAGAACCTCGCATGTGCAACTGTTGCCTTCCACGGAGTATCGAAATCAGCACCTTTAGTCGATAAAGAGATCAATGATAAATATAATATCATCCAAAACGGCTGGAATGCATCTCTCGCTGCCGGGTTACCGCACTTCTCTACAGATTTCATGAGAAACTGGGGCAGAGATACGTTCATTGCGTTCAGAGGATTATTCCTTGTCACAGGAAGGTACGAGGATGCCAAGAACTACTTAGTTGCATACGCGTCAGTATTACGACATGGTTTAATTCCGAATTTACTCGATAGCTGCAGGAATCCGAGGTATAATGCAAGAGATGCCTGTTGGTTCTTCTTACAATCGGTTCAGGACTACTACGACATGGCCCCTGATGGTCCAGAAGTCCTCAACTTGTCAGTAAAGATGATATTCCCAAGCGATCTCCACAGAGTCGACAGAGTTCGCAAAGAAAAGATGATAGACGTCATTATCGAGATATTACAGAGACACGCGAACGGTATCCACTTCAGAGAATGGAACGCTGGCTCTCAAATCGATTCTGACATGTCAGAAAACGGTTTTAACGTTGATGTTGTGACTGACTTTTCTACCGGATTCGTAATTGGCGGCAATGCGCAGAACTGCGGAACATGGATGGACAAGAACGGGTCCAGCGAGCTTGCCGGCAATAAAGGAATCCCTGGTTCGCCAAGAGATGGTGCTGATGTTGAAATTATTGGATTATTAGCTTCAGTACTTAAGTGGCTGGCCAAACTGTATACGGAAAAGGTCATCAAAGTAGAAGGTGTCAACGTTAGCGGTAAAACAATTACATGGAAATACTGGCATTCTCTTATTATCGCAAATTTCGAACAGTACTTTTACATTCCAAGCAATCCAAAGCACGACAGCGTATACGCAATCGATAGCGATTTAGTCATTGTACGTGGAATCTACAAAGATACTGTTGGAAGCTCGAATCCAGGCCATGATTACAGATTCCGTCCGAATTTCTTAATTGCTATGACTGTTGCTCCTGAGATCTTCGATCAGGTTCACGCAGTCCGTGCAATTGAGATGGCGGAGAAACATCTCTGCGGAAAGATCGGAATGAGAACTCTTTACAAAGGCGACAGCTATTACAGACCACGCTACGAGAATTCCAACGACACAAACGACTTCTTTACGTCCAAAGGCTACTGTTACCACAACGGACCAGAATGGGTCTGGTTAACAGGCTATTTCTTCAGGGCATCGCTCAGATTCCGCAGAGGATTCACAGACAGGATGAAGAGAATGCTCGCCGAGATGAAGGGATGGCTAAACAGAAGCATAACAGGCGGATTACCTGAATTGACGCAGGCAGATGGAGAAGTTTGCACAGAAGGATGTCCAATGCAGGCGTGGAGTGTTGGCTGCACTCTTGAGATGCTGTTTGATTACTCTTTCTTCAAAGAAGAAGATACTTTCAACTGGGGTGAATATATCGACGATTCATCTGATGTTGAAGAATCTCAAAACTAAAATATATATTATCTATTTTATTTTCACATGTTTTTTCATAAAATAAAAATTAATTTTTTGATTAATTAACGAAAAATCTCTTTTTGGAACAGACCAATTAAAAACATTATATCAAAAACCCTCAAATCCTAGCTTTCATTCATTTCCGTAAATTTATTATTATAAAATCATTCTATTACACTTAAAATTTTGTATTCTGATCATTCTCATCATTTTACAAATGTCCATATATTCAAGATTAGTAGGTCTTATGCTTTGATTTATTTGATTTGATGATTGATTTTTTTAATTTTTTTTTTTCTGAGATGTCATAAAAAAAATTAGAAACATGACTAATAAAGGTGAAAAGACTGAATTCGAAAAGATGGTTTCAGGAGAAGAGTATTGCGCTTGGGATCCTGATATCTGCAGGAGAAGAAATAAAGCTCATTCTCTTTGCAATAAAATTAATAAATGCGATGTAGAAGATGAAGCAGAAAAAGTCAAGCTTGTAGCTGAGCTTTTTGAAAATGATGATCCAACATTGTATGTCGAACAGCCATTTCATTGCGATTACGGAACAAACATCAAGGTTGGTAAAAATGTTTATTTTAATTTCAATGCAACCATTCTGGATGGAGGCTATGTTACAATAGGAAGCGATACAAAGTTTGGTCCTAATTGTAGCTTGTACACAGCTTGCCATCCAACAGAACCAAACGCTAGAAGAGCCAAAGTTGAATTTACAAAGCCAATAACAATCGGAGAAAACTGTTGGTTTGGTGGAAATTGCACTGTTATACCAGGTGTTACAATTGGAAATAATGTTGTCATTGGAGCAGGATCTGTTGTTGTTTATGACTTACCAGATAATGTTGTAGCTGTTGGGAACCCATGTCATGTTGTAAAAGAAGTTCCAAAAGCAAATTAAGAAATAATTTTACAATAATAAGATTTCATTTTGTATTTGTGTATATGGCAATTAAACAATATTATTTTATTATAAGTTACAACAAATAAATATGTAATTAATTAAAATAAAAGTAAATTATCGACTTTTGGCTGAGCTGCAGGGGCTGAAAGTCCTAATAGATCGACAGGATCATTTGATACAACTGCAACTGGCTTCTTAAGCTTATGTAATTCGATAAAGAATTCTTCATCCGTAATATCGTCTCCAGCAGTTCTTAAAGGCTTCTTTTCTTGTACTTCAGGGACTACCTCGACTCCCTGTGGTTGAGGAGCTATCTTCTGTACGTTTTTGAGGGCTTTTATTACGCGACTAATATCAAAACTTTTTTCTTTCTTCATTGCGTCGTGGAATTCGACTGTAACGCTTGCGAAATTGTAAATAGCCGAACAGTAAGATTTCATTTGGAAATCTTTAAAAGTTGGAAGTAATTTTTCGGTTCTGAGCTCAATTTCTCTAATATTTGGCAGTATTTCTTTAATAACAGGAGTAGAAACACCAGTTTTGTCTAAATAAGCGGAGATCAAAAATTGAGAGAAAATTGTAATCATTTCCGCACAAGTGTCAAATTGTTCTATGAACTTAGCTCTCATATCGGATGTTAGACCTTCAATGAAACGATAGGAGCCATTAGTCTTTTGCCACTGAACAAACTTATCATCTAAGCAATCGTTTGTTGCGCAGGCTTTTACCCACTCAGATACGTTTTCATGGACGAAATTCTGGAGTTTGGGGTCATCACTGACTGAAGAGTCGGAAAGGGTCTGATATAAGAAATCACATTGCAATTTTGAGAGCTGAGGCTTCTTTCCGTTCTTAAATAATGCATCAAGAAGCATTAATGTGTTGTATTTAGCTGAATTTGGGCCCTTCTGGATGTATCTGGCCATGGATTCAAGTAATAAATTCATCGCAGAAGCATTACCTTCTAATTTTGATATGATATTTAATATCGCTGACCAATCTGGACTGCCTTGTTGTCCTGAAATAGCTTTCTTTATTAATTGTTCTGGAATAGGGTGAAAATCCATTTGTCACCTTTTTGATGATCTATCGTTATTGTCACATTTGGGATACTCATTTTGTCACTTTTGCGAGTTATCTTTTTGACACTCGTACTTGGCAGTTTTGAAGATTTTCATTGGGATCTGAATTTAATTTTTATGACAAAACGATGAAAAGTATATCATTATAACAAGCATTTCGTTGTTATAGCGTTGGTTCAACGATAACGATAAAATTCAAAGAGGGAAATCAATGTCTGTAATTGGATCAACATTTTTGGATGATTCCTTTGGTGTCTGGCTTCTAGATCATCAAGAGTACATGAGTTTTATACAAATGGACTGGCCCGATGACATGTCTGATGATAAACCAAGAAAAAACGCTATTGTTAAATTTTTAGCAGCGTATAGACAATTTATGAAGATAACGTATCAAGACACGCAACCACAGATCCCAGAATTCCCTCAAATTGAGTTATATTTGACAAAAGAACAAGTTACTCTCTCTCGTATTCATTTCTTTTTGCAATGGAAGATATACCGTGCTAAATGCAAAAGCAGGGCAAAGACACTCGAATTCGCTAATATATTTGTCGACGAACTGAAAAAAGCTTACAATTCAACTTCATCACAGATTATTAACGTAAATACCCAAGAATTCTTTAATAAAATGATGACAGATTCCGCAAAGGCTCAGATTTACTCAATAAAAGACTACTCTATCGTCAACTCAATTAATTTATCTATCGTTTTCGAAACAAATCTCGAGAAACAACGTCAGTGCTTCATTGATTTGATTGCACAGGCCAAAAAGGAGTTTGGCTCTACCATTTATATGAATCACGAAATACCAATGCAAGAGAAATTTAATTCTTTTATTTTTAATCCGGCTTTCGTTGAAGCCAGGCTAGTATTGAATCTGTTTAGCAAGTCTAACTTCAAATCACCTCAATTATTTACAATGCAAGTTGTAAATTCGATGAATGATATTATTACTCGATTTGAGCCTACAGAACCCAATGAAGTTGCGATATTCTCTATCCTATTCTTCAGGGCGATCTTTAATTTCGCGATGTCTTTCTTCCCTGACTTCTTTTTCCCTAAAATCGAATTAAAAGTTCACAAATACAAAAAGCATCTTACAGTTGAAGAGCTTCTTGCATGCCAAGACGTTGTTCAGCGTGATCGCCCTATTGACGAAGTAATTAACACAGATCCGGAATTATCTCAAGCCGTTAAGGCCATTTTCGATATAATTTTCATGAATTCGCCATTGGATATACTTTCCTGTGTCCACCAGACCTTGTCTTACATCAGAAATTACGCAGAAAGAGTTTCAAAAGAATTCGGCTTCGATGCTCAGTCATTTGACGCTGTTTTCGGTGTCTTTCTTTTAGTTATTGTCCATTCCGAAATTCCCAACTACGAAGAAATTTTTTGGTTTGTTTCGAATTTTGCGCCGATTGACGGACTTGCATCGCCTTTGGAATACGCCAAGGCAACTGTCACGGCCATGGAGATGCAGATATCGAAGCTAATTAACAATGTCATTTCGAGATTGCAATGAAAAATTTAATTTTTCATTTTATGTTGATTGTTTTTATATTTATTATGTTTGATTGATTTAGGTTTACCATTGTATTAAAAGTTTTTATGTTATCTAACCATTTATTTGTTTTATTTTCAATTTCATTTTTATTTTATCATTGAAAGAATGTCAAACAATGATGATGGGTATCTCAATCCCTAAAAATGTTTATTCTTGCCTATAAGTTACTAATAATATGCCAAAATGATTTCATTTGAATCAACCTTTTGCAAATTGGTTTTGTCCATATATACACTAAACATATATGTATTATATGAATATGTTTCCAACGAATGTCATTTGAGCAAATGCACTATATCACGAAAATTAATCATAAAATTGCTCAACATATGATTTTATCGAATAAATTCAAAGTAAAATACATTAATTATCAAAAATTAATAACATTGGCTATATCAAAATTTTTCGATTCCTTCCAAATTTTTTTCGAAATCGAAAAAATGATTTTAAAAACATAATTTTTTTTATCTATATTCAAATATTCAAATTGACCATAAATCCAAATTATATGTTGTCTATGTAGGATACATAAAATCAATTCGATTCCTTTGAAAACTTTTCCTTATTGTTCAAATTCTCTAATTCTGAGAACATCTGAAAATTTCAACTAATGAAATTCTGCTGAAATTTCTTTATGCATTTCAATTCATTAGCAAATATTGAACAATAATTCTTTCTCAATAACAAATTTTTCTGTTTGTTGTAACAATTTTTCTATCGTTATTAAAATTTTCAACTATGAGCGACGCCCGGCACCCAATAGGGCTAATTGTTGGAAATTTCTACAGACTTGAGAAACATATAGGTGCCGGAAGTTTTGGAGATATCTACCAGGGCGAAGATACTCGAACTGGCGATAAAGTCGCCGTCAAATTAGAAGCTGCAGACTCGAGATCACCACAACTAGAACTAGAGTACAAAATATATTCGATATTTTCAGAAGGCATTAATGAACCTAAAGTTTTTTATTACGGTAAAGAAGAGAAATATAACGTACTTGCTATGGAACTTCTTGGACTAAGTCTGGAAGATCTATTTCAGAAAGGGCCTAAGCGATCTAGTGTTAAAACTGTGCTAATGATTGCTGATCAAACTTTATCAGCTTTACAATATGTGCATTCAAAAGGCATATTACACCGTGATGTTAAACCAGACAATTTCATTATGGGTGTAGATAAGCATTCTAATCAAGTTTACGTAATTGACTTCGGATTATCTAAACAATACATTAATCCAAAGACGAGAAAGCATATTCCTTTCAGCGACCATAAATCACTGACAGGCACAGCTCGCTACGCATCTATAAATACAATGAAAGGCTTCGAGCAGTCAAGGCGCGATGATCTCGAATCTCTCGGCTATGTATGGCTCTATTTACTAAGAGGATCATTGCCATGGCAAGGGCTTCCTGCTAAAACATCCAAGCAGAAATACCAAGTAATTTTGGACGTAAAAATGCAAACATCTCCTGAAGAGCTATGCTATGGTTTTCCAAATGAATTCGTAGAGTACTTCCAGAAAATACGCGAATTGGAGTTCGAAGCTGAACCAGATTACGCTTCTTACAGAAAATTATTCCGCGACTGTTTTAACAACCTCGGATATACTTACGACTACGTCTATGATTGGACAAAGGAAACAGCGCCTCCAATCAAAGTTCCTATTCGTCCTCCCATCGAAATTCCTCGACAAGCGTATACACAGCCCGCAACACCAAAACACTCGCCTAGACAGCCTGAGCAACTTCCTCCTCCGATTATTACACCGATAGTTGAAGATAGCCCACTTCCTACGCTGAATTTCAGAAATGAAGCTCATAATGAAACAGCGCTTAGAGATTCTACGAAAACAACTAATGCACTTCGCTGGAAAACAGATAGATTATACCAACCAACGCCTGTTAATGCTCCAATTCATATCAAAATTACAAAATTCCCTGTTTTTCAGTCAAGAACAAGATTACCATCGCCAAAGAAGAATAGTTCGCCAGCAAGAAAAAGAGTTAGTTATAGACTTATGGAGCCAAAGTTTGAAACTGTTATTAATTGAAAATTATTATTTTTTTTTATTATTGTAAGAATAAATATTTTTGTTGTTTTAAGGAAATTTCATAAAAGCTTTCTTTCATCATTTTTTTTAAAATGAAATCTTCTATTTACTCGAGCTTTCAATAAAACTGGAGTTCCAAGTGATATATGGGAAGAGTACTTCGGGAAACCAGCAATTAACTATAAAAACATCACAGATAATTCAAAACCAACTATTTCAGGCGATTTTTTCTTATTATCTTCAAATTTCGAAGACTTTTCGGACAATGTCATTAATTGCATTATCAAATCGATTAAATTACTACATTCGATATGCACATATACTAATATTACACGAAATAAAGGATATGGTGGCTGCATCTACTTCTATGGTGACAGTTCCATTGCACAAGACCGATTTTGCTCTATTAAATGCTACACACCAAGCAATGGAAAGCATTCATACACCGACGTTAAAACAGAAACAAACAAAAATTTAGTTAATTTAAGTTCTCTTTTTCAATGCGGCCATGATGACACTGGAGATGCCAGTATATATCATGACCATGGAGAAAAATCTCTTATTTCTACAAACAACACTAATACGAGATGTGGACGCTGGGCTGGTTATCGCTTT
This sequence comes from Trichomonas vaginalis G3, assembly GCF_026262505.1. Taxonomy (NCBI): domain Eukaryota; phylum Parabasalia; order Trichomonadida; family Trichomonadidae; genus Trichomonas; species Trichomonas vaginalis. Next base: position 17,326,811 of record NC_067207.1, read on the forward strand.
GAATATAATCCAGTTAATATTAACTTTTGTTGTTTCATTTCTAATGATAACCATTTAAATAACCCAATTTGCATGAGTCATTGGGAAACACCTGATTCTTTTGTTAAAAAATCAATCTTCAAAAACAACACAGCTCAAATTAAGAATACACATAGTGGACTTATAACATTAACTGAATCAAATGTTACTGTTTCAGAATGCATTTTCATAGAAAACAAATCACCAAATACTTTCAGTGCTGATACAAATGCTATTCTCACAGTAATAAACTGTACAGGAGATCCTTTTACTGCAAGTAGTAGTAATGCAGGTACAGTTCACACAGATAAGATGACAACTGATCCTTTTAATCTTACACTTTCGCTTCTTTCATTAGGGAAATGTGAAGCAGAACATCCATTTTCATTTGAAAACATTTTAAATAGATCCACAAAGAATAACAGCCTTGTACTTGAAGAACTTATTTCTTTTAATTTTTCTCTTGAAAGCTTACTAAATTTGACTAAATCATAAATCTATCTTATATCTATCAAATTGATGCGATATTTTTAATGTACCTGATTCTATTCATGCATGAATTATATTTTCATGAAAAATCGAGATGCTGCAACTTTGCGGGGCTCGATTTTGGTTCTATTTGCTTCCAATCAGTGAATATGAGCCATGATAATCTTTTAATTTCATATTTATAAGATTATCTTTTAATCCAATTACCACAAGATTAAGGGATAGAGTGACAGGAAGCCCCAGCAATATCAAAGGATCTAAAGGAGATAGCGACATCTGATTACATATTCATAAACCTTTGGAATATTAGGTAGCTTATACTTGTGTAACTTTGATTAAAAGATTTTAATGAGATCAAAGGGATCAATTTAGTCTCTTCAGTGGAAAAAAATTGATTTTGAATATCATTAATGTATCTCAATTTGTTGTTGGGATATACAAATAGACTAATAAATGATAATATAACTAATTCTCAGCTATTCATATATTCTATAACATCCAAGTTTAGTAGTATATGAGTGCGGGTTGTGTGACTTTTTTTGTTGCATCTATATATAGACGATGCATTAAAATATATTTATTTATAAATCATTAAAAAAATTAACATTAATTTTAAAATAATTTATTTTTTTATCTTTTATAAAAGAAGCTATATATAGATGATGTCAGATATTCCGCGATTAATTAAACATTGTTTAAATCCTGAATGGGTTAAACTTCAATTTAAAAATGAAGATTGTGAATTATTAAATGAATATGAAAGCCAAAATAAGCTAATGAGGTATAAATATAATGATAAAGAATATTTAATTTCATGGAATCAATGGAGTCATAATCAAAGACCTCATAAACGAGAAGAAGAAATTGAAAATAATGAAATGGAAATCATTGATGACATTAAAGAGGATGGAATTCCTAAATTTTGTAGAAAAACCTTTAGAACTAAGTTAGGAGCATATAAACGTAGAGTATTAAATCCTGAATATCTTAAACATCAATTTAAAAAGGAAGACTGTGAATTATTAAACGTTAATGAATATGAAAATGCTAAATCAAAACTGAGATATAAATATATTGGAAGTGATGAAAGGTGTAAAGATAAAGATAAAGTTTATTCAGTTTCATATAATAACTGGCACACGTTGGGGATAAGAAAACATTTAGGAGATTATGGTAAAAGTTCTGAATTCTTCAAATCTAGTATGTATGAGAGAGTAAAAGAAATCAGATATAATTATCATTCATGAATGAAAAATAAACTTTAAAAATTCATGTCTTACATTTTTTGAATAATTTATTTTTTTAATTCGTATGAAAATGAGTGGATCAAGATTCGTAACCGTCAATCAATTAATGGATGTTCTTTCACCAATTCTTGAAAATGTTAAACAAGTAGATGTTTATTTCGATGATTATGTAGAAAGTATATATTATAAAGGTAAGTTTAATATTAAACCTATTGCTTTTGCATTTGATAATAAATTAATTGAAAATGCAAAAATTTGGGAATTAATTCCAGATATTGAATTTATAACAAATATTAATGATAAATGGTTTAAACGAATTCCAACCACAAAAGTTCTTTGTAAATTAATGATCAAAACAAAAAAAAAAAAAAAAAAAAGGTAGTGGGGCTTCCAGGCACTTCGTGCCCTCTAGCCCTGAAGATGTTTAGTATAAATGAAGTTTTTATTCGGAGGGCTTCCAGGAGCTTTTCACAAATTATATATGTTTTCATGTTTTGTCACTTTTCTGTCACTTTTCGGGTAAAAACATTTTTATTATTATATATAAATGAATTTTACAAAACCACCGTTACCGTTCTTTGGAAATAAGAGTAGATGTAAAGATATTATATTGAGAGAACTTAAGAAACTACCGAATGGTCTAACATTTGTAGATTTGTTCGGTGGAAGTTTCTATATATCCCATTTATGTCATACAATATTCCCAGACTCAAAGATTATATGCAATGACTTCGACAACTATATGGACCGTCTCAAACATATACCAGACACAAACAATATATTGAAAGAGTTAAAAGAAAAGATACCTATAGGTAAGATGGAACGTATACCATTAGATAACAAAAATATTGTGAGAGAGGTTTTGAAAAAAGCAGAATATATAGACTGGGATAGTATATCTGCTAGACTATTATATAGTGGTGCTATAAGAGTTCATGACATTGAAACACTTATGTCAAAAGTTTTATATCTTAACTATACAAATGTTTTCAAAGAGGACATAGAAAAATATATTGAGGGTATAGAGTTTGTGAGATGTCATTGGACAGATTTGTATGAAAAATATAAAGACAAGGAAAATGTTTTCTTTATAGTGGACCCGCCGTTCTATAACACATGGGATTTTCAATACCAAGTAGACTGGACTTTGAGAGACTCTTTAGAAACTTTAGACGTTTTACATAACCATCCATGCTTTTACTTTACATCCGATAAAAGTGGTTTGGAAAGTGTCATGAGATGGTTAGAGGACATACATGACTATGAGTTTAGATACGATAAGATAGAATATGAGAGAGGTCCTATAAACTGGAGAAAGTGTCATAACAAAGAAATTTTATTGGTAAGTAAATGTGGTTTGAAATAGGACTACTTGTTTTAGGTTTTTTCCATTGTGTCATTTACTTATTTGACGTGGCAGAAAGATATAGAGAATATGAAGATGAACCAATGCCTGCAAATGTCCAGTATATGTACTCGTAAGAGATATTTTTATCTAATATTAAATGGACGCACAGAACTTAGCGAATGCACAGCAACCTGGACAACCAAACCCAGAGAATATTCCAAATGAAGTTAGAATACAAACTGCAATGGCAAACTATGGTCAAGTGCCAACAGATGTACAAATGCAAACTGCCATGTCAAATGACGCTGCGTTAGGTTTGCCACCATGGTATGCAAATATGAGATGGAAAGAGTTTTATACAAACCCTGAAGTGGGATATAAACAACTCTATGCAGATGACGCGAACACAGGAGTTGACCCAGAGTATGTTTTCTACCAGAGGAGAAATAGAATGTATGAGCTCCAGTTAAAGAATGCAATGGAACTCAACAGGAAACGTAAGAGACTAGGCGGACATTAGATTTTTACATATAGTAAAATGGGTTTCTTTGGAAGAATAGGAAACTTCTTTCGAAATGTTGGAAGAGGTATATGGAATGGAATAAAATCTGTCGGAAGAGGAATTTGGAACGGAGTCAAAAATATTGGTAAAAGAGTAGGTCAGTTTGTTGGTATTATACCTAAAGACCCTGAACCAGAAGAACAAGCTCCTGTTATACAACAGCCTGAACCTGCACCACAGTCTAGTTGGCAACCAAATCCAACACCTCAACCGTATTAAAATCATATTTTTACCGTTCGATAGTAGTTGTATATGAAACTAAGTTCTAAGTAAAACGCATGGTATAATGGAACTATTCTCTTTCTTCCATCTGTTGTAAACCATACTTGAAAGTCTGAAATACTTCCACTCGGTGGTTCATATAGCTTTGTAGGTTTTTCGTAAAAGTCATTTGCCAAGCATAAAAAAGAGTTTTGTGCACCAGAAAATGAAGCATGAACTATAATAGCATCTGAGTCGAAAACATTTTCATATGTTCCATTAGGGTTTTCGACTTCATAAAAGTTCGGGTGTACTGGATATGCTGCAGGCTGATTTAACATCCTCAGAAATCTATGCCATGCCAAGTTGTTATATTTTGTAGAAATATAAACGTTTTCTCCAAGGTCTTCTATTCTATTGATTTTAACAGTTGCATTTTTCCTGTCATATATAATATCGAGATGGTACTCTCCTTCGTCAATGTTGTACTGTTTTGCATATTCGAGGTAGATATCGTTTATTTTTTCTTGAAAAGCTTGAAGAGTTGTTTCTAAGTTTACAAGCAAATTCACTTGTAAAAGTTTTCCCTGTTCAAATTTCTCATACGTATGTTTTTCTTTGTTATAGTATCGAATTTCAAAAGCGACCGTAAATGGGAAACCATGTATGGCTTCTGAAATGAACTTCATTCTACGAAAGCCAATAGCTTTTGTGACGGATGGGTCTCTTAGCCATCTCAATGGGTAGTCAAAACGATAGCCTTCATGCTTTACGGTCTCTGTCTCAAACTTTTGACCGACATTCGTAAAAAGTTCATCTAATGGTTTAGTTGTAGCAACTCTTGAATTTTCTTTTTCTATTGAAAGCATATTTTATCTAGAATAAAAATGTCGAAAGAAACAGCGTCTATGAGAGAAATACAACACAACCGACAACTCATTTTGCAAGCTCTAAATAAGAACACAACAAACTTTTCAAACTATTCTAAGATATCTGAGTCATTGAAAGAAGGAAACTTAAAACTGACATTAAACCTTTAACAGACGAGTTTCTGTTTCAAGACAGTAAGAACCATACTGTCTGTGTAAATCCAACAAAAGGAACTTTAAACGAGAAACCTATAGATGAACTTCTTTTGAAAGCAGATGTTGACAACAAAGCTGACAAAGAGTATGTCATTGAAAAAGTTCAAGAAGAACATGACAGAGCAGATGCAACATATGCAACGAAAGAACATACTCATCCTGAACTAGCGGACAAAACATATGTTGACAATAAAATGTCAAGTGAAGTGACAAGAGCTGAAAACGAATATTCTAAAAAGACTCATACACATACCATTGCAAATATTACAAACTTACAAGAAACCTTAAACAGGAAAAGTGACGTTGGACATACACATACCATTGCAAATATTACAAACTTACAAGAAACCTTAAACAGTAAAAGTGCCGTTGGACATACACATACCATTGCAAATATTACAAACTTACAAGAAACCTTAAACAGTAAAAGTGCCGTTGGACATACACATACCATTGCAAATATTACAAACTTACAAGAAACCTTAAACAGGAAAAGTGACGTTGGACATACACATACATCTTCTGAAATAACAGACTTAAACGTTAGCCTTGAAAAGAAGGCAGATAAGAACCATACACACGATTTCTTCGCAACTGTTGGTATAGAAAATATTGAAGGAACGGTTGAAGAAACTGGTGGGGATGTATTAAATTGGAAACCTCCTAACTTTCCACAAGGTTTAACATCGGATGAAGACATAACAACGATGAAATACACTAGATGTAGAAATGTCTATGTCATGGAGGATGAAAACAAAGTTAAATTCACTGCTCAAGATTTATATGATAAAAAAGCTGACAAAACAGAGCTTCAAACATTAAAGATTGAAATACTTCAAACACTATATCCTATAGGTTCTATTTACACGTCAATGAACTCTACCAAACCAGAAGTAGTACTTGGTTTTGGAACTTGGACTCAAATAGTCGACAGGTTTTTGTATTGTGCAAACTCTTCAAAGGAAACAGGTGGAAGTAAAACGATTTCAGGTGCAAATTTACCTGCACACAGTCACTACATAGATTTAGCTACATCTGAAGCAGGTTGGCATAAGCATAGATTTTGGGATTGGTCAGCAATGAAAAAAGGTAAAGGATATGATGTTAAAGACAACGTTCAGTTTGCTATAAATTGTTTCTGGGGTAGCACACAGGGAGAAGGAAACCATACACATCGCGTTTCAGGGTATACGCAAACAACGGGACAAAGTAAAGACTACATGCCACCTTACATGACAGTTTACGCATGGTATAGAAATGCTTAGTCGTCATGTTCCACTTCTTTAGCATATTCGTCAGGAGTTGTCTTATATTTGTTAGGAACTGTCTTTGAAAGTATACCACCTTGAACCTTAACAAGTTTGAAACGAGGTCTGACAATAGTAGTTTTATCTTCTGCTTGCAGTCTGTACATTTTGCCATGTTTGCCTAAAACTTCATAATATTCTCTTGTATACTTTCTTCTATTTTTACGAACACGAATGCGAGTACCTGTCGAGTTCCCATTGTTGTCATAGTCAATAGTATTTTCATATGGGTCGCGTTTAGGTATTTCTATTTTTACTTTGTCACCTTTCTTAAGTTTGAAGCCTGGCATTCTTTCTTGTTTGTCTCTTTTGACTAAACTATTAAATATATAGTCTTTCTCTAAGTCAGGGTTGTTTTTCATTTCTTCGGGGGAGTGGTTTCCCAAACCTTTTTGTTTACGGCTATTGTAAATATTTAAAACTTGTCTCATCTTTGCCATGGAGAAGGTCTATATTTGTCGTCATATGACTTTCATTTGCTTCACCACCTTTGGTTGGTTTAAGTCTCTTAAGATTTTTATACAACTGTCAATGACACCAAGAGCAGAATGGTTTTGGTCGACAATGAAATATTGGTTTACATTTTTTGAACGCAGATAGTTTTTAATATCGTCTGATTTGAAAGAATTTCACAGTCAGATGTCAGTTTGTGTTGGATGGTATTTGTCAACGAATATTGTCAAAGCAGTTTTCACATCTAAAATATTTTTGGACCATAATGGTATGGCTTCACAGTATCTTGTGTTTTGACCAACAAATATTAACCAGTATGGAGGTCCATCTGTTCTAACTCTCGGAATGTTTTCCAAGATATCCATAAACCAAGCATTTGGTGTTGAACTAAAGATTTTTACCATGAGTGCTTTCTTTGTCGCTTTAGAAACATAGGGGTCCTTGTTTGGATTCGTCATTTTTTAACCCATAAGAAATGGGTTTATTTGGCGCATTAGCAGGAGTTGCATCCAGATTTTTGCCCGCAGGGAACAATAGCCAGAGGTGTATTTGGAGTTGGAAGGAAGATTTTGAGTACATTAGGTATACTGAAAGAAAAGCACAACCTATTATACAAACTGTACAGAAAGGTTGGATGTAGCACGAATGCAGCAAATCTTATTCCAAATCCTGAAACAAGAGGAAAAGTTCAAGGATGGATGGACAATGTAGGAAGACAAGTAGGAAACTATTATAACAAAGCAAATGACTACTATAACCAAGCAGGGCACTATATGGACCAAGGTGAAAGATTCTTTAACAGAGGATATAACCATGCACAACAATGGGTAAACAATAACCAACCGCAACCACCTCAAACTTGGGGAATGTAAAGTTTTTATGAGATGAAAATGAACATACAGCATTGAGACAAATGGGTTCAAGATGGATTTGTCGGCTTCCAGCAGTTACACCACGTGTTTGTCAAGTCCTCCCTATACCTCAGGAAGTTTTAGACCGACTTAAAAAACCTAAACAACCAGTTGAAAACAAACCAAACTAAAATTTTTTACTGAGATGAAATGACCGAAGAAGTTGAAACGGTAGATTTGACACCACAAACAAAAAGTTCAGAACCATTGTCAAAACCTGTCAAAGAACTTACAGATGAAGAGAAAAATTCAATAATAGAAGGTGCCAGGTCTGGAAATGCAAACCCTAACTACAAAGTCACTTTTCATAGAAATGGAACGGCTAGTATCTCAAAAAAGAAACAAACTCTCACAAATAAAATATTGAAGTCTGAAGGAGTTTATGAGACAACAGATGGAAAAGTTTACTTCACTGACCAACAGTTCATTATAGAACATCTCATTGACTTAGAGTCGAAATATTCTAAACTTTACAACAAACACAAAAAGTTGAAAGGAAAACAAAAACAAATGGCATATGATATTTATGAAGATGTTGACGACACAACTAGACCAGCAAGTGAAGTAAAGTCAGCAGAACCGAAAAGTGACGAAAAACCAATAGAAGAAGGGAAGCCAATAGAAGAAGGGAAGCCAAAACCAAAGGTTAGTATTGAAACTAAACCAAGTCAACCTTCATTAGCTGGTATGGGTTGGCGTCAAAGACTTATGGTAGCTGGTGGTTACGTAAAGTAAAGGAAAAACATTTTTTTATTTTTATTTGAACTGTACGCTGAGTTTTGTTGGAGAAGACCGTTGGGAAACTTGTTTGTTAGATGAGAAATATGAAATGGCATACCATTTAAAACAAAATATTTTTAAAAAACATTTTTTTATTTTATTTGAAATGTACGCTGAGTTTGTTGGAACAGACCGTTGGGAAACTTGTTTGTTAGATGAGAAATATGAAATTCACTGTTGTGAGTCATTTGAAGTCAGAAACAAAGAGACAAAAAGAGTTTTAAGCGAATGGGAGCGAAATAACGGATATACTACTATGAAGATGGTGGAAAACACTATTTTAAACATGTTGTCATTGCAACTCATTTTATACCGAATCCTAACAATTTACCTTTTGTAGACCATATAAACCGTATAAGAAACGACAATAGACTTGAGAACTTGCGTTGGGTCACTCGTTCTGAAAACAATAAGAACAAAAGCAAATTTCGAGATATTGTATTCGAATTTGTCGACGAACTAGAAGATGAAACAATTGAAATTACAGACTATGGCAAGCATACGCTTGAGTTTTACTACTATAGCGAAGAACAAGACTCTTTCTACTTTTATACCGGCGTAAACTATAGGAAATTACAAGTATGTTTTACTAAGGAAGGCTATGCTTATGTAAACGCTAGAGATGCAGATGGAAAATACGTTAGACTATATCTTAACAAATTCAAGAAGCTATATGGCATACCATTTTAAAACATTTTTTAAAACAGTATTTTTTTACATATATTAAATTTCAGGTTGAAAAACAAAGAACAAAAGTAGCAGATACAAAACCGTTAGACTATATCTTCACAAACGCTGGTAGGACAATATCAGATGAAGAAATTTCATCCCGAACATACAGGTTTGACTATCCAATTCGTTGGCTTCAAAGTCCTTCAGATGCAAAGGCAATAGGATTTAGAAGAGTTTTGTTTTCAAAAAGAACTAACGCATTTATGTTCGCAGTATATTTTCATGGTCAGTATAGAGGTTCTAATGGTCTAATAGACAAATTTGACGAAATGAGAATCTTTACAATTCGTTCAGACGAAAACCTTGAGAAGACTCTAAATGACTTTCAAACTCAAATGAACAAATATTATTGGGAATTTCAAGAAAAATACGACTCTTTACTAAATGGAACATACTATCTGAAGCTAGAATATGACAAGATGAACTCCACAGTTTCATTTCAAAGGATTGAAAATAACCCTCCAAGAGATACACAGTTTTTATTTTGGGAAGTAGACAAACGTTCTTGGGCACAATTTCTTCGGTTACTAAACCAGAACGAACCATTACCACCTGACGGTCCGTTTAAATTTATACGCCCACCAACAGATTTGACAGTTTATAGAAATGTGTTTGACCCTCAAAATGTCATGTGTCATGCAAGTTTCAGTTCAAGCAACAACAGTTTTCTATGTATCGGTAAGGACTTTTATGACTTTGCTTCTAAATTCTACGAACCACCTAGTAACAGTTTCTCTGACTTTCAAGTTTGGTTCACAACAAATGGTGTGCAACATATTATTCCATTGTACTATGACTTTTATCTCGAATTGTCTTTCATATATAACTACGGAAAAGTGCTGAAAAAGTATTGAAAAATAATGTTTAGGGTAGAAGGTTAGATCTAACCTCTTTTCTAACATCGTAGAAAACTCATGAAAACAATTTATTTTTGTGAATATGTAAGCGGCTCATAGCTCAGTGGTATGGGCTACCTCGTTAAAGGCGTCGAAGACCTCGGTTCAAATCCCGATTCGCGCAGGTTTTTTCCTTTTATGCAGTGAAATTTCATGTACATAGGTTACTTTGGTGTTAGACCCTAGTGAAGAAAATAGAACGATATAAGTTTACATTTGTAAGGTTATTTTGGTGTTAGACCCTAGTGAAGAAAATAGAACGATATAAGTTTACATTTGTAAGGTTGGACGATAAAAATCTCTGCTACTGTCAGTAAAAGTACTGCTACTGTCAGTAAAAGTACTGCTACTGTCAGTAAAAGTACTGCTACTGTCAGAAAAAGTACTGCTACTGTCAGTAAAAGTACTGCTACTGTCAGTAAAAGTACTGCTACTGTCAGTAAAAGTACTGCTAGGAGCAGAAAAAAGGAAAATTTGAGAGGGTTTTCGACGATAAAGTACTGCTACTGTCAGAAAAAGTACTGCTACTGTCAGTAAAAGTACTGCTACTGTCAGTAGAAGTACTGCTAGTAGCAGAGATTTTTATCGTTGTGGTCCGACGGTTAAGCCACAGACGAATGTCCGACGTCCCACCAACCGAGTCCAATCTCAATCCAGAAGAACCGAAAGCACCAACCCCTGCACCTCAGTTCCAGCAAGTCCAATCTCAATCCAAATTCCAATACAAATCGAAGAGAGACCAAGAGTTCGAAGAAGGTCTGAACCGCTTACGCAAAGAGTATGCTACAGCTCCAATTGAGAGAAAGTTGTTGCTAAATTCAGTAAAAATAATGTTTAGGGTAGAATGTTAGATCTAACATGTTTTCTAACCTCTTTTCTAACCTCTTGAATTTTCAAGATTTCTTCGTAAATGTTTTGTCAAGACTTCTTCGTAAATGTTTTGTCAAGATTTCTTCGTACATGTTTTGTCAAGATTTCTTCGTACATGTTTTGTCAAACATGAACGTAAATGTTTTGTCGAAACTTCATCGTAATGAGCGTAAATGACCCAAAAATAAAGTTTATGTTAGAATGTTAGATCTAACACGTTTTCTAACACGTTTTCTAACATGGTCTAAAACTCTTGAATTTTCATGAAATTTACACCAAAAATAATGTTTATGTTAGAATGTTAGATCTAACACGTTTTCTAACATGTTTTCTAACCTCTTGAATTTGTCATGACTTCTTCGTAAACTAAACGTAAATGTTTTGTCAAGATTTCTTCGTACATGTTTTGTCAAGATTTCTTCGTAAATGTTTTGTCAAGATTTCTTCGTACATGTTTTGTCAAGATTTCATCGTAAATGTTTTGTCAAACATGAACGTAAATGTTTTGTCGAAACTTCATCGTAATGAGCGTAAATGACCCAAAAATAATGTTTATGTTAGAATGTTAGATCTAACATGTTTTCTAACACGTTTTCTAACATGGTCTAAAACTCTTGAATTTTCATGAAATTTACACCAAAAATAATGTTTATGTTAGAATGTTAGATCTAACATGTTTTCTAACACGTTTTCTAACATGGTCTAAAACTCTTGAATTTTCATGAAATTTACACCAAAAATATAATTTATGTTAGAATGTTAGATCTAACATGTTTTCTAACACGTTTTCTAACATGGTCTAAAACACACAAAATTCATGAAATTTCATACGGAATTCAATAAAAATAATGTTTATGTTAGAATGTTAGATCTAACATGTTTTCTAACATGTTTTCTAACATGGTCTAAAACATACAAAATTCATGAAATTTCATACGGAATTCAATAAAAATAATGTTTATGTTAGAATGTTAGATCTAACATGTTTTCTAACATGTTTTCTAACATGGTCTAAAACATACAAAACTCATGAAATTTCATACGGAATTCAATAAAAATAATGTTTATGTTAGAATGTTAGATCTAACATGTTTTCTAACATGGTCTAAAACATACAAAACTCATGAAATTCATGAAATTTCATACGGAATTCAATAAAAATAATGTTTATGTTAGAATGTTAGATCTAACATGTTTTCTAACATGGTCTAAAACATACAAAACTCATGAAATTCATGAAATTTCATACGGAATTCAGCAAAAATAATGTTTATGTTAGAATGTTAGATCTAACATGTTTTCTAACATGTTTTCTAACATGGTCTAAAACATACAAAACTCATGAAATTTCATACGGAATTCAATAAAAATAATGTTTATGTTAGAATGTTAGATCTAACATGTTTTCTAACATGTTTTCTAACATGGTCTAAAACATACAAAACTCATGAAATTTCATACGGAATTCAGCAAAAATAATGTTTATGTTAGAATGTTAGATCTAACATGTTTTCTAACATGTTTTCTAACATGGTCTAAAACATACAAAACTCATGAAATTTCATACGGAATTCAGCAAAAATAATGTTTATGTTAGAATGTTAGATCTAACATGTTTTCTAACATGTTTTCTAACATAACTATTTACAAGCGTTTTACATGGTATATGTTGCGATGGTTCATGACTCTAAACAATTTCGTAGCTTCTATTTCTTCTGTCAGTATGTCAAAAGTTTTAACGATACCGAAAGTTTCTTTATACTTCTTCTTGACGTCAGATAGAAGGAAATCGTCAGCAGTTGGATAGTTTTTGTTCAGAAATTCTAACATGTTCATTTTATCTTCTGCTGGTTTTTCTGCTTCTTTCTTTAAATCTGCATAGTCGTTTCGCATACGTTCTATCTCTTTGACGGAGTAGTTATATTTCCTCATTGCTGCTTTACATTTTGAACATTGCGGGTTCATTTTAGCGTTATATTCTGAAACCTTACCTGCTAAAACAACCAAGGCGTCAATGGTTTTCTTTAACTCAAACATAGCGGGTCTTATTTGTTCGTTCCATACCTTACCCCTACTATCTTTATCTCTTATTTCCCAAACACATTCAGCAACTAACGAAACAAAGTTGTCGTAGGTCTTAAACTCCCCAGATTTGTAAAGGTCAGAGATGTTCTTATATACCATGTCGCAATCTTTGTCCATAACCTTATGGTTGCAATGAAAACCAAGGAATTCATAATTTACCTTTCGTATGAACTTCTTTATTTCTACTGAGTCAGTTGCTTTGACTTCTATTTCGTCAAATTCGGGAATGGTTAGTTTTTGTTGTTGGATTTCAGGCAATTTGGGTAAATGGTCAATAATGTCCTGCATTTCATAAAGATACTGTTCATTTGTTTCATCTTTCGCACTACAGTCTAAATTACTTGTTAAAAGTTCTTGCTTTATCTTCTGGATTTTTGTTTCGAAAGTATATGAAGAAGGAATGAAGCTTTTCATCTCTACTAACATTGAAGTTGGGTTCATGACTAACGAGTTTGGTGAAGTTGTTGCTAACATGTTCTTACAATAAAAATAAAAAATATTTTTTTAAAAAAACTAACTTTATTTTTTATGTTTTTTATGTTTTTTATGTTTTTTGTGAAAGTGTCAAAACTCATGAAAATTCAAGAGTTTTAGACCATGTTAGAAAACGTGTTAGAAAACATGTTAGATCTAACATTCTAACATAAATTATATTTTTGGTGTAAATTTCATGAAAATTCAAGAGTTTTAGACCATGTTAGAAAACGTGTTAGAAAACATGTTAGATCTAACATTCTAACATAAACATTATTTTTGGTGTAAATTTCATGAAAATTCAAGAGTTTTAGACCATGTTAGAAAACGTGTTAGAAAACATGTTAGATCTAACATTCTAACATAAACATTATTTTTGGGTCATTTACGCTCATTACGATGAAGTTTCGACAAAACATTTACGTTCATGTTTGACAAAACATTTACGATGAAATCTTGACAAAACATGTACGAAGAAATCTTGACAAAACATTTACGAAGAAATCTTGACAAAACATGTACGAAGAAATCTTGACAAAACATTTACGTTTAGTTTACGAAGAAGTCATGACAAATTCAAGAGGTTAGAAAACATGTTAGAAAACGTGTTAGATCTAACATTCTAACATAAACATTATTTTTGGTGTAAATTTCATGAAAATTCAAGAGTTTTAGACCATGTTAGAAAACGTGTTAGAAAACGTGTTAGATCTAACATTCTAACATAAACTTTATTTTTGGGTCATTTACGCTCATTACGATGAAGTTTCGACAAAACATTTACGTTCATGTTTGACAAAACATGTACGAAGAAATCTTGACAAAACATGTACGAAGAAATCTTGACAAAACATTTACGAAGAAGTCTTGACAAAACATTTACGAAGAAATCTTGAAAATTCAAGAGGTTAGAAAAGAGGTTAGAAAACATGTTAGATCTAACATTCTACCCTAAACATTATTTTTACTGAATTTAGCAACAACTTTCTCTCAATTGGAGCTGTAGCATACTCTTTGCGTAAGCGGTTCAGACCTTCTTCGAACTCTTGGTCTCTCTTCGATTTGTATTGGAATTTGGATTGAGATTGGACTTGCTGGAACTGAGGTGCAGGGGTTGGTGCTTTCGGTTCTTCTGGATTGAGATTGGACTCGGTTGGTGGGACGTCGGACATTCGTCTGTGGCTTAACCGTCGGACCACAACGATAAAAATCTCTGCTACTAGCAGTACTTCTACTGACAGTAGCAGTACTTTTACTGACAGTAGCAGTACTTTTTCTGACAGTAGCAGTACTTTATCGTCGAAAACCCTCTCAAATTTTCCTTTTTTCTGCTCCTAGCAGTACTTTTACTGACAGTAGCAGTACTTTTACTGACAGTAGCAGTACTTTTACTGACAGTAGCAGTACTTTTTCTGACAGTAGCAGTACTTTTACTGACAGTAGCAGTACTTTTACTGACAGTAGCAGTACTTTTACTGACAGTAGCAGAGATTTTTATCGTCCAACCTTACAAATGTAAACTTATATCGTTCTATTTTCTTCACTAGGGTCTAACACCAAAATAACCTTACAAATGTAAACTTATATCGTTCTATTTTCTTCACTAGGGTCTAACACCAAAGTAACCTATGTACATGAAATTTCACTGCATAAAAGGAAAAAACCTGCGCGAATCGGGATTTGAACCGAGGTCTTCGACGCCTTTAACGAGGTAGCCCATACCACTGAGCTATGAGCCGCTTACATATTCACAAAAATAAATTGTTTTCATGAGTTTTCTACGATGTTAGAAAAGAGGTTAGATCTAACCTTCTACCCTAAACATTATTTTTCAATACTTTTTCAGCACTTTTCCGTAGTTATATATGAAAGACAATTCGAGATAAAAGTCATAGTACAATGGAATAATATGTTGCACACCATTTGTTGTGAACCAAACTTGAAAGTCAGAGAAACTGTTACTAGGTGGTTCGTAGAATTTAGAAGCAAAGTCATAAAAGTCCTTACCGATACATAGAAAACTGTTGTTGCTTGAACTGAAACTTGCATGACACATGACATTTTGAGGGTCAAACACATTTCTATAAACTGTCAAATCTGTTGGTGGGCGTATAAATTTAAACGGACCGTCAGGTGGTAATGGTTCGTTCTGGTTTAGTAACCGAAGAAATTGTGCCCAAGAACGTTTGTCTACTTCCCAAAATAAAAACTGTGTATCTCTTGGAGGGTTATTTTCAATCCTTTGAAATGAAACTGTGGAGTTCATCTTGTCATATTCTAGCTTCAGATAGTATGTTCCATTTAGTAAAGAGTCGTATTTTTCTTGAAATTCCCAATATATTTGTTCATTTGAGTTTGAAAGTCATTTAGAGTCTTCTCAAGGTTTTCGTCTGAACGAATTGTAAAGATTCTCATTTCGTCAAATTTGTCTATTAGACCATTAGAACCTCTATACTGACCATGAAAATATACTGCGAACATAAATGCGTTAGTTCTTTTTGAAAACAAAACTCTTCTAAATCCTATTGCCTTTGCATCTGAAGGACTTTGAAGCCAACGAATTGGATAGTCAAACCTGTATGTTCGGGATGAAATTTCTTCATCTGATATTGTCCTACCAGCGTTTGTGAAGATATAGTCTAACGGTTTTGTATCTGCTACTTTTGTTCTTTGTTTTTCAACCTGAAACATTTAATATATGTAAAAAAATACTGTTTTAAAAAATGTTTTAAAATGGTATGCCATATAGCTTCTTGAATTTGTTAAGATATAGTCTAACGTATTTTCCATCTGCATCTCTAGCGTTTACATAAGCATAGCCTTCCTTAGTAAAACATACTTGTAATTTCCTATAGTTTACGCCGGTATAAAAGTAGAAAGAGTCTTGTTCTTCGCTATAGTAGTAAAACTCAAGCGTATGCTTGCCATAGTCTGTAATTTCAATTGTTTCATCTTCTAGTTCGTCGACAAATTCGAATACAATATCTCGAAATTTGCTTTTGTTCTTATTTTTTCAGAACGAGTGACCCAACGCAAGTTCTCAAGTCTATTGTCGTTTCTTATACGGTTTATATGGTCTACAAAAGGTAAATTGTTAGGATTCGGTATAAAATGAGTTGCAATGACAACATGTTTAAAATAGTGTTTTCCACCCATCTTCATAGTAGTATATCCGTTATTTCGCTCCCATTCGCTTAAAACTCTTTTTGTCTCTTTGTTTCTGACTTCAAATGACTCACAACAGTGAATTTCATATTTCTCATCTAACAAACAAGTTTCCCAACGGTCTGTTCCAACAAACTCAGCGTACATTTCAAATAAAATAAAAAAATGTTTTTTAAAAATATTTTGTTTTAAATGGTATGCCATTTCATATTTCTCATCTAACAAACAAGTTTCCCAACGGTCTTCTCCAACAAAACTCAGCGTACAGTTCTAAAAAAAAAAAATGTTTTTCCTTTACTTTACGTAACCACCAGCTACCATAAGTCTTTGACGCCAACCCATACCAGCTAATGAAGGTTGACTTGGTTTAGTTTCAATACTAACCTTTGGTTTTGGCTTCCCTTCTTCTATTGGCTTCCCTTCTTCTATTGGTTTTTCGTCACTTTTCGGTTCTGCTGACTTTACTTCACTTGCTGGTCTAGTTGTGTCGTCAACATCTTCATAAATATCATATGCCATTTGTTTTGTTTTCCTTTCAACTTTTTGTGTTTGTTGTAAAGTTTAGAATATTTCGACTCTAAGTCAATGAGATGTTCTATAATGAACTGTTGGTCAGTGAAGTAAACTTTTCCATCTGTTGTCTCATAAACTCCTTCAGACTTCAATATTTTATTTGTGAGAGTTTGTTTCTTTTTTGAGATACTAGCCGTTCCATTTCTATGAAAAGTGACTTTGTAGTTAGGGTTTGCATTTCCAGACCTGGCACCTTCTATTATTGAATTTTTCTCTTCATCTGTAAGTTCTTTGACAGGTTTTGACAATGGTTCTGAACTTTTTGTTTGTGGTGTCAAATCTACCGTTTCAACTTCTTCGGTCATTTCATCTCAGTAAAAAATTTTAGTTTGGTTTGTTTTCAACTGGTTGTTTAGGTTTTTTAAGTCGGTCTAAAACTTCCTGAGGTATAGGGAGGACTTGACAAACACGTGGTGGTGTAACTGCTGGAAGCCGACAAATCCATCTTGAACCCATTTGTCTCAATGCTGTATTGTTCATTTCATCTCAGTAAAAAACTTTACATTCCCCACGTTTGAGGCGGTTGAGGTTGGTTATTGTTTACCCACTGTTGTGCATGGTTATATCCTCTGTTAAAGAATCTTTCACCTTGGTCCATATAGTGCCCTGCTTGGTTATAGTAGTCATTTGCTTTGTTATAATAGTTTCCTGCTTGTCTTCCTACATTGTCCATCCATCCTTGAACTTTTCCTCTTGTTTCAGGATTTGGAATAAGATTTGCTGCATCTCGTGCTACATCCCAACCTTTCTGTACAGTTTGTATAATAGGTTGTGCTTTCTCTTTCAGTATACCTAATGTACTCAAAATCTTCCTTCCAATTCCAAATGCACCTCTGGCTAGTGTTCCCACTGCGGGTAAAAATCTAGATGCGACTCCTGCTATTGCGCCAAATAAACCCATTTCTTATGGGTTAAAAAATGACGAATCCAAACAAGGACCCCTATGTTTCTAAAGCGACAAAGAAAGCACTCATGGTAAAAATCTTTAGTTCAACACCAAATGCTTGGTTTATGGATATCTTGGAAAACATTCCGAGAGTTAGAACAGATGGACCACCATACTGGCTAATATTTGTCGGTCAAAACACAAGATACTGTGAAGCCATACCATTATGGTCCAAAAATATTTTAGATGTGAAAACTGCTTTGACAATATTCGTTGACAAATACCATCCAACAAAACTGACATCTGACTGTGAAAGTTCTTTCAAATCAGACGATATTAAAAACTATCTGCGTTCAAAAAATGTAAACCAATATTTCATTGTCGACCAAAACCATTCTGCTCTTGGTGTCATTGACAGTTGTATAAAAATCTTAAGAGACTTAAACCAACCACAAGGTGGTGAAGCAAATGAAATGTCATATGACGACAAATATAGACACTTCTCCATGGCAAAGATGAGACAAGTTTTAAATATTTACAATAACCGTAAACAAAAAGGTTTGGGAAACCACTCCCCGAAGAAATGAAAAACAACCCTGACTTAGAGAAAGACTATATATTTAATAGTTTAGTCAAAAGAGACAAACAAGAAAGAATGCCAGGCTTCAAACTTAAGAAAGGTGACAAAGTAAAAATAGAAATACCCAAACGTGACCCATATGAAAATACTATTGACTATGACAACAATGGGAACTCGACAGGTACTCACATTCGTGTTCGTAAAAATAGAAGAAAGTATACAAGAGAATATTATGAAGTTTTAGGCAAACATGGCAAAATGTACAGACTGCAAGCAGAAGATAAAACTACTATTGTCAGACCTCGTTTCAAACTTGTTAAGGTTCAAGGTGGTATACTTTCAAAGACAGTTCCTAACAAATATAAGACAACTCCTGACGAATATGCTAAAGAAGTGGAACATGACGACTAAGCATTTCTATACCATGCGTAAACTGTCATGTAAGGTGGCATGTAGTCTTTACTTTGTCCCGTTGTTTGCGTATACCCTGAAACGCGATGTGTATGGTTTCCTTCTCCCTGTGTGCTACCCCAGAAACAATTTATAGCAAACTGAACGTTGTCTTTAACATCATATCCTTTACCTTTTTTCATTGCTGACCAATCCCAAAAATGCTATGCTTCAGATGTAGCTAAATCTATGTAGTGACTGTGTGCAGGTAAATTTGCACCTGAAATCGTTTTACTTCCACCTGTTTCCTTTGAAGAGTTTGCACAATACAAAAACCTGTCGACTATTTGAGTCCAAGTTCCAAAACCAAGTACTACTTCTGGTTTGGTAGAGTTCATTGACGTGTAAATAGAACCTATAGGATATAGTGTTTGAAGTATTTCAATCTTTAATGTTTGAAGCTCTGTTTTGTCAGCTTTTTTATCATATAAATCTTGAGCAGTGAATTTAACTTTGTTTTCATCCTCCATGACATAGACATTTCTACATCTAGTGTATTTCATCGTTGTTATGTCTTCATCCGATGTTAAACCTTGTGGAAAGTTAGGAGGTTTCCAATTTAATACATCCCCACCAGTTTCTTCAACCGTTCCTTCAATATTTTCTATACCAACAGTTGCGAAGAAATCGTGTGTATGGTTCTTATCTGCCTTCTTTTCAAGGCTAACGTTTAAGTCTGTTATTTCAGAAGATGTATGTGTATGTCCAACGTCACTTTCCTGTTTAAGGTTTCTTGTAAGTTTGTAATATTTGCAATGGTATGTGTATGTCCAACGGCACTTTTACTGTTTAAGGTTTCTTGTAAGTTTGTAATATTTGCAATGGTATGTGTATGTCCAACGTCACTTTTCCTGTTTAAGGTTTCTTGTAAGTTTGTAATATTTGCAATGGTATGTGTATGTCCAACGTCACTTTTCCTGTTTAAGGTTTCTTGTAAGTTTGTAATATTTGCAATGGTATGTGTATGAGTCTTTTTAGAATATTCGTTTTCAGCTCTTGTCACTTCACTTGACATTTTATTGTCAACATATGTTTTGTCCGCTAGTTCAGGATGAGTATGTTCTTTCGTTGCATATGTTGCATCTGCTCTGTCATGTTCTTCTTGAACTTTTTCAATGACATACTCTTTGTCAGCTTTGTTGTCAACATCTGCTTTCAAAAGAAGTTCATCTATAGGTTTCTCGTTTAAAGTTCCTTTTGTTGGATTTACACAGACAGTATGGTTCTTACTGTCTTGAAACAGAAACTCGTCTGTTAAAGGGTTTAATGTCAGTTTTAAGTTTCCTTCTTTCAATGACTCAGATATCTTAGAATAGTTTGAAAAGTTTGTTGTGTTCTTATTTAGAGCTTGCAAAATGAGTTGTCGGTTGTGTTGTATTTCTCTCATAGACGCTGTTTCTTTCGACATTTTTATTCTAGATAAAATATGCTTTCAATAGAAAAAGAAAATTCAAGAGTTGCTACAACTAAACCATTAGATGAACTTTTTACGAATGTCGGTCAAAAGTTTGAGACAGAGACCGTAAAGCATGAAGGCTATCGTTTTGACTACCCATTGAGATGGCTAAGAGACCCATCCGTCACAAAAGCTATTGGCTTTCGTAGAATGAAGTTCATTTCAGAAGCCATACATGGTTTCCCATTTACGGTCGCTTTTGAAGTTCGATACTATAACAAAGAAAAACGTACGTATGAGAAATTTGAACAGGGAAAACTTTTACAAGTGAATTTGCTTGTAAACTTAGAAACAACTCTTCAAGCTTTTCAAGAAAAAATAAACGATATCTACCTCGAATATGCAAAACAGTACAACATTGACGAAGGAGAGTACCATCTCGATATTATATATGACAGGAAAAATGCAACTGTTAAAATCAATAGAATAGAAGACCTTGGAGAAGACGTTTATATTTCTACAAAATATAACAACTTGGCATGGTATAGGTTTCTGAGGATGTTAAATCAGCCTGCAGCATATCCAGTACACCCGAACTTTTATGAAGTCGAAAACCCTAATGGAACATATGAAAATGTTTTCGACTCAGATGCTATTATAGTTCATGCTTCATTTTCTGGTGCACAAAACTCTTTTTTATGCTTGGCAAATGACTTTTACGAAAAACCTACAAAGCTATATGAACCACCGAGTGGAAGTATTTCAGACTTTCAAGTATGGTTTACAACAGATGGAAGAAAGAGAATAGTTCCATTATACCATGCGTTTTACTTAGAACTTAGTTTCATATACAACTACTATCGAACGGTAAAAATATAATTTTAATACGGTTGAGGTGTTGGATTTGGTTGCCAACTTGACTGTGGTGCAGGTTCAGGTTGTTGTATAACAGGAGCTTGTTCTTCTGGTTCAGGGTCTTTAGGTATAATACCAACGAACTGGCCTACTCTTTTACCAATATTTTTGACTCCGTTCCATACTCCTCTTCCGACAGATTTTATTCCATTCCATATACCTCTTCCAACATTTCGAAAGAAGTTTCCTATTCTTCCAAAGAAACCCATTTTACTATATGTAAAAATCTAATGTCCGCCTAGTCTCTTACGTTTCCTGTTGAGTTCCATAGCATTTTTTAACTGGAGCTCATACATTCTATTTCTCCTCTGGTAGAAAACATACTCTGGGTCAACTCCTGTGTTCGCGTCATCTGCATAGAGTTGTTTATATCCCACTTCAGGGTTTGTATAAAACTCTTTCCATCTCATATTTGCATACCATGGTGGTAAGCCTAACGCAGCGTCATTTGACATGGCAGTTTGCATTTGTACATCTGTTGGCACTTGACCATAGTTTGCCATTGCAGTTTGTATTCTAACTTCATTTGGAATATTCTCTGGGTTTGGTTGTCCAGGTTGCTGTGCATTCGCTAAGTTCTGTGCGTCCATTTAATATTAGATAAAAATATCTCTTACGAGTACATATGCTGAACATTTGCAGGCATTGGTTCATCTTCATATTCTCTATATCTTTCTGCCACGTCAAATAAGTAAATGACACAATGGAAAAAATCTAAAACAAGTAGTCCTATTTCAAACCACATTTACTTACCAATAAAATTTCTTTGTTATGACACTTTCTCCAGTTTATAGGACCTCTCTCATATTCTATCTTATCGTATCTAAACTCATAGTCATGTATGTCCTCTAACCATCTCATGACACTTTCCAAACCACTTTTATCGAATGTAAAGTAAAAGCATGGATGGTTATGTAAAACGTCTAAAGTTTCTAAAGAGTCTCTCAAAGTCCAGTCTACTTGGTATTGAAAATCCCATGTGTTATAGAACGGCGGGTCCACTATAAAGAAAACATTTTCCTTGTCTTTATATTTTTCATACAAATCTGTCCAATGACATCTCACAAACTCTATACCCTCAATATATTTTTCTATGTCCTCTTTGAAAACATTTGTATAGTTAAGATATAAAACTTTTGACATAAGTGTTTCAATGTCATGAACTCTTATAGCACCACTATATAATAGTCTAGCAGATATACTATCCCAGTCTATATATTCTGCTTTTTTCAAAACCTCTCTCACAATATTTTTGTTATCTAATGGTATACGTTCCATCTTACCTATAGGTATCTTTTCTTTTAACTCTTTCAATATATTGTTTGTGTCTGGTATATGTTTGAGACGGTCCATATAGTTGTCGAAGTCATTGCATATAATCTTTGAGTCTGGGAATATTGTATGACATAAATGGGATATATAGAAACTTCCACCGAACAAATCTACAAATGTTAGACCATTCGGTAGTTTCTTAAGTTCTCTCAATATAATATCTTTACATCTACTCTTATTTCCAAAGAACGGTAA
Source organism: Trichomonas vaginalis G3 (assembly GCF_026262505.1). NCBI lineage: Eukaryota > Parabasalia > Trichomonadida > Trichomonadidae > Trichomonas > Trichomonas vaginalis. Next base: position 17,349,761 of record NC_067207.1, read on the forward strand.
CGGTGGTTTTGTAAAATTCATTTATATATAATAATAAAAATGTTTTTACCCGAAAAGTGACAGAAAAGTGACAAAACATGAAAACATATATAATTTGTGAAAAGCTCCTGGAAGCCCTCCGAATAAAAACTTCATTTATACTAAACATCTTCAGGGCTAGAGGGCACGAAGTGCCTGGAAGCCCCACTACCTTTTTTTTTTTTTTTTTAAAACTGAGGAAAAAGAATTTAACGGGTTTAAATATCATCCAAATAAAGTTTCAGAACTAGAAAATGAAAAACTTCAGAAAAAATTAAACGATAGACTTTCAAATGATCGTATTGAAAAAATAAATAAACTAGCAGAAGTTGCATTTAATAATGAAATATTTGATGAATATAACCTTGAACTCAGTGATGGACTTTAAGTCCTGGGCACTTTGTGCCTTGAGCTTTAAGGACCCGGGCTCAACGAGTCATGATTTATGAAATCAATAATTTGATTTATTCGCTCTTCAATAATTTCTATTCTTTTTGTTAAATCATCAATTTTCATTAATGAGGTGATTCTTGATTGAGGAATAGATTTAAACTAACAACACCTTTTATTTTTGAAATTTTGAATCCATGACCCTCGGGTCTTGGACTCTGTCCTCAACTTTAAACATTTTATTCAATTTACATGTTGTCAATTCTTCAAATAATTTTTTATTATTAGCATAATAGTCATTAAATTCATCAACAGATGAAAAAATTTTTATTTCAGTAATTGGTTTAACAACGTTTATTTTTTGTTGAACATTTTCACTTTCATTTATTTCTTCCTCCTCTGTTTCATTTATTTTTAAAATTGGTTTCATTTATCATTAAATAAAAATTAGAATATAAGTGATGAAATATATTTTTTAATTAATATTAAATCAGAATGGCGGCAGGATTCTTTAAAAAATTATGGGAAGGAATTAAGAAAGCTGCAAGTTGGGTTCATCAAAAGATTATTAAACCCGTTGCAAACTTTTTGGCACCAGTAGCGAAAACGGCAGGAACTATCATAGGTGGAGTATTAGGTACTAAAGCAGGTAATCCGGCGATGGGAGCACAAGCAGGTAACGCAATTGGTGGAATAGCTGAAGGAATACTTAATAAAATAGGGGGTAATAGTGGAAAAATAAATAAATATTATTTTTATCTTAGTATCGGTTGTAGTCGATAAACTTTTTCTCCTTTATTTAAAATTTCTCTTATTGGGGCAGCTTTTGGTGTTATTGATTCAGCAACGTCACTAATTGCTTCTTTATTCTTAAATATCCAATTTGCTCCTTTCTTTCCTTCCCAAACTTTATGCGCTCCTCTTTTTACTTTATCCCACAGTTTCTTAAAGAATCCTGCAGCCATAGTTGATTATTTCATTAAAATTAAAAATTCATTTTCATCTTTTAATTTTGATTTTTTATTTAATAATAAATGACGACTAACTATTTAGTGCCAAACACTAAACCGATTAATGGAAATGTATTTCATTCATTCGAAAAGATAAATGAAATATTCGCAAAGAATGACGGAAGAAGATATTATAGAGAACTTGAAAGTTCATGCTATGACTCTGATGCTCCATATTTTGATGATAAACAAACTCATTTAAGAATTACAAATCCGGCTCATGATGTGAACCAATTAGGTGACACATATATTAAACGCAAAGTTAAAGCAACTCTAGTTTCAAATAAAGCTTTCACATGTGATGCCGCTTTTAAATGCATGCGTTTATTCGTTGGTTACAAATCATCAAATCAAAGCTTTAAACAATTAGAAGTAGAAACCGAAAGAGGTGATGCGGTTATCTTCAGATGGATTGCGCCCGTGAATCTTTCGCATTTGCAACATATAAACCAAAATCAGAAAGGAAAGTTAAAAAGTTTGTTCATTCGTTATATAATAATGTTCAAAAATATGATAACTCAGTATGTGGTAAATATATTGACCCTTCAGAAGTTTTCAAGAAAGCAAATGAAGAAGTTGATGTCACTTTTGATATGATTATTCCGGTAAATGATTTGTTAGCATTTCAGGCGTTCGATGATTATCCTAAATCATTTGGTGAAATCATTCTTAAATATTATGTTTTCAGGGATACTTTAGTATTTTGTCAGGTTGACCCGTTAAGAGTTGCTGATTTACAAAATTACGTTTATGAAAAGATAACTGATGAAAATTATGAAAAGATTATGAATCATGTTTATAAATATGATCGCAAATTCCAACAAATCGGACTTCCTGCCAAATTAATTACAAGCTTAGCCGCTACATCTGCTGACGCAACAGTTGAAGACGTTATTATTTCATGCACAAAGATGGAAGTTTTAGAGGATAAATGCATTACACCAGGATACGGTTTAATTGAAGAATCAGTTAAAGCAATACCACGTTTATTTAGTAAGGAAGATCCATTCATGATTCCAGCTCAACATATTGACGTTCGTTCACTAAATGGAGGTTGCATCACTCCTGAAGGTATTAGCTCAGATTTCTCATACGCTCTTCATAATGTTACAGATGTTGTGTTAACATTTCCGAAGAATGCAATGCAAAGAACGGTTTTAGAAAATCCAATGCTTCGAGGTCTTCAGGTCACTATAGATTCCAGAAACTTCCCCGATCAAGCGATGACCACAGTGGGTGACATATTCTTTACACGTATGCTTCAAGCTTCTGATTTAGATGGAGTGAATGAATGCACGGAAGAATACGAGGACTCATTAACTAGACCACTGAATGATGATATGGCACACCATTAGCTAGAACATGGAAAGACCAAACTTCATTCTTATGCACTATTCCAGTTCAACGTGATGGAGCGGGTATATTCTTTGATGGATTAGAAACTTTCAACTCACAAGTTACAGTACAAGTGAAAGCTTATCCAATCATTCAGGGTGAAAATGACACTTACTGTTCAAAGTGACAAATCCTCCTCAGGTTTGGTTTACTAGGACTACATATTGGACATGGACACCGGATGAAGGTTTGAAATATCATCCAACAGGTACACCACCGCAGTATAGAAGTTCATATGATGAAATATTGATGAATAGAAATGTATAAAATTATAAATTTATTTTTGATTAAATGGATTTAAATTCATCCACCCCTTATGAAGAATTAGCAGGAGTATATAATACATACGTAGATGATATGATTAATGAAGCATTGAGTGATAATAGAAATGCTCTATCTAAGGAAAAATTAATGAAAATTCCATATTCTGAATGTTACTTAAATTCAATCACTGCAGCAATTGGTAAACAAAATAAAGGTAAAACATTAACGATATTAAAACAAATTATCATTATTGCTAACACTTCCCCCATTCACATGTGTTAATTTATATCAACCGTTCAGGTTCACCTTCAGATGATACATTTGAATCTTTAAAGCATTTAATCAAAATTCCAATTATTTATTTATCACAAGAAGAAGCAGAAGATTATTTAAAAAACTTTTTAATGTATAAAGAATTATATAATACAATCAAGAAGCAAGGATTAGAGGATAAAATTATTGATAAACAACGAGATGAATTATTTGAAACACTTTCTATTTCAAATTTTGATAGAGAATTTTTGCATTCACTCATTTTTCTAGATGATGCAGTGAAATCAAAACTAATAACAAATGAGAAATCATATTTTAATCAATTATTAACTCAATGTCGACACATTCAGTGTTCATTCTTCATGGCTGTTCAATACTTCAAAGCATTAAGCACAAACATTAAATCAAACTATCCACCCTTTTCATTTTCAGTGGTTTTAGTCGTCAACAGTTGAACGTTTGCTTTATCAAGTGAATTTACCAATGAGCATTAATGAACTTTACACACAATATCAGCAATTAGGAGAACATGGAAAAATAATAGTTGATTTAAATAAAGGTTCCATTAAATTCGAATAACTTTTTATAATTAATTTTTATTTTTTATTTATAATTAAACATGACAGAAATAGCAAATCTTCTACAGGTTCCATTAAAACAAGGAACAAACAAAAAGGGTGCATATAATAGAACTATGAAAGTTCCAGACGGAATGAAAGAATTAGTCCACATTGTTGCCGGTCTTCAAAAGGATGTTAAACAAATGAGAAACGTTTTAACATTACCAGAAGCTCAAGCATATGCCAAACGTCACGGACCAAATTGGGAAGCACACGAAGCAGACATTACGGGTCCAAATGGAAAACCTGATGGAATAAATGAAGTTTTCGTTACTGATGGTCAAGGAAATATTAAAGTCATAAATGGGTATAAATTAACAATGACGGATTATCCTAAACGTAAAGCATATAATGAACATTATCCTATGCAATTTGATGAAAATGGAAAAGCTGTTAAACAATACATTGGAGAAGGTGAAAATGGTCCAATTAATTCATACCGTCATAATCCATATTCTTACTTCAATGAAGAATTAAATGCTATTGAAGAGGGACCGGATGGATTACCACGATATTCTAACCAGTTTGATGGTCAATATGCAAATTTAGACTGAAATTCCAGCTAAGAAATTCTTTAAAGTTGCTTTATTCGATCCAGTTTTCGCAAATGTTAAAGATGAACTTAAACAGCAATTCCAACCAATTATAGTAGCAAGAATTGCATCAGGTGCTTTATCTCAAGCATTCAAAGATTTAATTAAGAAACCATTATATCAGCAACGAGGTTTAACTTATGATTTAGTTAAGGAATCAGATAAAAGAAAATTTGAGAAATCAGATGATTATAAGAATGCAATTAATGAATATATTCGGTCTATTAATTTCGATGAAAATGCTAAAAATCAACTTCATGAACAAATACAGGAAATAATAGATTCAAAAGTTCCAGCAAAATAAAAGTTTAAATATATTTTTTTATTCGAATATAAATGAGAAGACGTTTCACTAGTCAAAAGAACACTAACGCAAAAGCAGAGATTACGGTTGGTTATAACGTAAATGATGATAAATCACGAATTATTCAAAATGTTAAAGTTAATGTTAGTCCTGAATTAACAAGGTCAGCAACTCAACCAAATTTATTAACTCGTGACTTACCGAAGAATGAGGAAGAGCAAAATAAAGAAGATGGAGACCCAATCATTTTATCTGAACCTGGTAAAGAACCTGTTGAAATTCCCACTTATCCAACATACCCAGCACCACTTGATAACCCAGGAATCTACGATTCCAGTCGCAATGCGCCATATAAAATAGACATTAATTCTGAATTAATGAAAATTTACCGTGATATAATAACTGATAATTATGATTCAATAATAAATTTAATTGACCAATCCGGTTTAATTATTTTACCTTATGAATCATTAATTCACATTATCGCCATTCTTTGTGATGTTCAAGATTCAGACGTTAAAATTCAATTTTTCATAGATGATGAGGTTTCATGCTGCGGAACAGTTGCAAAAATAAATCCTATAAAGGATATTAGCACAATTAAGATATCAAAGAACGGAACAACAACTGAACTTCATTTAACATATAATGATATTTATAATAAAATAGTTGATGAATATAAAATATCACTTGAAAAATTCTTTGTTAAGGCTATTTAATATTCAAGCATTAACATTATCGAATAATAATCCTTTGAATCATAATCGATAATAATTGACCTTTCACCAGTTTCTATCGTTTGTTTTATTTCTTTTTGTTCCCCACTATCTGGATCGGTCATTGTAATTGTTTTTGTTATAGTATCAGCTTTATCTTTAACTTCAATCTTTTTTCCATCAGGATATTTAAACCAAAATTCCAAAAATTCGATATTGTCAATCTGTTCATATTTTAATCTATCAATTGCATTTTTAATACCATCTGAAAATCTTATGAAATGGTCATTATATGGGTTTGATTGAACTAAATTTGAATGAAGTGAAATATAACCCGATGATGAATATGACATTGACTCATATTTTCTGAAAACACTAAAATTTATAACATGAATGAATTTCTTATTCGTTGAATTTATGAATTCTTGAGGTAATCTTATTCTAGTTTTATTTATCACTGGAAAATAACGCTTTACCATATTTTTAATCGTAATAAAAAAATGTCAATTATCAATATTATTTCGAATAATAACTGTGAATTAAATTTAACAGTTAGCGGAATTTATAATGTTACTCTCGTTTCTGTGAGTGGTAAATTTAATCCCATTCTTTTAGACCCTTCAGATTATATATCATTTATTAAAGATGACCATGAGCCGCATAGCGGCGGGGTCGTAGACCTAAAAACGTATGATATGTATATAAATAATGTGATAACGAAATGGGATATTAACACAATTTTAAGTTATTTAAATGAATCATTTATCGTATGGTATGAAGAAAATTTTAAATCAAAACCTGATAAACTTTTTGAACTTGATGAAATAAATAACCTTATTAAATTTCCGCTGAAAATTAAATTTTGTACTCCTCATCTTCGTTCATTGTTGGGGATATTAAATTTTGAAAAAGATGTTGGGGATGTTTTGTATTCTGACACTGGTTCTAATTTCATTTTAATCAAATGTGATAAAGTTAATACCCCAATGAGATTTTCACATCAAACATTAGACCCTAACTCTTACCCATCAATACAAAACATTTTATCCATCAACTTAAACATATTTTCTTTATCATATCCGTTTCAATTATCCGGGAATTCATTTATTCTTCATTCAAAAGATTTATCAAATATTAAATTTAGAGTAACTAACCTATTTGATTGTGATTTAGAATTTATGAATGAAATATTATGGCAATTTCAAATAGAAAAAATAGCTGATGAGATAACAGATTAAATATTTATTTTTAAATCGTAATAAATGATTAAACAACAGCAACCACAGACCATTACATACGCCACATATGCATATAATTCAAAGACGGCAGAACAAACGCAAAGGTTGAAATATGGAGATTTGGAGATAGTATTGAAAAATGACCATTTTGAATTCGTTTGCAAAGGTGGTGCAGTGATATCAAATATAAAAGAAATTTTATTTATGAATTCAAAAATTAAAGGAATAACGGATGATATAACATCAATTCCACCAGAAGAACAAAGATATTACGCATTAAATGCATTTCCTAAAGTTTTGAAGATTGGAAGATTTAATTTAAATGAGGAATTCATAAAAGGTTTCCTAAATGACATAATGAAGAAGGCAGATAAGGAATATGTTAACGATGAGTTAAATAAGAAGGCAGATAAGGAATATGTTAACGATGAGTTAAATAAGAAGGCAGATAAGGAATATGTTAACGATGAGTTAAATAAGAAGGCAGATAAGGAATATGTTAACGATGAGTTAGCAAAGAAAGCAGATATATCATTTGTTAACGATGAGTTAGCAAAGAAGGCAGATAAGGAATATGTTAACGATGAGTTAGCAAAGAAAGCAGATATATCATTTGTTAACGATGAGTTAGCAAAGAAGGCAGATAAGGAATATGTTAACGATGAGTTAAATAAGAAGGCAGATAAGGAATATGTTAACGAAATATACCAAAGTTTGATAGGAACAAAAAATATTGAAACTATTGTTGGTGACTTTTCTGTCAATGAAGAAAATAAATATTTTAGATGGGTGTTTGTACAGTCCTTAAGAAATGGTATACGGTATAAACTCATTCCGAAAAATAACAATGAAATGTATGTAGGCTATAAAGAATAATGGCACACAAGTTAAAGTTCCATTAGACAACAACTGCTACTTAAACTTATATGGAGACGAACAAAAGAAATATTTAAGAGTTTATGAAATGACGGATATGACATTGTCTAACGTAGCTCCAGCACCGTATTATTATGACTATGGTGTTGACGCACGTGTAGACCCAAAAAAGCAAACATTATATTTAGAATATTATAGATATAAAAGATATAATGCAATAGAAAAAACGAGAATAGTATATTATTATACAGATGACAAAAATAAATATTATAGTCAAGATTTTACATACCCTGAAAACATAAGATTATATTATAAAAAATATTCTGACACAAACCAGAAGAAACCCGAAATAGTTACACTATATTTTAAGTTCAAAAGAGACAATCCTATAATATCTCATATGTTTGATTTAATGAACCCAGTAGGTTCTATTTATACATCTATGGATGTGAGAGGTCCTCAAGCAATGTTTGGTGTTGGTGCATGGGAACAAATAGTCGACAGGTTTTTGTATTGTGCAAACTCTTCAAAGGAAACAGGGGGAAGTAAAACGATTACAGGTGAAAATTTACCTGCACACAGTCACTACATAGATTTAAGCACATCTCAAGCAGGTTGGCATAAGCATAGATATTGGGATTGGTCAGGAATGACAAAAGGTAAAGGATATGATGTTAAAGACAACGTTAAGTTTGCCATAAATTGTTACTGGAGTGACACTCAGGGAGAAGGAAACCATACACATCGCGTTTCAGGATATACACAAACAACGGGACAAAGTAAAGATTACATGCCACCATTTATGACTGTATTCGCATGGTATAGAGTTCAATGAATTCAGTCCAAAAAATAATTAATTTCATTAGTTTTAAAATTATTTTTATTTATTTTTTATTTTGTATGTAAAGACAATAATGTCAGTCGAAGCAAAAACATTCACGAACAAATCTAATGGTGAAACATTCACAAAAGGCACTTATAACGGTATTGAAGTCTTACGTAGAGACAAGGATGGTTACATTAATGCAACAAAGATGGCAAGAGAAGCAGGAAAGTTAAACCATTTAAACAGATTTCTCAATAGTGCTAAAATGCAGGAAATTCTTGAGTTTTGGTTGAAAGAATACGGTCGAGCCAAAAGTGGCTCAACCTCAAAACAAGCATTTTATGAGCTTACTAAGGGCGTTATGAATGAATTCAAAGGTATTTACATACATGCTGACCTCGTTCATTTTGTTGCTGAATGGTGCTCTGTAAAGTATGCATTTTATGTCAAAGATATTATGGACTCCATAGACAAGAAAGTTCATGAGAAGTTAGATGAAGAAGAACTCGAAAATACAGTAGAAAATGCTAAACCTTTGTTTGAAGAAGAAGTTGGAAAAATGTGCGAAAAACAATTAGAACATGAACGTGAGATATGTTATGGTTATAGAGATTCTCCATACGAACTAGACCAATGGGAACAAGAAGATTTAAAGAGAGAATTTAGAGAATATGAACTCGCTAAGATAGCATTTGAAGCTGCAGAAAAGAAGTTAAAAGTTTGGGGTTGTTTTGTACAAAAATATTGTGAGTAAATGAACCATTTATTTTTGGTCAAAGCTTCCACGAGAGAAAAGATTCCTCATTCGCTAAGGATTCCAAAAATGAAAAAATCATTGATTTCGGCTGAGAAAAAACAGCAAAAGCTTTTATGATACTTTTTATTCACGACAAACAAGACAAACAAAGAAAATGAGAAAATACGGCGCTGTCGCGGTTCGAACCACAGACCTTGACCCCTCCATAACACCACCTTAGACCACTGTGCTACGTAGCCTGTCGACATAAGATTTTATAAATTACATATTTGATGTAAATTTATTTCCCAGTTATTCAAAAAATAATTAATTATTGAAGAACCGAAGGTGCTACCATGCTACCATGTGCTACCAGGTCATTTAACTTCTCTGAAAAAGTGTGACAACACGACATTTTGACAACAGTTCAGGAGGAAGGTAGTTATGAATTAATTATTGAATAACCTAAAAACCATGAGACTTTGTCTCCGGACTCTTTGAGTCACTTAACGATAAAATAAGTGATAACAAATTTTTATTTTTATCATAAATGAATACCCCACAAGCTCAAAATTTACCACGAATCATAACAAGGGAGGAAATGATAAAAATGATGCAAGAACATGTTAAAAATAACAAACCACTAAAATTGAGAAAATGTGGTTATGCAGTAATGATGGAAAGAGAGATGTTGTCGAAGAGGAATAAAAATTAAATTTGGATAGAGTTTAAAAATTCATCTTTATTAAATTCATCTCTTCCAATCAATTTATTTATTCTATTAAATTCTTTTATTTTTGCTTCACTCAGTTTAAGGATTGAACGATAAGTTTCTAATTTTTCGATTATTTCTTTCCTCTCTTTATCGTTTTCAACCCCACCACATTGTGGCTTCTTTTTGTAATAGCATATTTTTGATTTAATTCTGTTTAGTTTCTTTTTATATTCATCGTCTGGACTCTTGACTGCTTCGTTGTTACTCATTTCTTACGAAATAAAAAAATTAAATATTATTTAAATATAATGGAGTAATAAAATAAATCGGAATTTCTATTAATTTATTGTCAACTTCAACTAATGCATTGCCGTTAATATATCTAACAAATTCAGCTATTGTGTCAAATCTTCGTCTTCTTTTTGTCATTAATTTATCAGTTTTTCCATAATCGAGATGAATTAAAACTTTATTTCCTTGTTTAAAATTCATGAGCCCTGAATTAATTTGTTCACGTTTAACATCATTCAACCTTTCCATTTGCTTTCTAATATATTCCCATTCTTTTGAAATATCATTTTTCATTTCCACGGTTTCATGTTTATTGTTCTATGCCATGTATTATTGTAATAATATACTAACTTGTATGATGGAGTCATGATTTCCATCCCAGTATATCTGACCGTTAACCCCTAACGCATCTCTAAGAGTTCTCATTACCGCATCAACTATTTTATTATGAAACGTATATGGAGAGGATGAAAGTAAAAATTAATTTGTGGGAAATAATGAGTCATAGCTGCCTGAAATCCTTTATCACCATCACCCCTTATATTATCTACTCTTTCATGATCTAGTAAGTATTGAATAGCTCTTCTTGTTTCCTGTTCTGTTTTCCCTTTCACCGGAATGCAATATAAATATCTGGTGTTAATGTTAATGGCAAATAAATAAGTAACGTTTCCTCTTGAATATTCTAAATGATCGATTTCGTATGAATATGGATATGGTGCAAATGAAGGGCGACTAAATTTTTCCTTTAACGGTTGAATTTTTGGGTCAATTGGTTTATTTAATATTTGAAATCCTTTTTAAAATCTTTTTGCTTCTTTAATGTTTGAAATGGATATAATAAAGTGAATGATGAAGGATTAACTGAAGGAGGAGGGTACTGTCGTTGGGGTTTTGGTGGTTTAATTTTATCTGCTTTGATTTTGATGATTTTGGAATTCATTCCCCTTCATTAATTCTGGATGTATTCTATTCATTTGTTTTAAATATGCTGTATATAAAGGTTTGATATACTTTCCCGCTTCGAGTTTATGTTGAAGGATGAATTCCAAAAGTTGATCTTCATTTAAAAGTCGGGCTGAATATGGTTTAACTAATGAATCATAAATTAAAGCTTGTGCTTCATTTATGGTCTGAAGGACCTGGGCGTTTTGCACCTTTTGTTTTTGTTCCTTTGTTTTTGCGGCTCAGGATTATATAAATTTATATAATTCATCAATATCTTCTTCTGTTAATACTTTATTTTTGAAATCTTTCAATTGTTTAAGTTGTGATTTACTTTTTCCCTTTGAATATTCATTATTTTTAATTTTGTCTTTAATTTTAGAAATTATTTTATCATGATATTTCAAAACTTCATTTTTATAATACGATAATAATATCCATATCATCACCCGTTATATTGTTATCATTTTTGGAGATATGATTTTAATTCATAATAATTAAGAAAATTTTGATTAAGTACTAAATCATCAATTAAATTTTTAAATCTGTGTTATCCATTTATATAAAAATAAAATAAATGTTTTAAGGGTGCCCACCTCTTTGAATCATAGTATCAAAACCATTATTAACGGTTCCTTTTGTCTCTTCTGTGGCATTTATTAAATAAATGGCATACAACATCCATTTTCACAACATACAGCCTTAGTGTGTGCTCCTGTTAATGCAGTCTTACCGATTGTTAAGCGAGTCATTGACCCGTTTTTAAGTTGTAAATTAATATTCTGACCATCAAATATCACTTTATCATTTATTATATCCAAATAATTTTTAGGTGTTAATTGTTTATTTTGTCGTAAACTAACACCCTTTCATTTTTTGTGCAATCTTTTTAAAATCACTTCCATCAATTGAACCGTTGAATGAAGTATAACACTTAGGACATAAAGCAACCATGTTATCACCTTGTTTCTCAATTGCTAAACCCAATAACTTCTTCTCATGTGCTTTTTCTTCAGCTTTATTCTTTAATTTAGGTTTAAATTTCTCATTAAAACAAAAGAAATCAAAAGGTGCGAATTTGTAAATGTTTTTATCATAAAATTTTTTATCGGTTACAATTGCTTGAAATGCTTGAGTGTTAGGAAGATTTGGGTCGCCAGCGATTGCCCAATAAGATGAATCAGTATCACCTTCAATGAAATGAAAACGATTAACATCCATGCATTTATACATAAAATCATAAATGAAAACCAAATACCAGTATTTTGCGTTATCTAAAGTGAAGAATGCCTCTTGTAAACATGTATCACATCTATAAAATCTATCTTTAAGCATCACTTGATACGTATCTTCACCTATTTCTCTTATGTTTTTAAACTTATTTGACATACATGCAACGCGTGCCTTCTGTGCATTCATTATTTTAGTCTTTGCGTAATTTTGTGTATTCATTGCATCGTAACCATATGATCCATTAAGTGAAATCTTGCAAAATAAACTTTTTCCTTTATTTCCTTCTAATTCAGCCTTTTGTCTTTCGTTCATAAATTCTTCGCAAATTCATTAAAACAAGTATTTTTCGTAAATGTTAAAATTGATTGAATGTCATCAATGATAAAATGAAATCTGTCTATTAGATACCAAAGATAATAAGAAGAAAATGGTTGATATTGGTTGTGTGTTGATGCTAACTGAGTTAATTTCTCTGTTTCTGGTCAACTGGTAGATTGTTTGATTTCATGTAATTATACATAAAACTGCCAATTGTTTTTTCATCTGTGATAATATCTAAGTTTCTTATTATCGGTAAAAAGTTTATGTAATCATTAATGTATTTTTCATCAATGTGACCCTTTACTTCAGCCACGAATAAAGTATTTTTCTTCTTAATTATTCCCAGTGCTTTTGCTTTCTTTGTTGCTGTATCACAAATGATAACACCATTCAATCTTCCCGGCATATACATTTTATGGTCAGTATATTGAATGAAATCATGAGGATTAGATGAAAATGATGAAGGATATAATGAATTAAAGTCAACACCAACGAAATGAGTCATAATGTTGGAAGTGTCCTCATTTGATACAGTTTTAGTTTCTGGATTATATGAAAGTTTATTAATGTGCGTGATTCCTTTAAGATTACTCTATGTTGAACATTTGATAAACCACCAGTAATTCCATTACGGAGGATGTGAAGCTTCAACTGAATCTAGAGTCATTGGTAAATTATTTTTTAATGTATAATTTCTTAAATTGATTCTTAAACGTTGAACATCTTCATCTTTATTTGATTTTACGACATTGCAATAACAACACATTAACTGACAATTTTCTTTGGTATGTGGTTTTTCATTATCGATTCTATCTAATGTTGGTTTATTAGCATATGTAAACGCTTTACCACACATTTTGCATTTAGATGAAAGGATTAAATCGTGATAGTATTGATAGTCATCCATTGAAACATTGTTTTTAGTATCCCTTTCTGCTTTTTCATCTTGTTTCTTATATGAATCAATTTTATATTTCCAATACTTTTTTGTTAATTCAAAACTTGATTCCACATTTTCTTCTTCTGGATATGTTTCGTTAGGATTGAAGTTCTTATATGCTAACGCGTAACGAATCATTGATGCATTCGATGATAAAGAAAGATTATGAAGCATGTCAATTTTATAAACAAATGTTTCTTCAATAATTTTATCAATTGGGTCAATCATAATTTCAACGTCTTTATTGCAATAATGAATAAAATATTCTAATCTATTCTCAAAATTTTTAGCATCATTGAGATATATTTGATAATCTGAATCGGATATTGTTTCTTGAGTTAATGCTGAATAAAATGAATCTTGAGTGAATGGTTCCACTTTATATAATTCATCTTCGTAATTCTCCCATGTGATGAATTGATAAGGGAAAAAGGATTTAACACGTGATTTATTGTTTCCGAAATCTTGAGTGAATTGGTCTAATGTTCCACCCGCTATATAATTTCTGATGTCAATAAATCTTAATTCATATGGACAGTTTGTTTTCTTTACAATGATTTGCTTAAATTGAGAAGAAGAACCCAGCATTGATTTTATTTTCCATTTTGCAGTGTTTAAATCACGAAGAATTAAATTTAAATCAAACTTTCCCGAATTAAAACCTATGATATTCACTTTATTGAATTCCTCATCTAGAAGTTCTTTAAATGCTTCCTTCTGTTTTTCATTTAATGTATGGGACAAAGTCCCCGCCGTTTGGTCCGTTTGCGGCTTCATTAATTCTTCATATTGTTCAATATTTGATTTAGCAACTAATGAACAGGTTGAAAATAAAAATTCAATCCAATCAGAGATGAACGAATCACTTGATGTTAAGCAAAAATTCCTCGTAAATGTTTTATCACGGTCTACGACCTCGCCGCTTCGGTCTGAAAGACCTTCAGGACTCAAAGAGTCCGTTTGCGGCTTTATTTTGACAGTTGATGATACCATAAATGGTTTTAAGTAAGCGTTCAAAGTTGCACATTCAGAAAGTTGAAGTTCTTCTTTAGTCTCTAATGTTTCGAAGTCAAAAGTAATATAATATCTTGTTGGTTTATAATATTCCTGCAAATTGTGAGCTAATAGCCATTGATATATCTTCTGTTTCGTGATATGTGGTGCATATGGTTGTTGTGTGTTTTGCAATTGAACGTCTTGAATTAATCTTCCATTATTTTCTTTACATTTCTCACAATGTTTTAAAAATCTTCTTTGGTTTTTCCTTTCTGGGTCATCACGGATAGAATATACTTCTTCTTTGCAAAAGGGGCAAACTTTATATCCTGTGAGTGCTTCAACGTCTGTAATTCTGTCAGCGTGAAGTTTTCCACATGGACTCTGTGTTAATAAAATATTTACTGTTTCAAATTCTGGATCTATCATTATTGATTCCACTAATGGAAAGTCTACCTTATTTATGTCTACGTCTTCTGGTTGAGGGTCACAATAATAAAAATCAATATTAACGTTTAACATTCTTGCTAACCTCTCACTTTCTGATGAAATGTCAAATCCTTCATATGCATCTATGGCTTCATTTAAATAACTTCTACGAGTTTTAGGATTAACACCATCAGGAATGTTATAGAAGCGTTTAAATAACCTTCTACCTTCGCTCTTATTTGATTATCATTCATTTTAGCTGTTCCGTTTTTGTTCATTTATGTAAGAATAAAAATTAAAAAATAAATAAAAATAAAGTTTATTTTTTTTAAAGTCCAGGGCTAAAGTCCATAAAATGAATTAAGAACACATAAATTTTTATCATCTGCGACGTGACGAATACATTTTAATTTACTCAAGAATGCGTACCCTGATACATTAAATCTAATTCCTGTCTTATTTAATTTCACAACTTTGAAAAGGAATGTATGAATAGCTATAAAATGATGAGATGATGTTTTATGGGTTGCTTCCATTTTTTCTGAAATAAATGAATAAATATAATGTTTATAAGTTTTCATATCTTTTATGTTCTTAATAACGAATGGTATAGACCTTTCAACTTCGTCTTCCTTCGGTGCTGTTCTTTCATATGAAACATTATTAGTATCTTCAATAATGAAACCACAATCGCATAAAATTTTATATGTACCAATTGTTTCTTTTGATATTTTATCTAACAAATCAAAAACTTTATCAACACCTGTACATTTATTTAAATAATAATTTGTGTAAATATCATGGTCTTCTTTCTTAATCGTATTTGTTGCATATGTTACATTTTTCAGTGCTTTTTTGAATTTTTCAGAATCAAGAGGAGGTGAAAGTAATATACATGGATAATCTCCATCGTCAATAAATTGTAACTTATGTTTATGAATAAATTTTGTGCCTTCTTCTGAAAGTGTTTCATCTATTTCACCATCTAATAAATTTTTAGTAGATTCCAAAAAGTAATTTTTATATCTTTCTTCATGAGATTTTGAACTTCTGATTCTGAAGCTGGGATATTCATTAAACCCTCTACTTCATTCTCATTATATTTTTCAACTTCTCTTAATTCCTTAATTTTTTCATCTATTTCATCTCTTATTTTTTCCAGTCTTTCAATTTCATCATATTCATCATCTTTAATCCGTTCTTCATAATATTCAGGGAAAACATCAGGTTCTTTAGGTTTTTCTTCTTCAGATGTGGGATATAAGAAATTTATAACATCATCTTTATTCATTTTTCCATCATAATCTAAATCATTTAATAACTCCGCGAATTTTTGACAATTTCTTAAATAATATTTATTAACTTCATAACTCGCCTCCTCTAATATATCCTTTATTTCCTCGTTTGTGAATCCCAATTTTTTAACGTCGTTAGTCTTGACACTCATTTTCATACGAATTAAAAAAATAAATTATTCAAAAAATGTAAGACATGAATTTTTAAAGTTTATTTTTCATTCATGAATGATAATTATATCTGATTTCTTTTACTCTCTCATACATACTAGATTTGAAGAATTCAGAACTTTTACCATAATCTCCTAAATGTTTTCTTATCCCCAACGTGTGCCAGTTATTATATGAAACTGAATAAACTTTATCTTTATCTTTACACCTTTCATCACTTCCAATATATTTATATCTCAGTTTTGATTTAGCATTTTCATATTCATTAACGTTTAATAATTCACAGTCTTCCTTTTTAAATTGATGTTTAAGATATTCAGGATTTAATACTCTACGTTTATATGCTCCTAACTTAGTTCTAAAGGTTTTTCTACAAAATTTAGGAATTCCATCCTCTTTAATGTCATCAATGATTTCCATTTCATTATTTTCAATTTCTTCTTCTCGTTTATGAGGTCTTTGATTATGACTCCATTGATTCCATGAAATTAAATATTCTTTATCATTATATTTATACCTCATTAGCTTATTTTGGCTTTCATATTCATTTAATAATTCACAATCTTCATTTTTAAATTGAAGTTTAACCCATTCAGGATTTAAACAATGTTTAATTAATCGCGGAATATCTGACATCATCTATATATAGCTTCTTTTATAAAAGATAAAAAAATAAATTATTTTAAAATTAATGTTAATTTTTTTAATGATTTATAAATAAATATATTTTAATGCATCGTCTATATATAGATGCAACAAAAAAAGTCACACAACCCGCACTCATATACTACTAAGTTTATTCAAGTAATTTTGACAAAAAAGCTCACTCCAAATTATGATTCATTCAGTGTTATTACAAATCATTGAATCAACTATATAAGTTAAAACATCATAATAAAAAATTAAGTATTTAATAGTTTCATAATATGTTTTTTATTACTAAGTTCCAGCAACTATCAATTGGTCCCGCATATCAACCACAGGAAATAACAAAATGCTTGCTGTAGAATATATTAAATAAACTCTTATGTTTTCTTTTTCATCATATAATGTTGGATTGATTTTAATCACATAAAGCACATCAATATTTCAAATTATAAAATAGGCGACATTTTTACCCAAAACATAAGGGGAAAAACCTCCTTATTAACCCGTTCAAATCAAGGGTTAGAGAATCACAATAAAAATGTTATAGATTATTATTAATGTGTTTTCTAAATATAGTATCAGATCAGAGACAACTTAATCAGAAATTGAGATGCCAAAGAGGTTTCCTGCCACCTTAAAATATATACTTCAAGAAATAGGTTGATTTAAAAAGGCAGTATGCTTGAATCAAATAGATTTCTTAACTTTTAAGCTGAAATATATTCTTATGAGAGCTAAATTCTCCTTTTTAGTTTCTTGTTTCTATATGAATTCCCACAGAAATATAATATGCTGAACATCTTTACATATTTCATTAAATGATGTACAAATGAGTGGAGCGAACTAATCTAAATTCTTTATTTCGATTTCACCTCCAACCGAGATTAGATATTTAACTAAAATAAGCGATGAACATTCCCAATTAGTCATTGATTCTTTATCATGTGATATTTCCTTTTTGACACGCTAAACTATATGCATTAATATATATATCATTTTTGGGTGATTTCAGTCATTCTTCAAATGCCTTTCTTGGATTCGCAGTCATCAGGGAAATTGTAGACATGCACAATATCATGAAATCCTTAATATCAACAATTTATGAGAGATTATCTCTTTGATTGACTTGAGATTTATGTGATTTCATTCCCAAATATGCATCTATACAGTATAGCTATTTAATAGAATATAGTTTTTACATATAATTTAATAAGTAATATGGCTTTCGAATAAAAAATGAATTACCCAGATTTTCCTTACTTTTACCACCTCTCTAAAGCTGGGGACACCGCCTATCGTTGGGAGTAGCTATTAAATAGAACCACCAAGGGTATTTTTCGAACTGCCGGTTTAGTGTAGTGTAAACATCCGACATAATGATTCATTATGCCAAGGTTTGATTCCCATTTAACCAATTTACTTTCTTTTTTGGATCATGAATTTTTTTTTGGGTCACTATAAGATTTGTTTCATGTTCTAAATCTGCTGCATATGTAATCTATTTTGATTTACCTATTTTTTAAAAAATCTATTGGATTGCCAAATTTGAATATATTTAAAATCATAAAACTCCAAAAAAAACTATAAATATATGTTTTATGCATAGTGCCGATACTCAAATATCAGATTACTTAGATCCATGAATAATATCCGAATTTTTTTTCTTAAAATTAAACTTCAAAACTTCTTGCAATCTTATTCTTAATCAATTGGAAATTTTTAAAACCATTTTTTAAAATAATTTTGCGTAAATTTTATTCTCATGTTGTTTTAATCGAAAATTGATACATTTTCAAAAAAAATAATATGACTTATGAAATTCATTTTTAAGGTGAAATAGTATTGTTTATTAAAGTATATGAATAATATATAAAATTAATGAATAATATAAGCAGATTTTTAGTTTACAAAACAAATATGAGCAATGCAATTTCAAACTTTTGCTGGCAATTTCGATATTGCTCAAGTTTGTAGTATTTGTGATACCTATAACATCGGCTTAATCAAAATTCGATTTTTCTTATGAGTTATTGAGAAAATTTGATTGCAATGAGAAGGATTTCGACGTTTTTGATAAACTAAGAGCTGAGCTTTAGGGGTTCAGTTCATTTATGGCTGTAGTTTGATGTGTAGATCTCTTTTTTATTGTAAATTCTTTCAGCATGGAGATCGAGAATGAATCTTTTGAGAACTTTATGAGTTTTTACACCCGTAAAGAGGTCCTTCGAGGAAAGATAGTCCAGACTACATGAAGATGTGGGTTAACCAAAAAAATCCGATGGTTTCCCCATATTCATGTAGATCTTCGAAAAAATGAGCACCAAAAAAGCCAAAAAAATAGGCTTTTTATTGGATTTGTACACTAGATCAATAACCTATTTAGGATCTGACACTCTTTTTAGCCAGAGATATGAGGTCCTTTCTAGGAAAACGATCTATTCATCCATAAAAAAAATGAATTATCGTTTTCCCCAGAAATTACATGGGAAGTGGTAAAAGTAAGGAAAATCTGGGTAAATTAAATCACATATTTTATAATTTAACAGCAACCCTTTTGATTTTGTTCTGGCTGACTTTCTAAATTAATATTTTCCTTTTGCGCAGTTGCAGCTTCATTCTGGGAAACATCCCTTGCGATATCATCGAATAAAACATCAATTTGATATCCTGTTAAAGCCGAGACTTGGTAATATCTGTAACTAGAATGATTGATGTAGGTATCGAGTTGTTCTTGAGGAATTTTCGTTTCGAGATCTGATTTATTTCCAATAATATAGTAATATGGTATGTCTTCACTCGCTTCCATCATTTGGATCCATCCAGGAATACTATCAAATGAAGCTTGATCGTTCAAATCAAATACGCATAAACAAACTTGAGCATTTCTTGCAAACATTGGAGCAAGGCTCTGATAAGCTTCAGTTCCAGCCGTATCCCAAATGTCAAGAGTTACCTTTTTTCCATCTACCTCAATTGGAATTCTTTCGGAATTTCCTGAGATTGTAGGCTTAATGGATCGAAAATTCGAGTCACCAGTTGTAATACGATGAAGTATGCTTGTTTTTCCGACTCTTGAATCACCTACAAGTACAACTTTAGCTGTAATTGACATTTCGAAAAATTGGTAAAATTTTCTAAAGGCAATCAAACACGATTTTGTCACGTAAACTATTGAAAAAAAATTATATACAAAAATTTTATATCATCGAGATTTTTTCCGGTGACGAACTAATACTGTCTCACATGATTCACTCGAAGGATAGTAATCTCTTGATTAATACTACATAATATATACTTAAGTTCAGTATAATTTCCAATTTAAATCGATTTCAGTAGATATATTTGATATTATCAAAGAGCTTCAACAATTTAAATACAATAAATACAATACCCATCAACTAGTAATTACAAACATTCCATATAAAAGCATGAGTTTTAATGAAATTAAAAAAATATTAAAAATTCCATTTCAAAAACTTATTTCAAAGCGACAACGTTTCCGCAAAAAGTAATTTTTACAACATTAACTAAAGGATAATGACAAAACAAATTTCATTAATCCGATTGTATAATTGATTCATCTGGGAAAGGTACCACTTCCTTCAAGAGAAGTGGAGAATCATTTGGAGTTGAGTTAGCTTTCTTAATCTTCCTTACTTCAGAAAGATTTTGCTCCATCAAGTTTTCAACGCTGAGTGTTTGAAAACCGGCCAAATCAAGTCTATCATTGGAGCATTTTCCTTCTTTTGCGAGCTCCATATCGTGTAGAATGTCTTTATCTTCTACTGGACTTAATCTGTAACGTTCCTCGAAGAATCTTGTATCCGTAGCATCCAATCTCTGTGGAACGAAAGGTGGATCGGACGTGTCAACGTTCTTCAACCACGGGTGGTTGAAAATTTCGTCAATTGACTTTGAACCGAGTCTCTTTTCTGGATTTGGCTCGAGAAGCCTGATAATGAGATCGCGTGCCTCGTTTGTGATTTCGTCTTCTTCGTAGAACTCAACTTTCGATGTCAGAATATTCTGAGTTGTTTCTTCTTCTGTTTCGGCATGGAAAGGAGGGACACCTGTAAGGAACTCGAAGAGCATGCAGCCGAGCGACCAAAAGTCAACAGCAAAAGTATGTGGCTGATTCAACAAAACTTCTGGAGCCATGTAGTCCAACGTGCCAACAATTTCGCATGTATCTGCTTCCTCTATCTCCTGGTTGACCTGACGATTGACACAACCTTGAGATGATAATCCAAAATCTGTCAGTTTGAGGGTTCCTTCAGCTGTGACGAGGATATTATCTGGCTTGAGATCTCTGTGGATAATACCGTTACCGTGTATGTATTTGAGTGCTTGGAGGATTTGATATAAATATATTTTCGCAGATTCTTCGTCAAAAGCGCCAAACATTTGGAGAACTGAATACAGATCTCCTCCAGGTACAAATTCTGTAACTAAATAAAGATTTTTGTCACTAATAATACTGTAATAAAAAGTGACAACGTAAGGGTTTGAAATTTCGAGGAGAATATCACGTTCTTTGAGAATTCTGCTTGTCTGGTTTTTCTGTTGGAAGACTGTCTTTGGAATAGCCTTGATCGCGTAGATGTCGCCTGTAAGTTTCTTTTTGGCGATAAAAACCGTTGCAAATGCGCCACTGGAAATCCTTTTGACGAATTCGAAGTCAGCAATCGTTATCTTTGAGTTAGATGTAATCGATCCCTTTCTTGAAGCGCGAGTTGCTTTTAATCCGTTCATGGCAATTTTAATGGCGTTGTTTACTCTTACGCATTCCTTAACCAAAAAGATGGCTCTCTTAACTATTTCTAGTGCAGGCTTGTCACAATGAATGCGCTTTAACGCAAGTTTTCTTCTGGATAATTCTTCTTTTGAGTTTTGATCGGTGAGATTTAATTCTAGAATATGCTTAAGGGTTGCTGAGGCATGTAGAAGTGGAAGATAGTGGTCGATCATCTCATTTTGAGAAGCAGGCCATGGAATGTGTAAAAGCTTATTATCTACCTCGTTAATGAAGCATTTGATCTCATTGTATATCCTGTTTCTGCATTCTTCACTTTTATAACCTTTGACACAGTAAATCATGTGATTTTCGATGTCGTCACTTTGAACTAATTCATTGCATATCCTACAAATGATGCAATTGTCCTTTGCTGGATTCTTCAAAAGTATTTCGTTCATGTCGTTTTCACTATGACAAGGAATGATCTCGTTATCTTCTTTGGTTTTGGCATCAAGGTAGTTGGAAATCTTTCTGATGGATAGAGCTGCTTTTAATAATATCGAAGCGGCCCTAGAAATTGAAGGGAAAATCTGATTTTTGGATAAAAAACTTGTGAGTTCAGTTGTAACTTGATAAGAAACCTCTAGAATAGATCCTAAATGAGCATTAAGTAGCATTCTAATGAACTTTTGAATGGTTTTCCTCTGTTCGAATTCTTCAGGAGTTTCTTCTTTGATAGGCTTTTCAAGAGCTTCATTGAATTGGGTAAGAAGGATAGACTGAGCTCTGAGATTAAAGTACGGACGGACGTATTTTCCTCCAGGTTGAAGTTTTTTGACAGTGGGTAATAATTCTGATTTCACTGGCTGCAATGAGTTGCGGGGCAGCTTAAAACCATGCGTGCTCAAGCCAAACACATTTGCTTGGCCAAACGTCCCTCTATTATCTATCATATTATTTACCTTTGAAAAAATATATTTGTGAAAACATTTAATTCCATTCAATTTTCAATTAATGGAAGTTACTGCGATGCCATGGATAAATACAAATATCAAATAATTGGACTGAACTAAATGCATCTTATTTTGAAATAATTCACAATTTACATGATAATTTTCAGAATTGCATAATATATTTTTGAGAGCCTTTGATATAATTGAAAATTATATTGTCTAAAATGTTAAGTAAATCCATATAATTCCATTAAAATTTAAAACTACAGAATCATCATTCAAAAATATTACGTATATTTTCTTGGTGAAATATAAATAATTGTTGAATATGGATCATCTTATATATAATTCTAATCTTTTCAAAAAGTAAACTTCAGAAAAATAACAATTTATTGAGTTAAAGATTTATATTTATTGTAGATATTAAATACTATTACTCATATTTTTTGGTTAACTTCTCATTCAAATTTCATATTTTCAATGAGTTTTTGCAAAACTTGTTATAGACCGAAAATAGATTTTTTTCGGTTTTCTCTTCAAATAATTGAAAGAATGATACTATTATAGGTTTATTATATTATATAGCATATAATCATGCTATAGCCGAAAATTATAAGTTTTGAGAAGATTGAATATAACACAAATAAATTTGAATGTAAGTTAAATTGGTTGTTGTTTTTAATAGCTATTTAATGAGAAATCCAATATTGCAAAATTCAAATTGAATGATTGAAAGAACAGAAAAAGTCATTCTTTTCAATTTCGAATATGTTTCGTTGTATTTATAATTATATGGCAAATAAGATATTTAAACTTGATTTTTGAAGGAAAATTCACAAAATTGAATAAATTCAAATAATTTTTATTCAAAAATAAACTAGTTATTTGAGTTTAATACTAATTATCTATTCAAACTACAAAGTTTGTAATTTAAAATATTTTGTGAGATCAGATTGAATTAATTCAAGGTTCTTTTCAATTAATATTTATGACCATATTACGCATTTTCGAACATTCTAAACCAAATATATAAAAATGGGAGATGAATGTTAAATTTGCTAGACATGGGGGAGTTGTCTGCAAAGTTTTAGCTCTTATCTCTAACAAAAAATTAATTTTTAAAAAAATGACCGAATACGTTTCACAGCGAGAAAAAAATAAAAGGCAAGATAGAATTTTCTAGACATAAAGAAGTTGTTTACCGAGTTTTAGCTCTTATCTCTAACAAAAAATTAATTTTTAAAAAAATGACCGAATACGTTTCACAGCGAGAAAAAAATAAAAGGCAAGATAGAATTTTCTAGACATAAAGAAGTTGTCTACCAAGTGTCAGCTGTTACTTCTTCTCAATACTGATATAAAATAAAAATCTTTATTATTTATTTAACCTTTATTGTTTCATTAAACTTCATTTATTTTATATTATAGTTTTATTCTTTTAGCTACTTGTAAACTAATCTAATTTTATATCATCATTTTACCGGATTATTCTTCAGTACATCGATTGTGTATCTAAAATAATATCATTATCCTTATTCTGTTTTTTCCAAAATTCTTTTAAATATCTTTTTTGGTTAGATTACTTTATACTTTTTACTTTTATTTTTTAATTTCAAAAAAAATTTGGTGATTGTTCTATTCTGTTACAATGTGCTAGGGTTGTTAGATTCCCGACGATAGGTGTCTTGGAAGATTTGCCTGGTGTCATCATAGTGTCTTTAAATCAAAAATTTTATTTTGGAGTTAGTTTTATTGATTTTTCAATAAAAAACATTTCTAAAACAAGAAAATAAAATGATAAAATATTTATATTTTATATAAGGATCTTATATATTTAAAATAAATATCATTTTATTTTTTTCATTGGTGTCTGTCAAACCATAATACACTATTCAAAAATTCAATGCGTCTTGCGGTTTCAAAAGACACCTTCAAATTGAACGATAGCACAGACACTATTGAATTTTACCCATTGTATTTAGTTTTTACCCTTTTTATTTTTAAGAATTAATGACTGAAACAGCCGTTTTGCTTAAAGTTCATTAAGAGAAAAACAATTCTTCTTCTTCAATCTATTGGCGCATTTATTTCTACACGCCAATAAGGAAGGGAAAATTATAAGACACCATGGTGTCTTCAAAACGCTAATTTTTGATATTTTTAACAACCCTACAATGTGCATTATCATATTCTAAAGTTAGTATACATATCAGGGGTACGGCGGCACTGCGCGTCTCCTTACCCATTATATGTGAATTTGACACTTTACAAAACCGTTAACGTATATTTTACAACACTAACAACTTCACTAACGAATTCACTAATGTTTTCACAAACGACTTCACTAATGTAAAAATAAACGTTCTCACTTACAAAAGTATTGCAACCCCTCCCATTGCTGTGCTTCATATAACAGCTCATAATCTTCTGACTCACTTTCTTCTTCATATAGGTCAAAATCACTGTCATAGTTTATACCTGTAAGTTTTGACAAAGCTAATGAAACACGCTTACCGTTTGTATCATATGCTTGTATAAACTTTCCATTATGCTTGTAGTCATAAATGCTCAAACTAACTTTACCCTTTCTCCCTCGTATCTGATAGAATGTATTTTCACGAGGAACGAAGA